>NC_086444.1:463746145-464048922 GCF_028390025.1 Pseudophryne corroboree | reverse complement strand
TTGAGATCCCACGGTGCCACTGGAGGCACCACAGGAGGCTGTATATGCAGCACTCCCTTAACAAAAGTCTGGACTTCAGGGACTGAAGCCAATTCTTTCTGGAAGAAAATCGACAGGGCCGAAATTTGAACCTTAATAGATCCCAATTTGAGACCCATAGACAATCCTGATTGCAGGAAATGTAGGAATCGACCCAGTTGAAATTCCTCCGTCGGAGCACTCCGATCCTCGCACCACGCAACATATTTTCGCCAAATGCGGTGATAATGTTGCACGGTTACTTCCTTCCTTGCTTTAATCAAAGTAGGAATGACTTCTTCCGGCATGCCTTTTTCCTTTAGGATCCGGCGTTCAACCGCCATGCCGTCAAACGCAGCCGCGGTAAGTCTTGAAACAGACAGGGACCCTGCTGAAGCAAGTCCCTCCTTAGAGGTAGAGGCCACGGATCTTCCGTGATCATCTCTTGAAGTTCCGGGTACCAAGTCCTTCTTGGCCAATCCGGAACCACTAGTATCGTTCTTACGCCTCTTTGCCGTATAATTCTCAATACTTTTGGTATGAGAGGCAGAGGAGGAAACACATACACCGACTGGTACACCCAAGGCGTTACCAGCGCGTCCACAGCTATTGCCTGCGGATCTCTTGACCTGGCGCAATACCTGTCCAGTTTTTTGTTGAGGCGAGACGCCATCATGTCCACCATTGGTCTTTCCCAACGGGTTACCAGCATGTGGAAGACTTCTGGATGAAGTCCCCACTCTCCCGGGTGAAGGTCGTGTCTGCTGAGGAAGTCTGCTTCCCAGTTGTCCACTCCCGGGATGAACACTGCTGACAGTGCTATCACATGATTCTCTGCCCAGCGAAGAATCCTTGCAGCTTCTGCCATTGCACTCCTGCTTCTTGTGCCGCCCTGTCTGTTCACATGGGCGACTGCCGTGATGTTGTCCGACTGGATCAACACCGGTTTTCCCTGAAGCAGAGGTTCTGCCTGGCTTAGAGCATTGTAGATTGCTCTTAGTTCCAGAATGTTTATGTGAAGAGACGTTTCCAGGCTCGTCCACACTCCCTGGAAGTTTCTTCCTTGTGTGACTGCTCCCCAGCCTCTCAGGCTGGCGTCCGTGGTCACCAGGATCCAATCCTGTATGCCGAATCTGCGGCCCCCCAATAGATGAGCACTCTGCAACCACCACAGAAGAGATACCCTTGTCCTTGGAGACAGGGTTATCCGCTGGTGCATCTGAAGATGCGACCCTGACCATTTGTCCAACAGATCCCTCTGGAAAATTCTTGCGTGGAATCTGCCGAATGGAATTGCTTCGTAAGAAGCCACCATTTTTCCCAGGACTCTTGTGCATTGATGTACAGACACCTTTCCTGGTTTTAGGAGGTTCCTGACAAGCTCGGATAACTCCTTGGCTTTTTCCTCCGGGAGAAAAACCTTTTTCTGAACCGTGTCCAGAATCATCCCTAGGAACAGCAGACGAGTTGTTGGCATTAACTGGGATTTTGGAATATTCAGAATCCACGCGTGCTGTTTTAGCACTTCTTGAGACAGTGCTAATCCCATCTCTAGCTGTTCTCTGGACCTTGCCCTTATCAGGAGATCGTCCAAGTATGGGATAATTAATACGCCTTTTCTTCGAAGAAGAATCATCATCTCGGCCATTACCTTTGTAAAGACCCGAGGTGCCGTGGACAATCCGAACGGCAGCGTCTGAAACTGATAGTGACAGTTTTGTACGACGAACCTGAGGTACCCCTGGTGTGAGGGGTAAATTGGAACGTGGAGGTACGCATCCTTGATGTCCAAGGATACCATAAAGTCCCCTTCTTCCAGGTTCGCTATCACTGCTCTGAGTGACTCCATCTTGAACTTGAACTTCTTTATGTACAGGTTCAAGGACTTCAGATTTAGAATAGGTCTTACCGAGCCACCCGGCTTCGGTACCACAAATAGAGTGGAATAATACCCCTTTCCTTGTTGTAGAAGAGGTACCTTGACTATCACCTGCTGAGAGTACAGCTTGTGAATGGCTTCAAAGACCGTCTCCCTTTCGGAGGGGGACGTTGGTAAAGCAGACTTCAGGAAACGGCGAGGTGGATCTGTCTCTAGTTCCAACCTGTATCCCTGAGATATTATCTGCAGGATCCAGGGATCTACCTGCGAGTGAGCCCACTGCGCGCTGAAATTCTTGAGACGACCGCCCACCGCCCCCGAGTCCGCTTGAGAAGCCCCAGCGTCATGCTGAGGCTTTTGTAGAAGCGGGGGAGGGCTTCTGTTCCTGGGAAGGAGCTGCCTGTTGCTGTCTCTTCCCCCTTCCTCTGCCTCGTGGCAGATATGAATATCCCTTTGCTCTCTTGTTTTTAAAGGAACGAAAGGGCTGCGGTTGAAAAGTCGGTGTCTTTTTCTGTTGGGGAGTAACTTGAGGTAAAAAGGTGGATTTCCCGGCTGTAGCCGTGGCCACCAAATCTGATAGACCGACTCCAAATAACTCCTCCCCTTTATACGGCAAAACTTCCATATGCCGTTTTGAGTCCGCATCGCCTGACCACTGTCGCGTCCATAAACTTCTTCTGGCCGAAATGGACATAGCACTTACCCGTGATGCCAGTGTGCAGATATCCCTCTGTGCATCACGCATATAAAGAAATGCATCCTTTATTTGCTCTAAAGACAGTAAAACATTGTCCCTATCCAGGGTATCAATATTTTCAATCAGGGACTCTGACCAAGCTACTCCAGCACTGCACATCCAGGCTGTCGCTATAGCTGGTCGTAGTATAACACCTGTATGTGTGTATATACTTTTTTGGATATTTTCCATCCTCCTATCTGCTGGATCTTTAAGTGCGGCCGTCTCAGGAGAGGGTAACGCCACTTGTTTAGATAAGCGTGTGAGCGCCTTGTCCACCCTAGGAGGTGTTTCCCAGCGCGCCCTAACCTCTGGCGGGAAAGGGTATAAAGCCAATAACTTCTTTGAAATTAGCATCTTTTTATCGGGGGCAACCCACGCTTCATCACACACCTCATTTAGTTCTTCTGATTCAGGAAAAACTATAGGTAGTTTTTTCACACCCCACATAATACCCTGTTTAGTGGTACCTGTAGTATCAGCTAAATGTAACGCCTCCTTCATTGCCAAAATCATATAACGTGTGGCCCTACTGGAAAATACGGTTGATTCGTCACCGTCGCCACTGGAATCAGTGCCTGTGTCTGTGTCGACCGACTGAGGCAAAGGGCGTTTTACAGCCCCTGACGGTGTTTGAGGCGCCTGGACAGGCACTAATTGATTGTCCGGCCGTCTCATGTCGTCAAACGACTGCTTTAGCGTGTTGACACTATCCCGTAATTCCAAAAATAAAGGCATTCATTCTGGTGTCGACCCCCTAGGAGGTGACATCCCCATATTTGGCAATTGCTCCGCCTCCACACCAATATCGTCCTCATACATGTCGACACACACGTACCGACACACAGCAGACACACAGGGAATGCTCTTAACGAAGACAGGACCCCACTAGCCCTTTGGGGAGACAGAGGGAGAGTTTGCCAGCACACACCAAAGCGCTATATATGACAGGGATAGCCTTATAATAAGTGCTCCCTGTATAGCTGCTTTTATAACATAATTTTTGCCACTATTTTGCCCCCCCTCTCTTGTTTTACCCTGTTTCTGTAGTGCAGTGCAGGGGAGAGACCTGGGAGCCGTCCTGACCAGCGGAGCTGTGTAAGGAAAATGGCGCTGTGTGCTGAGGAGATAGGCCCCGCCCCTTTTTCGGCGGGCTCGTCTCCCGCTCTTTAGTGGATTCTGGCAGGGGTTAAATATCTCCATATAGCCCCCGGAGGCTATATGTGAGGTATTTTTTAGCCAAATAGGTTTTCATTTGCCTCCCAGGGCGCTCCCCTCCCAGCGCCCTGCACCCTCAGTGACTGCCGTGTGAAGTGTGCTGAGAGGAAAATGGCGCACAGCTGCAGTGCTGTGCGCTACCTTTAGAAGACTGAGGAGTCTTCTGCCGCCGATTCTGGACCTCTTCTTGTTTCAGCATCTGCAAGGGGGCCGGCGGCGAGGCTCCGGTGACCATCCAGGCTGTACCTGTGATCGTCCCTCTGGAGCTGATGTCCAGTAGCCAAGAAGCCAATCCATCCTGCACGCAGGTGAGTTCACTTCTTCTCCCCTAAGTCCCTCGTTGCAGTGATCCTGTTGCCAGCAGGACTCACTGTAAAATAAAAAACCTAAGCTAAACTTTTCTAAGCAGCTCTTTAGGAGAGCCACCTAGATTGCACCCTTCTCGGCCGGGCACAAAAATCTAACTGAGGCTTGGAGGAGGGTCATAGGGGGAGGAGCCAGTGCACACCACCTGATCGGAAAGCTTTACTTTTTGTGCCCTGTCTCCTGCGGAGCCGCTATTCCCCATGGTCCTTTCAGGAACCCCAGCATCCACTAGGACGATAGAGAAATTGTAGTTCCGGCCTTTAATTCTCCTGAGGCGTCATCTAAAGAGCGGTCTTTGGATGTGGTACGGGCTCTCCGTATCTATGTGAAGTGAACTTCCTCCATTCGGAAATCTGATTCTCTCTTTGTTCTGTTTGGTTTTCACAAACGTGGCTGGCCTGCTAACAAGCAGACCTTGGCCTGGTGGATTAGAATGGTGATTGCACATGCTTATGTACAGGCTGGTCTGCCAGCTCCTGCTACCATCAAAGCCCATTCTATTCGGTCTGTAGTTCCTTCTTGGGCGTCCCACCGTGGTGCGACCCTTTAACAATTGTGCAAGGCGGCTATGTGGTCCTCAGTGAACACGTTCAGAAGGTTCTATGCCTTCGATACTTCCGCCTCCCAGGATGCTTCCTTTGAACGCCGGGTTCTTGTGCCCGCTACAGTGCGTCCCCTCCCATAAGGAACTGCTTTAGGACATCCCCGATGTTATTCCTTGTGGAGCCCAGTGTACCCCGCAGCAGAAAACGAGATTTATAGTAAGAACTTACCGTTGTTAAATCTCTTTCTGCGAGGTACACTGGGCTCCACAAGGTGCCCACCCTGACGCACTTTGCTTCTTTGGGTTGATATGGCATTAGCCGCTGACACCCTCCCCGGTGGTGGTGAGTGTGTGGTCTATGTGGCTGTTTATGATTGTCGTCTCTAGTACCTGCTGCTGCATTTGGCTGGTTAATGAAACTGTGCTCCTGTGCACGGAGGCGGGTTTATAGAGGAGGCGGCGCCGTGAATCTTGGGAACAGTCAAAGCTTTGAGCCTGTTGGTGCCTCGGATCAAGATCCTACTCTACACCCCGATGTTATTCCTTGTGGAGCCCAGTGTACCTCGCAGAAAGAGATTTAACAAAGGTAAGTTCTTACCATAAATCTCGTTTTTTTTCATTAAGTCATTGTTATAGGCGACATCTCAACCACTGTTGAAACATTGATTATTTGATTAAACATTTTTGTACATATTGATTTTAATCTATTTTCTCCTAAACTTGTAATTCATTATAAAAAGAACAGGTTTTATTTGTAAAGAAAGCACGATTAAATTGGAATGTGAGCTGTGAGATAATTTTACGAGTCGATTCAGTTAACTAGCTCCAATAAATCCATACGGCTATATGCCACACTTATGGAAGTTCTGTTCTACAAAAGCACGTAGGGCTGTGTACAGTCTGGGGCAAGATCAGCTCATAAAGGGGGTGAGAGGAGATGCTGTTGCCAGCAACTTGCCCTCTCACAGCTAATTGAATTGACACTAGTATTAATATGATATAATATTACTTATTTTGTGATCATAAGCAGTTAAGTGCAGTAGTGTTAATCTGGGTCCAATCCTCCAGGGATGCAACTCTGACCAGACTGTTGACACAGTCTGGTCAGGAGACCTAGGTCAGAGATACAACATTAATTCTATGCGTACACACCTGTCCAATTTTGCTTCAGTTCTCCAATGTGTGGGGACCTCCCCAAAACCATATCTGGGCTGGTATTGGAAAATAGGGGGGTAAAAACAGTGTAGGGACCCTCCTAATTTCCAATAACCAGCACCAGGCTGAACTAGCCCGGGGTATAACGCTATAGCACACACAGCAAGAGGACCCCCTGCCATAATGTTAACCAACCACAAACTGGTCAGGGGTGGAATCCTATGAGAATTAGGGGTAACCCCTACCCTCAACACCTACCAAAAAAAAGGGGTCACACCTCCTGAGGGACAACCAGCCCTGTGCTGAGAGCTCATCTCTGGGCTTTGGGTTATAAATAATTCAACTGTTAAACACTATTGTTCATAACAAGTGGCCTGCAAGACCCAACAAACCTTTCCTAGCATGATGGCACTTGTAGAACCAAAAATGCCAGCATACTTGGACATTATCACTTAAAGCCCATACACATTAGACAAGCATCCCGCCAACGCCGATATTGGCAGTGGCAGGGACCCGGCGGGATGCCGGCAACGGCATACAGACTTGCCGATGCCAGTGGGGAAGGGAGCAATGGCGGGGGGGGGGGGGGGGTCAACGGCAACGACGCCCATGCTGCAGCTGTCATTAACTAAGACCTCCCTCGCCTGCACATGTTCAGACAGGGGAGGGGGTCGTTAATGATGCGCGGGAGTGCCGAGATTGTAAAAGATCTCACTCAGAATGACCCGTCTGAGGGATATCTTTTATTTTCTCGTCTAGTGTGTATGGGCCTGTAGTCTGTCTGTAAAAAAAAAATATTAAAATGAAAACAAGACATACACAACAAATGTATATATTTTTTTAATAATCACTTCCCAACACATCCCTTCATAAGGGACTTCTTCACAGGTGCATGGGTTGATCACTGATAGGCTTTCATCTGCACCAGATTGCAGGGGAGAGGTGCACTGCAAGTAAGCCACACATTTTCTATACTCCAAATAAATGACTTTCATGGGTTTATCAGCCAATTACCCTTGGTTCCTCTGTGCTTTCAAAAATAGAAGTGTTACAAGTTTATCTTTATCAATTAACAAAATGCAAAGTGAATGAACAGAAGAGAAATCAAAATAAAATCAATATTTGGTGTGACCACCCTTTGGCTTCAAAACAGCATCATTTCTTCTAGGTACACTTGCATAGTTTTTTAAGGAACTCGGCAGGGGGGATGTTCCAAACATCTTGGGAACTAACCACAGATCTTCTGTGGATGTAGGCTTGCTCAAATCCTTCTGTCTCTTCATGTAATCCCAGACAGACTCCATGATGTTGAGATCAGCGCTCTGTGGTGGCTATATCATCACTTCCAGGACTCCTTGTTCTTCTATACTCTGAAGATAGTTCTTAATGACATTGGCAGTATGTTTAGGGTATTTCTCCTGTGCAGAATAAATTTAGAGCCAATCAGACGCCTTCCTGACGGTATTGCATGATGGATTGCCTGTATGTCTCAGCATTGAGGACACCATTAATTCTGACCAAATACCCAACTCCATTTGCTGAAATGCAGCCCCAAACATTGCATGGAACCTCCACCATGTTTCAATGTTGCCTGCACTCGTTATTGTAGCACTCTCCAGCCCTTCGGCGAACAAACTTCCTTCTGTTACAGACAAATATTTAAAATTTTGACTCATCAGTGCAGAGCACCTGCTGCCAGTTTTCTGCACCCCAAGATCCTATGTTTTCGTGCATAGTTGAGTCGCTTGGCCTTGTTTCCACGTCAAAGGTATGGCTTTTTGTAAAGTATGTAATGGAGCATGTTTGAGAGCTGATAGGACCAGATTACGATCCCACAGTGCTACCGGCAGACAAAATATGGTGGAATATGCACCATGCCCTGTAAAATGTTTTAACCTCTGGAAGAAGGGCCAAATGCCGCTGGAAATGAATTGACAGGACTGAAATCTGTACTTTGAAAGGATGAAGCTTTAAGCTGGCCTCCAAGTCCCCCTGAAGGAAGACTACGAAACAAGAGCGGCAACACCTGAGCTATGAACCCTTCTCTGTTCACACCACAAAATGTAGAGTACCCCAACCTGGAGCCACTAGGATTACCATCACAAGGCAACAATGGAGTCAGTGGGAACAACAGAACCTCTGGGGACCGCCTTCCCCCCTGCACCCAACTCACAACGGGGAAAATTACAATGATGACAGTGAGAGAACAAAGTAGCTGTGTCCCCCTACTCCTGGTTACTCCCACTATGACTATAGGGACATGGCTACATGGGGGTAGGCATACACATGGTACTGTTGGTGGCAACATTTAGTGTGGGGCAGTGAGTGGTGTGTTGTATTAGGACCTGCTTCTTAGTCACAGGCAAACTGCGGGCCCCCTGTCAGACTGATCAGCAGCAGCTCCCCTTCCCCTCCTCCCTTTCATAGAAATCTTCAATCATCACAGCTCATCCTGCACATATGCACCCCCCCATCTTTCCTGAATGCTCCTCCTTCACCTGCTTCTAAGAGTCATCAGTAATATAGTTCTTTCCATGAGTGCCTCTGCCCCTTTCCTTCTTAAGTAGGCAGGCAAAGATAACTCTGACCCCCCCTCCCCATGTGTTCCTCTGACCATCCCTGTTTGTAACTCTGCCTCTGTCACCATCCCTAAACGGGATTATGTAGTAAGGGGATGTAGTTATGTCACAATATCTCCACCTACATCCTGCCCCCTCACACTCCAACGGTCAGCATGCTAACCTACAGGGACTATGCCGTTGCCACCGAGCCTGCAGCGGCCAAAGTGTCAAACTTACAAAATTTAGCAAATGTGTTTGACCCTGACCAAGTAGCTGCTCTGCAAAGTTGTAAAGCCGAGACGCCCCGGGCAGCCGCCCAGGATGAGCCCACTTTCCTAGTAGAATGGGCCTTCACTGACTTCGGTACCAGCAAGCCTGCCGGAGAATGAGCGTGCTGAATTGTCCCTCTGATCCAGAGCGCAATAGTCTGCTTAGAAGCAGGACACCCAATCTTGCTGGGAGCATACAGGACAAAAAGAGCCTCTGTTTTCCGTAACCGAGCTGTTCTTGCGACATAAATCTTCAAAGCTCTAACCACATCTAGAGACTTTGACTCAGTGAAAGTGTCAGTAGCTACTGGCACCACAATAGGTTGGTTTATGTGGAAGGACGAAACCACCTTTGGAAGAAATTGTTGACGAGTTCTTAACTCTGCCCTATCTTCATGGAAGATCAGGTAAGGGCTCTTGTGAGACAAGGCCCCCAACTCAGACACCCGCCTTGCGTATGCCAAGGCCAAAGCATCACCACTTTCCAAGTGAGAAACTTCAATTCTATCTCCTGCAGAGGTTCAAACCAATCTGATTGAAGAAACTGCAACACCACATTAAGGTCCCATGGTGCCACTGGAGGCACAAATGAAGCCTGGATGTGTAGAAACTCTTTCACGTACGTCTTAACTTCTGGAAAGGAGGCCAATTGTTTTTGAAAGAAAACTGATAAGGACGAAATCTGGACCTTGATTGACCCCAATCTAAGGCCCGCATCCACACCAGCCTGCAGAAAATGGAGAAAACGTCCCAACTCAAACTCTTCCGTAGGAGCCTTCTTGGATTCACACCAAGACATATATTTTCTCCAAATACGGTGGTAATGTTTAGACATTACTCCTTTCCTGGCCTGAATAAGAGTGGGGATTACTTCCTTGGGAATACCCTTTCGGGCTAGGCTCCGGCGCTCAACAGCCATGCAGTCAAACGTAGCCGCAGTAAGTCTTGATACACACACGGCCCCTGCTGTAGTAGGTCCTCTCAAGGAGGAAGAGGCCGAGGATCTTCTATGAGCAACTCCTGAAGATCTGGATACCAAGCCCTCCTTGGTCAGTCTGGGGCAATGAAGATTGCTCATACTCTTGTTCGTCTTATTATTTTGAGAACTTTTGGAATCAGTGGAAGTGGAGGGAAAACATATACCGACCGAAACACCCACTGGGTCACCAGTGCATCCACTGCTATTGCTTGAGGGTCTCTCGACCTGGAACAATATCTCTGAAGCTTCTTGTTTAGACGAGATGCCATCATGTCTACTTGAGGAACTCCCCAAAGACTTGTCACCTCTGCGAAGACTTCTTGGTGGAGGCCCAACTCTCCTGGATGGAGATCGTGTCTGCTGAGGAAGTCTGCTTCCTAGTTGTCCACTCCCGGAATGAAAACTGCTGACAGAGCTCTTACATGTCTTTCTGCCCAGAGGAGAATCCTTGTCACCTCTGCCATTGCCGCTCTGCTTTTCGTTCTGCCTTGCCTGTTTGTGTACGCGACTGCTGTTACATTGTCCGACTGGATCTGCACGGGATGATCTTGAAAAAGATGTACCGCTTGTAGAAGCCCGTTGTAAAAGGCTCTCAATTCCAGAACCTTTATGTGAAGGCAGGTTTCCTGACTTGACCATTTTCCTTGAAAGCTTTCCCCCTGTGTGACAGCTCCCCAGCCTCGGAGACTTGCAACCGTGGTTATTAGGACCCAGTTGTGAATCCCAAACCTGCGTCCCTCTAGTAGGTGAGAACTGTGTAGCCACCACAGGAGCGAAATCCTGGCTTTGGGGGACAGGATTATTTTCCGGTGCATGTGTAGGTGGGATCCGGGCCACTTGTCCAACAGGTCCCACTGGAATACTCTGGCATGAAATCGGCCAAACTGTATGGCCTCGCAGGCTGCTACCATTTTCCCCAACAACCGAATGCATTGATGGATCGACACGCTTGTTGGTTTCAATATTTGTTTGACAATTTTCTGGATTTCCAGAGCCTTTTGCACTGGAAGAAATACTCTCCGTACTTCTGTGTCCAGAATCATCCCTAAAAAGGACAATCTTGTCGTCGGTTCCAACTGCGACTGGAAAATTCATGATCCAACCATGTTATTGGAGTATTGACAGGGAGAGTGCGATGTTCTGCACCAACTGTTCCCTGGATCTCGCTTTTATCAGGAGATCGTCCAGATAAGGAATTATATTGACTCCTTTTTAACGAAGGAGGACCAATCATCTCCGCCATCACCTTGGTGAATACCCTCGGTGCCGTGGAGAGTCAGAACAGCAACGTCTGGAACTGGTAATGGCAATCCTGTACTGCCAATCTCAGATAAGCTTGGTGAGGAGGATAAATGGGAACATGCAAGTAAGCATCCTTTATGTCTACTGACACCATGAAGTCCCCCTCCTTCAGACTGGAAATCACTGCCCTCAGGGATTCCATCTTGAACTTGAACCTTTTCAGGTAGATATTCAGATTTTTAAGGTTTAAAATTGGTCTGACTGAGCCGTCCGGCTTCGGAACTACGAAGAGGCTTGAATAAAAACCTTCTCCTTGCTGTGACAAGGGTACCAGGACAATGACCTGATCCTGACATAATTTTTGAATTGCCGTTGTTACTGCCTCTCTTTCTGGAAGAGAAGCTGGCAAGGTCGATTTGAAAAATCGGCATGGGGGGACGTCTTGAAACTCTAGTTTGTACCATAGAAACATAGAATTTGACGGCAGATAAGAACCACTTGGCCCATCTAGTCTGCCCCTTTTTTTTATCCTTTAGGTAATCTCAACCCTTTTTGAACCTTAATTCTTTGTAAGGATATTCATATGCCTATCCCAAGCATGTTTAAATTGCTCTACAGTCTTAGCCTCTACCACCTCTGATGGGAGAATATTCCACTTATCCACTACCCTTTCTGTGAAGTAAATTTTCCTTAAATTTCCCCTGAACCTCCCCCCCTCCAGTCTCAGTGTATGTCCTCGAGTTCTAATACTTCTCTTCCTTTGAAGAATGTTTCCCTCCTGAACTTTGTTAAGACCCTTGATATATTTGAAAGTTTCTATCATGTCTCCCCTTTCCCTTCTCTCCTCCAAACTATACATGTTAAGATCTTTTAGCCTTTCTGGGTACGTTTTGTGATGTAGGCCATGCACCATTTTAGTTGCCCTTCTTTGTACACTCTCTAATGTATTTATATCCTTCTGGAGATATGGTCTCCAGAACTGGACACAGTATTCCAGATGGGGCCGCACCAATGACCTATACAGTGGCATTATCACTTCTTTTTTCCTGCTACTGATTCCTCTCCCTATGCAACCAAGCATCTGACTTGCCTTTCTCATTGCTTTGTTGCATTGCTTTCCTGCCTTCAAGTCACTTGAAACAGTGACTCCTAAATCCCTTTCCTCCTCAGTAGTTTCCATTATAGTACCCTTGATACTATATTTAGCCTTTGGGTTTTTGAGACCCAAGTGCATGATTTTGCATTTTTTTAGCATTAAACTGTAGTTGCCACGTTCTTGACCATTTCCCAAGCCTAGCTAGGTCATCAATCATTTGTTTTACCCCTCCCGGTGTGTTTACCCTATTGCATATCTTTGTATCATCTGCAAAAAGGCATACCTTCCCTTCAATACCATCTGCAATGTCACCAACAAAGATATTAAAGAGAACTGGACCAAGTACAGATCCCTGGGGTACTCCACTGGTAACATTTCCCTCCATAGATTGCACTCCATTAACTACAACTGTCTGTTTCCTATACTGCAACCAGGTTCTTATCCATTTAACTGTTTTATAATCCACCCCCACGCTTTCAAGTTTATTTAGCAGTCTGTGATGTGGGACAGTGTCAAATGCCTTACTAAAGTCTAGATATGCTACATCTACAGCTCCCCCTTGATCTATTATTTTTGTTACAGAGTCAAAAAAGTCAATAAGATTTGTTTGGCATGATCTACCACCAGTAAATCCATGCTGTTTTGGATCCTGTAAGTGGTTTGATTTAAGATATTCCACAACTCTTTCTTTTAATAGTTTTTCCATTACTTTCCCCACTACTGATGTAAGGCTTACTGGTCTGTAGTTACTTGCTTCTTCCTTGCTTCCACTTTTGTGCAGTGGAACTACATTTGCTCTTTTCCAGTCCTCTGGAATGGCACCTGTATTTAGTGACTGGTTAAATAATTCTGTTAACGGTGTAACCAGCACATCTTTTAGCTCTTTGAGTATCCTTGGGTGTATCCCATCTGGTCCCATTGATTTATCCACTTTTAGTTGTGAAAGTTCTGTTAGGACCTTCTCCTCTGTCAATGTACTTTCATCTACCTTATTTTTATGAATGTCCTTGCAACTTAACTGTGGCCCCATCCCTTCTTCTGTGGTAAATACTGAGCAAAAATAATTATTTAGGTGATCTGCTATTGCCTTGTCTCCCTCCACCAAATTCTCACTCTCTGTCTTAAGTCTTATTATTCCTCCATTTGATTTTCTCCTTTCACTTATATACTTAAAAAAAGTTTTGCCCCCTTTATCTACTGACTGGGCCATTTTTTCCTCAGCTTCTGCCTTTGCACGTCTGATCACTTTCTTAGCATCCTTCCGTCTGTCAAGATACACCTCTTTGTCATTATTATTTTGAGTCTGTTTGTATTTCCTGAAAACCATCTTTTTTGCTTTCACACTAGTTGATACTTCTTTTGTGAACCACACTGGCTTCCTTTTCCTGGTGCTTTTCCTAACCCTTTTGATACAAAGATCAGTTGCACTTAGTATTGCACTTTTCAGTTTTTCCCACCTCTCCTGCACTCCTTCCAAGTTCCACCAGTCCGCCAATAAATCACTTAAATATCTCCCCATTTTTGCAAAATCAGCATTTCTAAAATCCAACACCTTTGTTTTTGTGTGACAGGAGTTGGATCCTGTCTTTATACTAAACCATACTGCTTGATGATCACTGGATCCCAGGTGCTCACCCACATATATGTCGGATATCCTATCACCATTTGTAAGAATTAAATCTAATATTGAATCTTTGCGAGTGGGCTCCGTCACCAATTGCTTGAGAGATGCTCCCTGTAAGGAATGTAGAAATTTGCCACTTGTAGCTGAATTTGCAAAAGACCCCTCCCAATTTACATAAGGTAAATTAAAGTCTCCCATGATTATGATTTCTCCCTTTAAAGCCATTTTAGTGATGTCCAACAATAGGTTTCTGTCCAAATCCTGCCCCTGGCCTGGTGGTCTATAGATCACCCCAATGTGAATAACATCCTTCTCCCCGGTTTCTATGGTGACCCAAAGGACCTCAGTTTTGTCTTCAATATTTTGTATTAAAGTAGCATTTATGCTTTTTTTCACCTACATTGCTACCCCTCCTCCTATTCTTCCTATTCTATCCTTCCTAAATAAATTGTATCCTGGTATAGCTATGTCCCAGTCATGATTTTCATTGCACCATGACTCTGTAATTGCCACAAAATCCAGGTTATCCCTTGTCATTATCGCAATTAGCTCTGGAATCTTGTCTCCTAAGCTCCTAGCATTTGCACACATAGCTTTAAGAATTTTGTCTGTGCATTTGTTATTAGTAGCCATGTCCAGACTGTACAAAATAAATGACAAGTTTAAAGTTGAAATTACCTGTTTGGAGATGTTGCTCAGTGTTTGATATATATATGTATATCTCAATTATTATCACTGTTTCCTTTACACCATGAATACACCTCCCTAAATGTAATGATATAGTACACCTGACCACAATGACCAAATGATCAAAGGAGGTAAACACCAGAGAGCATGCAATAATAAACTATGTTTCACTGTGCAACTTCCCCACACATGCAATGCCAATTACAAGCCAATTATTACATCAAAAAACATACATGAGTTTGCATAAGAGAGAGCTGTAGTGAGCAGTTTGGGGATGTCTTTTCATAGTGTAAAAAGACAGATAACATTGGTACAGGTGAGAATTCAGATGGTTTTGGTAAGCTATAGACATAGATTTGAGTAGTTGCGGATGAAGTGGAAAGGTCTAGCAGCGTTCCTAACACAGATTTAAGTTCTAAGTATGGGTTACTCAGGCTGGAGTAGTTTGATGTGTAGAGGAACTGGACTCACATTTGTTTGAAAGCTGTCCTTTAGTGGTCCAGATTGTGGATAGGTTGTTGTCCTTCTGTTTTCCTTCGGTTTAACGTCGGTGTAACGTCGAAATTATTTTTAAATTTGTAGTTATCCTTTGAATAATGTCCTTTGAAGTAATGGCCCACAAGCCTACGGCCTAAGCCTTCCTGATGTTCTTTAAGTAATGGACCAAGCATGTGAATACACTGATTGCACCCAAACTCCAATGAACCCTCCCCCAGCAATGACTAGTAATAAAACACTCTTAAAA
The DNA here is from genome assembly GCF_028390025.1 of Pseudophryne corroboree. NCBI lineage: Eukaryota > Metazoa > Chordata > Amphibia > Anura > Myobatrachidae > Pseudophryne > Pseudophryne corroboree. The sequence continues at coordinate 464,033,803 of NC_086444.1, read as the reverse complement.
AAACAAGCGAACAAACCAACTAACTGAGATTTAACACAGTCATGCCCTCATGCCCATGGGACACTATTTGTAAGACCCATGGGTCCAGGCCAGATTGAATCCAGATTTGACTGAAAAGTTTCAGACGTGCTCCCACCCGAGCGGACTCCCGCAAGGGAGCCCTAGCGTCATGCTGCAGATTTGGCAGAAGCAGGGGTGGACTTCTGCTCCTGCGATCCGGGAGACACTGCGGATTTTTTTCCTTTTCCCCTTCCCCTACCTGCAAAGAAGGGGGAACCTTTGGCCTTTTTGTATTTGTTGGGCCGAAAGGACTGCATGTGAGAGTGATGTGTCTTTTTCGCCGGTGTAGGAGCATAAGGCAAGAATGTCGACTTACCTGCGGTAGCCGAGACTAACGCATCCAGCCCATCACCAAACAAGGCCTCACCTTTATACGGGAGAGCCTCCATATTTCTTTTGGAATCTGCATCAGCATTCCACTGGCGAATCCACAACGCCCTCCGAGCCGATACTGCCATGGTAGCGGCTTTTGAACCCAAGAGCCCAATATCCTTCATAGCTTCCAGCATGTATGCGGCAGCGTCTTTGATATGACCTAACGTTAGGAGTATCCCGTCTCTATCAACTGTGTCAATTTCCGATGACAAGTTATCTGACCATTTTTCGATAGCACGACTCACCCACGCGCAAGCAATGGTGGGTCTGAGCAGCGTACCATTGGCCACATAAATAGATTTTAACGTAGTCTCCATTTTGCGGTCTGCCGGCTCCTTTAGTGAAGCCGTCCCAGGTGCAGGGAGAATCACCTTTTTTGTTAACCTTGACAGTGCACTGTCTAACACCGGGGGTGAATCCCATCTTTTCCTGTCCTCTAATGGGAAAGGATAAGCAATCTAAATCCTTTTGGGAATATGACATTTCTTTTCAGGATTCACCCAAACTCCCTCAAAAAGAGTATTTAGCTCGTGGGAAGGAGGGAAAGTTACCTTACATTTCTTTTCCTTATAGAAATAAGCTTTCTCCTGAGGTACAGTAGGGGCTTCCGTAACTTCTAAGACCTCCTTTTGATAATGCTGAAAATATCCTTAGGAAAGAAAGCTATACCTTAAACACACCTTAAATACACTTTACCATGGAGCCGCAGCGGCCGCTGTACTTAACACACACTCTGCGCACTTTGTACGCTATTAGCGTACAAAGTCCCGTACTGCGTACGGACTTCGCGTACAAACACCGCGCTGACGGTATAAAGTAATCACAGCGCGTACACACCCAGAGATACACCACAAACCCTGAACAGTTATGCAATGCAATGAAAATACGCTTTAAACCTTAGCAGGGCAATGAAGACACGACACCAATTGTGATTTTATCGCTGGGTTCCGACACCACAGTGGATTATTGCTGAAAGTGGGTTACAATACAAATAATACAATACAATATAACAGAGTAAATGGCTACATTCAATGGTACATACGTGAGTGGACAAGCTTGCGCAACCCGGCCGGTCCTCGGTCATCTGATAGATAACTTTGTGAGTCTTGTGTCTGACCAGGCCTGCAGCAGCTCTCTTTATACAAATCTTCCAAAAAGCAATACAATAGATACTGTAATCTCTTTGTCCATTGGACACAGGAATGCACATTTACAGTACAGGAGAGGTCATAGGTCGGTTTGAATAGGTAGGCGATGTCTTTCCCAACTGCTCTTGTGGGTGGTCTCCTCTGGATTCCCGCCGCATACATAATGTACAGTAAATACCGTTTATATCTATATTCTGCTCCTGCACATAACTATCCGCAGGAACATGTGATCTTTCTCAAACTAACACCGGAATGTTATCCTTAAAATACCCTTCAGCTGGATACCAAACACCACCTTATAACCTTGTTCTGTCCCCCCCTACTCTGTAAAGGTGAATCCCTTTGTTCTGAAACCATTTAAACTGTTGTTACTTTCTGATGTGGTGCAGGGAGGCTATGTGTACATTGTGCACTATTTGGATTAAATATGTAATGTGTTTTGTCAAAGTCAGAAAAATATCACGATGCACACTGCCATATTTGCACCTCATACAGGTCCGCGCTGCGCATGCGTGCGCTCTCCCGTGCGTGCGCATACTCGCTGTTGCGGGCACCCGCGGGCGCGCAGTATGTGCATTTACGGTAGAGTTCATGTGTTCGTAGCGTGCGACTCAATCGTTACATATTTTCACTATATAATGTATTTTGTAGATTATGGTCCCTTTGATAGAATCTGAAAGTTTAGTTAATGTAGCATGTTCATGGACAGAGAAATCCCTCTTTGTTTGATACGAAGGGTCAGACAGGAGTAATACAGTGGTGTTTGGTATCCATCGGAAGAGTATTTAGTTAGCAATATTCCGGTGTTGGTTTGAAGCGAATTAATCGCTCGTGCGAATAGTTATGGACATAAGAAGTTTATGTCCATTTACTATTATTTGCACTTACTTATCCATGCAGCGGGAAACCTAGTTTCCCACCCACCTGAGCAGTTGGAAATCGTCACAGCCCACCTGTATGAATCAACCTATGACCTTTTGTTATAATGCGGGGAGGAATTCCTGTGTCCAATGAACAATGAGATTGTAGGGACCATTGAATTGTATTGTGTGTGGGGCATAAATAGACAAGCCGATCACATCCAGCTCTCACTCTTCAACGGTTCTCATTGCTGAAAATCGGGAGCTGGATGTCCAGAGGCGCATGCGATCGTTCCCCTTTGTGCGTAAGTTTTCTCCGCAATCATATTGTCTTTCTTGTTATTATGGGCCATATCTCTCTCTCTCTCTTCTCTTTCTCTCGTATTCTCTTAAACGTAAAAGTATTGTATTGTATTTACTGTGTAGTTACCTGGTTAGTTAGTCTATGTTATATTGTAGTGTGTGACTTGTACTGTATTATTTCTTTTTGCAAGTATAACATTCATATAAGGCGTTAGACCCTAAGCACGGTATCTGTGTATTTCTTATAGTGTTAAGTATTCACAGAACGTCGGTGACGCTCAAACAGCTTTTAAGTTAATAAGGTTACACTGTGTTGCATCTACACCCTACCTCTACACTAAGGTTTTACAGCACATTACATTGTTTATGGTTTAGATTTAAAGGTTTAACATTGTGAGCGTCTGCGCCGCTGGTGATCTCCTCGTGGTCCCGAGCGTCCGCTACGCTATAGCGAACCATTATGTTAGTCGGCAGCCAATAGCGTGCCTGCCTGTGATCTCTTGGCCGTGAGCGAACGTGACGCTTGAGCGTCTTGACCTCGGCTAAGCGATCGCTACGCAACGTGCGTACCCTTACGGTACTCCATACGTAAACAGCGTACAGTGTTCTTAGGCCTCTTAAAGGGTTTTAAATAAGATAAATATTTAGCTTTATCAATTGGCGGCTCGTCCTGTCCTTCACATATCTCTGCTAGGTAATTTCAGCAGACATTATCCATCAGCAAAGGGCGGGAGATCATATTCTTCGCAGTGCTGACGGGATAAGCGTCTGCTTCGCTTAGTAAAGGGTGCTGAAGGAATCCGGAACCGGAGGTAAGAACAAAACACTAGTGTCTTTTAAAACTGTTTATTTCTATCTTGCGTACGCACGCACATATCTGCATTTCTTTTTCATTCATGTATTTTCATATCACTCTCCTGTTTGCCATTTTATAATTGATAAACGTGCTAAGAGAGATTTGTCGCTATTTCATAGTTAAAGTGTAAAAGTAATGCGTTAAGGGATAAAGTAAAGCACACGCAGCTCTACCTAAAGAGACAAGGAGAGATTGGTGTGGGGTTCAGTAGAGGATCGAGGATCATCTACATTGATAAAGGTGTTAGTTGTGTTACGGTGGACATTGGTTTTGTGTACACGTGTCTCTAACAAAGGGCTGAGACTCGCGTACGCAAAGGCCGACGCACGCAGCGTAAATTACGCAACGGAGCGTCTGAGTACGCCCACGTAACTCAAGTCACACGATAGTGTTGATTTTCAACAGGCGATAAATAGCGCAACAGGCGATAAATAGCGCAAATCTATTTTAAATCCGAAATTTAAATTAACAGATCCTTCTCCAAATTTACAACACATCTGGTCTAAAGAAAAATTTCTGCGCAGAAATAGAAATAGAAACAAAAGTGTACATGTGATGAGTGAGTGTTTTTAAGTTTTACAATTTTGGGGATTGAACCACAGAAATCACCGAGTTCTCGTGAAGTACATACGTGTAAGTGACATACATGGTGGCTAGGGAGGCATCCCTGGTTAAACATAAAATTTGAGCATTAGAGTGTAGCAGACCAGGAGGTCATACTGTAACAGACCAGGAGGTCAGACCAGGAGGTCGCATAACAGACCAGGAGGTCCAGGTACAGCAGACAAGGAAGTCCGCTATAGAGACAAGGCACAACACCAAGAAGGGTTGGTGCAACACCCATATAGGCCATAAAGCTCAGGCTGAAGGAATTCGCAGCTGCTGAATGTCGATTCCACTGGTCGCTCCGTACATAAGATTAGTTGCTTATGTACTGAACGATTGTACCGCACGTAATTGTGTGCATTAGTTAGTCTGACCAGTACCATTTGTGTACGAACCCGGTCATAAACACTATTTGTACATTCTGACGTGATTTGTGTAATTTTTTATTTTTAAAAGGGAAGTTCTCTGGTCACTCAGGAATTATCCAACAACCCCACAGTTACTGGAAAGGGTTAATGCTCTGCGGATCACACCCACATGTTCCAGTAAACGAAGGTTCATAGGGGCCCTGGGTCGAGTCGCCAGCACTATATCAGTGTGTGGGCGTATTGGTCGGCGTGGGCGAGTGAGTGGGGTGCTCGGAAAACCACCACCGTCAACCTATCGTGAATATTTTGGTTTTTTGTAAGGGTTCGCTGCAAGCAACACCTGCAAATTATGGGGGCCAGTTGTTCAGGAAGGGGGCGATCAACCTCGGTTCGGGTTGATTCTATAAACCGACCAATCGGGTCGGCAAGGTACGTAATGTGTGAAAAATACGGCTCACACACAGAAGTTTTATGTGATGAATGGGAGAGAATGACAATGCATGACGGGGAGAAATTCCCAAGAGTAGGTAGCTTCAGCCCAGAAGTGTTACTGAATCTAAGGAGAAGGATAAGTCTCATTAAATCAGCAAAGAGGCGAGTTAAACATTTTGATTGTTTACAGTTATGGCAACAGGAAAGTGAATTGCAAAGAGAGTTAACTGACATATCTGACTCTTATCTTGGGAGGAGAGACATGGCAATGGAGAGAATTATGGTTGCGGAGAAAGGCACAATGTTGAACAATAAAAACGCACTTAGCAACTGTAGTATAGATGATAAGAATAAGTGTAATAAACATAACAATGATAATTGTAATGCTGTTAAATGTACAACTATTAACCCGTGCAAGTTGCACCCCATGTCAAACTTCCCTCAGGAATACGAGCAAGAAAGTGAACCCAGCCCGATGTCGGCACCTCTTCCAGCAGCCATCACACAAGACATCCAGGTGGACGCGACCAAATCGGTAAAGGCAATAATCAAACCCCCTAACGGAGGGTCAGGTGAGGTCGTGTCCACAGGTACGTACAATGTTTTATATCACGCACAAACAAATGTACCCCATATTGTAAGACCAAAACAAGGTGATGTAATTGAGTTTAGTCCTGTCAGGGTGATCACAGTCCCCGATGGGAAGACTGACGATCAGGGAATCCTCCCCGTCAAGGACAGTGCAATGCGCTGTCCCTGGTCCCGGATGGAATTGAGATCAATTATGTCTGAATTTCCTGATCCCAGGAAAAATCTAGTAGCATGTCAAAGGTTTGTTAAAGAACTAGGAAACTCCACAGAACCCACCAACAAAGAGTGGCGGACAGTGCTGAGGGCATGTTTGCCCTCCAGTGTTGACCCTGCGAAATTTATTGCTGATTGTAAATTAGACACAGAGGTACCTTGTACGGAGGAACACAATCAGGAATGTATTAAGCAGATCAACCGACAGTTAGAAGTATATTTCCCAGCCATTGTCGAGTGGAACAAAATCTTCTCCATAAGACAAAACAAAGGGGAAAGTACTTCTAATTATTTCCACCGGGCATTGCAGGACATGACTAGGTATACGGGTATAGAAAACATCGAAACAAGTGCACCGCACAGAGAAGTAGCAGTATCTGTGCTAATGGATGGTTTAAAGGAAGTGTTGAGAGCAAAGATACAGATCACCAATCCATACTGGAGAGATAAATCAGTAACTGCATTAAGGGACTCTGCTGTTGGGCATGAGCAAACCAGCATCAAGCACAGGGAAACAAAGAAGCCTCAGATCCCTGTGGTTAAGCCAAAGGTGACAAGGTGTTATAACTGCCAGAAGGAAGGTCATTTTGCAAGAGATTGTAGATCAGGAAGTAGACCAAATTCACATAAACCCCCTAGACAAAGATATGAGCAGGGTTATGACACACCAAATTATAAACAGGGATCATATAGGAAGAATTTTGAGCCACACCCATAATGTGCAATCAGGAAAGGTGATCATTAGGACTGATGGTAAGCCTGAGGTTATAGTTAATAAATTGGGAGGTCATTCCCTGAAGACACAGGAATGACCGGGTGAAACGTTGTAAATGTATCTGTGAAATGTTTCTTTTTCTCTCCCCATCTCTGCTGACAATGTTTTAAAAAAAAAAAAAAAATGTTTATGTTTGAAAAAAAATGTTTTTTTTGTTGTTTATTGATGCGTTGTTATATATATATATATATATATATATATATACACACATATGTGAACGGTTATCTCTCTCTTGTTGTTTTTTTTTTTTTCCTCTCCCTCTTCTCACTCATGTTTTTATGTTTTAAAGATGGTATGTCACACCTCAGTTAGGCAAATGGTAATGCAAGATTTTTTGCTCCTTACAGAAAGATCGCTGGTTTGGAAGGAATATTGCATCACCGGAATGTTCGTTTGGAAGACTGAGAGACAGCACCTTTGAGATGACAGCAGAACAAGAAGAACAACAAGACTAGAGAACTTAATTATCGTAACAAGTTTCTCTCCCCCTCAAACTGTTTTCCTGTACCCCCATTACAAATTTCTTCTTTTCTCCTCCTGTAAGATGGACTTGCCCCAAGAGACTGTGATATGGATTTTCCTGTTGACCATGATGTTGACCAGAGCAGTCTGTTCCGGCGAGAGTACCAGTGAGGTCGAGAAAGGATCCAGAAAGGTTCCGATGACTGAGACAGAGGAGTAAATTTCCAATAGCAACACAACCTCCAAGCAAAAGGCGAGTACCGGAAACGATCAAGCAGCCATGTTATTTGTAAACATTGTGAAGGATTGTTAGCTGAAGAAAACTGTATCTGTAGGCTCTGTGACAATGTGGTTGAGGATGGGTGCATCAAGAAATGCCAATCCAGTTTTAATATCCACATGGACCGGCATCCATTGAGTGACTATCACTCCTTAGTGGGTAGTGTGTTAAATCAAACAGATTGTTGGGTATGCTCTCAAGTACCTCAAGGTCATAGCAAATCAGGACTAGTACCATTTCCTTTAACGATAGGGGAGGTACTTGAGCTAAGTGGTGGGAGGCCGGTGGACAGGAGGTTTAATATCTCCAGTCCTCCTAGTTTGAAGCTCCACCAATATCATGTGGATAGATCCCTAATATGTTTTAACATTTCCAATCCCCGAAAGCCGGGAAATTGGGAAGTGTCATGGAGTAACCAAACCATGACCTTTTCATATAGAGCAGATAGAATGCAGACAGATACAGAGCTTATACGCCACATAGCCAGTAGTGGAAAATATTTCCGATATAGGTATACCCTAGGAAGTAGGATTACGAGAGTTGGAGAGGTATCACCAGGATACTGTGCACATATCGTACAAGCTGATACGTGTACCAGACAGATGGGAGAATTAGGGTTAGGAGATTTCACATGGAAGATGTGTAATATGGTAATGTCCTACTCCGTCCCATATGTTCTCCCCGATGATGCATATTTCATATGCGGGAGGAAGGCGTATAAGTGGCTTGCCCCAAACTCTGAAGGATTGTGTTATATTGGAAAAGTACTGCCTGAAGTAATGACTGTATCACATGCCAAAATGAAAGATATACACCGTGTTGCCCAAGCTCCTTATACTCACACCCACTACGAGCACGTAGTTAAACGGCACCTGATAGAAAGAACAGAGCATCCGGCCTCTGACATGATCCATGAATCCACCGGGATTCAGTTTCTAATCGCGTTAGACATCACTCGCACCGCCAGAGGAGTGTTGAATTATAAATACATATCTGCGCTCGCAAATTTGTTAGACAATATCACAGAAATGTATGATGACACGTTTAGGTATACTGGAAGAGAACTTCAAGCTTATAAAACAGAACTAGTTCAGCATAGAATGATTCTCAATTATCTCACGGCAGTAACAGGTGGATATTGTGTCACACTGGCAACGCAGTACGGCGTGAAATGTTGCACATATATTACAAATAGTACCGAGGACCCGGTCGAGGTCATAGACCAAAAGATGGACGATATTCTCCAATTGAAGTGGGAATTTCGCAGGAGACACAATCTCACCCTTGCTGCTGTGAGTAATGAGCTGACTAGTTGGGTGTCATGGTTGAACCCGCGAAATTGGTTCTCTGGTTTAGGAGAATGGGCTCAAGGAGTCATAATGGATGTTGGGAAGTTTCTCCTATGTATCTTAGGTGTTATCATAACGATTGGCTTGATATTTAGATGCGGTCAGGCTTTAACGAAGTGTAAACGAAGTACCAGGGTGATGAGTTTAAGGAGTGAGGAAATTGTAATTCCAATGGATTTGATTTATGACCCAAATGTAGAAACAATGATGTGATGAAAATGCGATTTCTACGGTCCGTTTCTTTCACCCGTTTTTCAGTTTTCTCCAAGGTAAAAAGACCCACTTGGACGAGGAATTTGATGATCCTGTATACAGACAACTGATGGATTAAAGAAGAAGTTTTGACAACCTTATACACAGATATTTGATGAACTTTGCCATAGACCCCCAGTTTCCCTAGAAATTTTAAAATTACGCTAGCCCAACACTTTTGTAAGTCTATGGACATTGACAAAGCTTTTTGCCCACACACCTTTTGGCAAAAGCACAAAGAAGACTGCATTCAACAGACACCGAACAAGACTTCAACCGACAAATGTTCATTTACCTGACATAGAATACCACTGCATTTACCGTAATTATGTCTTTTCTTCATCTCTACAACCTTCAGGTAATTACACACATAGTATAGGGAATACAGGCACAGATATCAGCAATCACATATTCCCCCATTCATGTATCATCAACTAAAATGTGCTCCCCATTTTGTTACAACCACAGCCGAAAAGAGCTCGGTAAAGTTTGACAGCCCATCCACAGACCCGTACCACGGGATAAGAAGGAATTCAAATGTATACTTCGCAATACCTCGAAGCTTGATTTAAAACACGTACGGCACGATGATACATGACCCCCAAACACGGATTCATACACACATGCATTCTGCTATCTCACTAGGTCATACCCTTATTCCTACCTTCTCCTCTCCTCCCCTACCCAACCATGTAAATGTATTAACCCCTGACATATATTTTTCTCTTTTTGAAATGTTTTAGGAAGTGGCAGTTATTGTTGACTGCCAAAGGGTGGACTGTCAAAGTCAGAAAAATATCACGATGCACACTGCCAAATTTGCACCTCATACAGGTCCGCGCTGCGCATGCGTGCGCTCTCCCGTGCGTGCGCATACTCGCTGTTGCGGGCACCCGCGGGCGCGCAGTATGTGCATTTACGGTAGAGTTCATGTGTTCGTAGCGTGCGACTCAATCGTTACATATTTTCACTATATAATGTATTTTGTAGATTATGGTCCCTTTGATAGAATCTGAAAGTTTAGTTAATGTAGCATGTTCATGGACAGAGAAATCCCTCTTTGTTTGATACGAAGGGTCAGACAGGAGTAATACAGTGGTGTTTGGTATCCATCGGAAGAGTATTTAGTTAGCAATATTCCGGTGTTGGTTTGAAGCGAATTAATCGCTCGTGCGAATAGTTATGGACATAAGAAGTTTATGTCCATTTACTATTATTTGCACTTACTTATCCATGCAGCGGGAAACCTAGTTTCCCACCCACCTGAGCAGTTGGAAATCGTCACAGCCCACCTGTATGAATCAACCTATGACCTTTTGTTATAATGCGGGGAGGAATTCCTGTGTCCAATGAACAATGAGATTGTAGGGACCATTGAATTGTATTGTGTGTGGGGCATAAATAGACAAGCCGATCACATCCAGCTCTCACTCTTCAACGGTTCTCATTGCTGAAAATCGGGAGCTGGATGTCCAGAGGCGCATGCGATCGTTCCCCTTTGTGCGTAAGTTTTCTCCGCAATCATATTGTCTTTCTTGTTATTATGGGCCATATCTCTCTCTCTCTTCTCTTTCTCTCGTATTCTCTTAAACGTAATAGTATTGTATTGTATTTACTGTGTAGTTACCTGGTTAGTTAGTCTATGTTATATTGTAGTGTGTGACTTGTACTGTATTATTTCTTTTTGCAAGTATAACATTCATATAAGGCGTTAGACCCTAAGCACGGTATCTGTGTATTTCTTATAGTGTTAAGTATTCACAGAGCGTGGGTGACGCTCAAACAGCTTTTAAGTTAATAAGGTTACACTGTGTTGCATCTACACCCTATCTCTACACTAAGGTTTTACTGCACATTACATTGTTTATGGTTTAGATTTAAAGGTTTAACATTGTGAGCGTCTGCGCCGCTGGTGATCTCCTCGTGGTCCCGAGCGTCCGCTACGCTATAGCGAACCATTATGTTAGTCGGCAGCCAATAGCGTGCCTGCCTGTGATCTCTTGGCCGTGAGCGAACGTGACGCTTGAGCGTCTCGACCTCGGCTAAGCGATCGCTACGCAACGTGCGTACCCTTACAGTACTCCATACGTAAACAGCGTACAGTGTTCTTAGGCCTCTTAAAGGGTTTTAAATAAGATAAATATTTAGCTTTATCAGTTTTGATAGCTTTCCATGCGTTCACAAACTCTACCGTAAATACTCATACCACGCGCTAATACGCGGGAGCGACCATACGCAAGTTGCGGATATGCGCACGCACGACAGAACAAGTGCACGCAGGGAGGCCATCTGTGTGTAGTTTGTACGTGATGTGTGTACTGCAATATTTTTTGATTTTGACAGTCCACCCTTTGGCAGTCACCAATAACTGCCACCATCTAATCACTAAACAGAAAAATATCTATACAATATCTACAGAAGCTTTGATGATCGGAGAGAGTTGTAGGTGGGAAATGTATGACCTAGTGGGATAGTAAAAAGCATGTATGTATGAATCCATGTCTGAGGGGCATGTATCATCGTGCCGTATATGTTCTAAATAAGCTTCGAGGTATTGCGAAGTATACATTAAATCCTTCTCATCCCGTATCAAGGGTCTGTAAATGGGCCAACAAACACTACCAAGCTCTTTTCGGCTTCTTGTTAAAACAAATGGGGTGCACATTTAGTTGATGATACATGGAGGGGGAAACATATGTGAGTGCTAGTATATGTGGATATCACCTGTCGACTATGTGTGCTATTAACTGGAGGTTGCAGAGGTGAAGATAAGACACATATCTAAAATACATTCATATAAACATTTTGGGTAGGGCTGATGTCTTTTCCGGATGGATGTATCTGGGCAGAGGGGGAAACAAAAGAAAAACGGGTGACAGAAACAGGCCATGAAATTCATTTGCAATCCTTATCATAACACGGTCTCTATGGATGGGTCATAAATTAAATCTGCTGCTATAACAGCGCCCTTGCTCCTTAGACTCATCAACTTTGTGCCATGCTTGCGCCACGTCAGAATTCGAACACACCTAAATATCAAACCAATAATTATGACGACTCCCAGGATACAAAGGAGAAACTTCCCTACACTCATAATAACATTTTGAGCCCACTCTCCTAAACCTGAGAACCAATTTCGTGGGTTCAACCATGAGACCCAGCCGGTCAGTTCATTACTCACAGTCGCCAAGGTAAGGTTGTGTTTCCTCCTGAACTCCCACTTCAACTGCAAGATATCGTCCATCTTTTGATCGATAATCTCCGTTGGGTCGTCAGTACTGTTCGTAATATACGTACAGCACATCACCCCATATTGAGTTGCCAGAGTAAAACAGTACCCACCTGTCACGGCTGTGATATAATTTAGGACCATCCTGTGCTGAATCAGTTCCTGCTTGTAACTCCCTTCCCGTATACCTGAAGGTGTCATCATACATCTCAGTGATATTATCTATCAAGTTCGCTAGCGCATGGATATACCTATAATTTATAATTCCTCTGGCAGTATGGGTGATGTCTAATGCGAGAAGGAATTGAATCCCGGTGGATTTGTGGATCAAATCAGAGGCTGCATGCTCTGTCCTATCTATGAGGTGTCTCTTGATGATGTGTTCATAGTGAGTATGAGTATAAGGAGCCTGAGCACTGCGGTGAACGTCTTTCATCTTATCATGGGTTATGGTCATGACCTCTGGCAGTACTCTCCCAATATAACACAATCCCTCTGAGCTCGGGGCAAGCCACTTGTACGCCTTCCTCCCACATATGAAATAGGCATCATCTGGGAGAACATAGGGGACAAAATATAACATCACCATATTACAAACTTTCCAAGTGAAGAAACCAATCCCTAGTTCTCCCATCTGCTCAGTACAAGTATTGGGCTGGATGATATGAGCACAGTACCCTGGCGATACTTTTCCAACCCACATGGTCTTGCTTCCATGAGTATACCTATACCGGAAATACCTCCCACTGTTGGCTATTTGGCGTACAAGTTCAGAGTCTATGGGTATCCTATCAGCTCTGTGTGAAAAGGTCATTGTCTGGTTATTCCACGTCACTTCCCAATTTCCCGGTTTTCGGTAATTGGAAATATTAAAACATAATAAGGATCTGTCTACATGATACCGGTGGAGCTTCAAACTTGGGGGCCTAGAAATATTGAATTTCTTGTCCACCGGTCTCCCGCCCCGCAATTCGAGTACCTCATCTATTGCTAAAGGGTACGGTACTAATCCTGACTTGCTCTGACCTTGAGGTACCTGTGAGCACACCCAGCATTCTGTCTGGTTTAAGACCTTACCCACTAGTAAATGGTAATCACTCAACGGATGACGGTCCATGTCGATATTAAGTTTGGACTGACATCTCTGGATGCACCCATCCTCAACTATATTCTCACAATTCCTACAAATACAATATTCATCAGACAATTACCCCTCACAGTGCCTCCGAGCTCCCTGACTACCAGAGCGCTTACTGATGCCAGCCTTTACTAAAGTGATGTGCTGATCCTGAGATCCTACAAATTCGTACTTGCCATCAGAACCCATTCCAGATCCCTGCTCGACCTCTCTGGGACCCTCACAAAAACAAACTGTCTTTATCAAAACCAGAGTTACTAATAGAACCCGAAACGCAGCTCTTGTGATCGATCGATTTCGTTAGGGGAAAGGAGGAAAATAAGAAGGAGAAAAGAAAGGAAAAAATGTAGGGGGAGGTGAAAAAAAAGAAAGTGGTACGACAACCGTTCTAGCTCTTGTTACTCTCTGTGCTCAGATGCCCTTCAACAGTCCTGCCTCTCAACTTTCCCGGAACAGACACTCCAGTGATACGAGATTCTCTACACTCTGCTCTTTGTCACGAGTTCTCTCTGGGTCAGCGACCTTCTTGCAGTGGGACGAGTGGATCCACGTCTCTCTTTCGGCGACCTTCAATGCTGTTGTGCTGGTTAACAAGACTTGATACGGTCCTTCCCACCTGTCTATGAGGCAACCTGAGCGTAAGAAATTTTGAATCATCACATAATCCCCAGGTTCAATGTCATGACAATTACTGTTCGGTAGGTCAGGAATCACCAGCTTTAAATTTCTCTGTTGATTTCTCAGCTGCTGGCTTATCCCAACCAAATATTTCACAGTCACTTCATTATTACATTTCAAATCATCCTGGGGGTCTATCATTACATGAGGTTGTCGACCAAAAAGGATTTCAAAGGGTGATAGGTTAAGGGGAGACCTGGGAGTGGTTCTGATGCTGTACAACACTAGTGGCAAAGCTTCTGGCCACGACAATCCAGTTTCAGCCATTAATTTGCTCAGCTTGTTCTTAATAATGCTATTCACTCTCTCCACCTTTGCACTCGCCTGTGGACGGTACGGAGTATGCAGCTTGCTATTAATTCCCATCAGTTTGCACATGACCTGAAAGACTTCACCTGTAAAATGGGTACCCCTATCACTTTCAATTATTCTAGGGATACCATATTTACACACAAATTCCTGCACAATTTTCTTTGCAGTGAACGTAGCAGTATTTGTGGCAGCAGGGAACGCTTCTACCCAATTTGAAAATACGTCAATACAAACTAACACATATTTTAAATTCCTACAGGGTGGTAACTGCATGAAATCGATTTGTATTACCTGAAAAGGGCCGTCTGTCGAAGGGATATGGGATGGCTCTGTTGGTATTGACTTTCCAATATTCTTCCTCAAGCAAGTAAAACATGTCATTGCTCTCTTACCTGCATGAGAAGAGAATCCTGGCGCACACCAGTAGGCTCTCACCAGCTTACACATACCCTCTTTACCCAGATGAGTCAGACCGGGTGCCGACTCAGCTAAGCTTGGAAGATATGCTCTGGGGGCTACTGGCTTACCTTGTCCACCTGTCCACAGTCCCGAGGATTCCTGGCCATATCCCTTTGACCTCCAGACTGCCTTTTCCTGTAGAGAACACAAATCTTGCATTTCAACTAATTGTTGCGTGTTGATCGTGTTAAATGTCATCAGTGATGTGATGTTCGTTTGTATGGGGGTGCTGGCTGCTGATTTAGCAGCTTCGTCTGCCCGGCTGTTACCAAGTGAAATTGGGTCTTGGTTGTAAGTATGTGCTTTGCACTTGATAACAGCCACTCTGTCTGGTTCCTGTATCGCTGTTAGAAGTCTTTTTATGTGGGACGCATGCGCTACAGGTGTGCCAGCTGCCGTCATGAAATTTCTGAGGCGCCATAGGGCCCCGAAATCATGCACCACTCCAAAGGCATACCTAGAATCTGTGTATATATTAGCTGACTTACCCTTGGCCAATTCACACGCTCTGGTTAGGGTGACCAACTCAGCAACTTGTGCTGAGCGCGGTGGGCCCAGGGGTTCAGCTTTTATGATACCTCTGTCGTCCACAACTGCGTATCCAATGCACAGGTCTCCCGAGTCCGTCTGTCTGTGGCAACTACCGTCAGTGTAAAAGGTAAAGTCTACCCCTTCCAGTGGGTTGTCACTGATGTCAGGTCTCGCTGTGAAAGTCTGATTCAGGTATTCCATACAATCATGCGTATCAGTGTCTGCACCAAATCCTCCTTCACCATCATTCTCATCCTCCACCCTTTGTGCCTGTCCAGGCACACTTGGCAAGTATGTTGCAGGATTTAGTGAGCTGCATCTCTTAATGGTGATGTTTACAGGGGCCATCAGTGATAATTCCCACTTTGTAAACCGAGCAGATGAAACATGTCTGGTTTGGGCGGAGTTCAGTAAGGCTGATACTGCATGAGGTGTATGGATGGTCAGGTTGTGTCCTAACACTACGTCCTCGATTTTACTTACTAGCAAAGCTATTCGCTGCAACACTTCGCAAGCATGTGGGGAGAGACCGCGCTACAGTGTCCAACTGTGCACTGTAGTAAGCTACCGGCCTACTGGCATCACCATGTCTCTGGGTTAAAACTCCTGCCGCGCACACTGCACTTTCTGTACCGTATAATTCAAGGGCTTCCCATAATCTGGCATACCTAATGCAGGTGCCTGTGATAGGCACTGTTTGAGTCTCTCAAATGTCAGTTCGGACTCATCTGTGTGCCAGACCCGTTCTGGTTTGTTTGAAGAGACTATTTCTTGCAAAGGTAAAGCCAGTATAGAGAACCCTGGAATCCAGTTTCGACAGTACCCACACATTCCAAGGAAAGTGCGGATCTGTTGCTGCGTTTGTGGTAGAGTCATGTCGCAAATCGCCTGTATTCTATCAGCGGTGAGGGGTCTAAGTCCTTGAGTCAAGCAATGTCCCAAATATTTTACCCTGGTCTGACACAACTGCAACTTATCCTTTGAAACCTTGTGTCCCGTTTGGGAAAGATGAAACAGAAGCTGTTTCGTGTCTTTCAAGGACGATTCAAGTGAATCAGAACACAACAATAAGTCATCGACATACTGTATTAGCACTGATCCACTCTCAGGTTGAAAGGATTGTAAACAGTCATGCAAGGCCTGGGAGAAAATACTCGGGCTGTCAATGAAGCCTTGGGGGAGACGAGTCCAGGTGTACTGTACTCCTCTGTATGTAAATGCAAAGAGGTATTGGCTGTCAGGGTGCAGAGGGACAGAAAAGAAAGCAGAACAGAGGTCAATAACAGTGAAAAATTTCGCAGTAGGGGGAATTTGCATGAGGATGACAGTTGATTGGGCACTACGGGGAATTGGCTCTCAACTATCTTGTTTATCCCCCTTAGATCCTGCACTAGCCTGTAACCCCTCTCCCCACTCTTTTTCACAGGGAAGATGGGACTATTGGCAGTGCTGGACGTCCTGACTAGGATGCCCTGTTGTAGCAACCGCTCTATGACGGGGTACACTCCTAATTCTACCTCTGGCTTCAGGGGATACTGAGGGATTTTTGGAGCTATCCTACAATCTTTTGCTTGCAATACTACTGGAGCTACATTTGCCATCAATCCAGTGTCTTGTCCATCTTTGGTCCAAAGAGAACCCGGTATTTGTGAGATCATTTCCTCTACCTTTGATGGACACTTGTCTATAACAGTAGAATGCGACATTAGCCTTTGAGGGGTGTCTAATATATCCTGTACTTCTTGAGCGTGGTTCCCAGGTATATCCAAGAAGACACCCTCAGGAGTACAGTGTATGACACACCGCATTTTACACAATAAATCTCTCCCGAGTAGATTAGTCGGAGCCGCTGCAGCCAACAGGAAAGAATGTTTGGTTTGCAAGGGCCCTATCGTAATCTCTGCCGGTCTACTCAAAGGGTATTTGCTGCACAGTCCCTGTTACTCCCACTGCCAAAATAAGAATTTACTTACCGATAATTCTATTTCTCATAGTCCGTAGTGGATGCTGGGGACTCCGAAAGGACCATGGGGAATAGCGGCTCCACAGGAGACTGGGCACAAAAGTAAAAGCTTTAAGACTACCTGGTGTGCACTGGCTCCTCCCCCTATGACCCTCCTCCAAGCCTCAGTTAAGATACTGTGCCCGGACGAGCGTGCACAATAAGGAAGGATTTTGAATCCCGGGTAAGACTCATACCAGCCACACCAATCACACCGTACAACTTGTGATCTGAACCCAGTTAACAGCATGATAACAGAGGAGCCTCTGAAAAGATGGCTCACAACAATAATAACCCGATTTTTTGTAACAATAACTATGTACAAGTATTGCAGACAATCCGCACTTGGGATGGGCGCCCAGCATCCACTACGGACTATGAGAAATAGAATTATCGGTAAGTAAATTCTTATTTTCTCTGACGTCCTAGTGGATGCTGGGGACTCCGAAAGGACCATGGGGATTATACCAAAGCTCCCAAACGGGCGGGAGAGTGCGGATGACTCTGCAGCACTGAATGAGAGAACTCCAGGTCCTCCTCAGCCAGGGTATCAAATTTGTAGAATTTAGCAAACGTGTTTGCCCCTGACCAAGTAGCTGCTCGGCAAAGTTGTAAAGCCGAGACCCCTCGGGCAGCCACCCAAGATGAGCCCACTTTCCGTGTGGAATGGGCTTTTACAGATTTTGGCTGTGGCAGGCCTGCCACAGAATGTGCAAGCTGAATTGTATTACAAATCCAACGAGCAATAGTCTGCTTAGAAGCAGGAGCACCCAGCTTGTTGGGTGCATACAGGATAAACAGTGAGTCAGATTTTCTGACTCCAGCCGTCCTGGAAACATACATTTTCAGGGCCCTGACTACGTCCAGCAACTTGGAATCCTCCAAGTCCCTAGTAGCCGCAGGCACCACAATAGGCTGGTTTAAGTGAAATGCTGAAACCACCTTAGGGAGAAATTGAGGACGAGTCCTCAATTCTGCCCTGTCCGTATGAAAAATTAGGTAAGGGCTTTTATAGGATAAAGCTGCCAATTCTGAGACACGCCTGGCTGAGGCCAGGGCTAACAGCATTACCACTTTCCATGTGAGATATTTTAAGTCCACAGTGGTGAGTGGTTCAAACCAATGTGATTTTAGGAACCCCAAAACTACATTGAGATCCCAAGGTGCCACTGGAGGCACAAAGGGAGGCTGTATATGCAGTACCCCCTTGACAAACGTCTGAACTTCAGGAACTGAAGCTAGTTCTTTTTGGAAGAATATTGACAGGGCCGAAATTTGAACCTTAATGGACCCTAATTTTAGGCCCATAGACAGTCCTGTTTGCAGGAAATGCAGGAAACGACCCAGTTGAAATTCCTCTGTAGGGGCCTTCCTGGCCTCACACCACGCAACATATTTACGCCAAATACGGTGATAATGTTGCACAGTTACATCCTTCCTGGCTTTGATCAGGGTAGGGATGACTTCATCCGGAATGCCTTTTTCCTTCAGGATCCGGCGTTCAACTGCCATGCCGTCAAACGCAGCCGCGGTAAGTCTTGGAACAGACATGGTCCCTGCTGGAGCAGGTCCTTTCTTAGAGGTAGAGGCCACGGGTCTTCCGTGAGCATCTCTTGAAGTTCCGGGTGCCAAGTCCTTCTTGGCCAATCCGGAGCCACGAGTATAGTCCTTACTCCTCTCCTTCTTATGATTCTCAGTACCTTGGGTATGAGAGGCAGAGGAGGGAACACATACACTGACTGGTACACCCACGGTGTTACCAGAGCGTCCACAGCTATTGCCTGAGGGTCCCTTGACCTGGCGCAATATCTGTCCAGTTTTTTGTTGAGGCGGGACGCCATCATGTCCACCTTTGGTTTATCCCAACGGTTCACAATCATGTGGAAGACTTCTGGGTGAAGTCCCCACTCCCCCGGGTGGAGATCGTGTCTGCTGAGGAAGTCTGCTTCCCAGTTGTCCACTCCCGGAATGAACACTGCTGACAGTGCTATCACATGATTTTCCGCCCAGCGAAGAATCCTTGCAACTGCCGTCATTGCCCTCCTGCTTCTTGTGCCGCCCTGTCTGTTTACGTGGGCGACTGCCGTGATGTTGTCCGACTGGATCAGCACCGGCTGACCCTGAAGCAGAGGCCTTGCCTGACTTAGGGCATTGTAAATGGCCCTTAGTTCCAGGATATTTATGTGAAGTGACGTTTCCATGCTTGACCACAAGCCCTGGAAATTTTTTCCCTGTGTGACTGCTCCCCAGCCTCTCAGGCTGGCATCCGTGGTCACCAGGACCCAGTCCTGAATGCCGAATCTGCGGCCCTCTAGAAGATGAGCACTCTGCAACCACCACAGGAGAGACACCCTTGTCCTTGGAGACAGGGTTATCCGCTGATGCATTTGAAGATGCGATCCGGACCATTTGTCCAGCAGATCCCACTGAAAAGTTCTTGCGTGGAATCTGCCGAATGGAATCGCTTCGTAAGAAGCCACCATTTTTCCCAGGACCCTTGTGCATTGATGCACTGACACTTGGCCTGGTTTTAGGAGGTTCCTGACTAGGTCGGATAACTCCCTGGCTTTCTCCTCCGGGAGAAACACCTTTTTCTGTACTGTGTCCAGAATCATCCCTAGGAACAGCAGACGTGTCGTCGGAATCAGCTGCGATTTTGGAATATTTAGAATCCATCCGTGCTGTCGTAGTACTACTTGAGATAGTGCTACTCCGACCTCTAACTGTTCTCTGGACCTTGCCCTTATCAGGAGATCGTCCAAGTAAGGGATAATTAAGACGCCTTTTCTTCGAAGAAGAATCATCATTTCGGCCATTACCTTGGTAAAGACCCGGGGTGCCGTGGACAATCCAAACGGCAGCGTCTGAAACTGATAGTGACAGTTCTGTACCACAAACCTGAGGTACCCTTGGTGAGAAGGGCAAATTGGGACATGGAGGTAAGCATCCTTGATGTCCAGAGACACCATATAGTCCCCTTCTTCCAGGTTCGCTATCACTGCTCTGAGTGATTCCATCTTGAATTTGAACCTTTGTATGTAAGTGTTCAAGGATTTCAGATTTAAAATAGGTCTCACCGAGCCGTCCGGCTTCGGTACCACAAACAGCGTGGAATAATACCCCTTTCCCTGTTGTAGGAGGGGTACCTTGATTATCACCTGCTGGGAATACAGCTTGTGAATGGCTTCCAATACCGCCTCCCTGTCGGGGGGAGACGTTGGTAAAGCAGACTTCAGGAACCGGCGAGGGGGAGACGTCTCGAATTCCAATTTGTACCCCTGAGATACTACCTGCAGGATCCAGGGGTCCACTTGCGAGTGAGCCCACTGCGCGCTGAAATTCTTGAGACGGGCCCCCACCGTGCCTGAGTCCGCTTGTAAGGCCCCAGCGTCATGCTGAGGACTTGGCAGAAGCGGGGGAGGGCTTCTGTTCCTGGGAAGAGGCTGTCTGCTGCAGTCTTTTTCCCCTTCCTCTGCCCCGGGGCAGATACGAGTGGCCTTTTGCCCGCTTGCCCTTATGGGGACGAAAGGACTGAGCCTGAAAAGACAATGTCTTTTTCTGCTGAGAGGTGACCTGGGGTAAAAAGGTGGATTTCCCAGCCGTTGCGGTGGCCACCAGGTCCGATAGACCGACCCCAAATAACTCCTCCCCTTTATACGGCAATACTTCCATATGTCGTTTGGAATCCGCATCACCTGACCACTGTCGCGTCCATAACCCTCTTCTGGCAGAAATGGACAGCGCACTTACTCTTGATGCCAGAGTGCAAATATCCCTCTGTGCATCTCTCATATATAGAAATGCATCCTTTAAATGCTCTATAGTCAATAATATATTGTCCCTGTCCAGGGTATCAATATTTTCAGTCAGGGAATCCGACCAAGCCACCCCAGCACTGCACATCCAGGCTGAGGCGATTGCTGGTCGCAGTATAATACCAGTATGTGTGTATATACTTTTTAGGATATTTTCCAGCTTCCTATCAGCTGGTTCCTTGAGGGCGGCCGTATCAGGAGACGGTAACGCCACTTGTTTTGATAAGCGTGTGAGCGCCTTATCAACCCTAGGGGGTGTTTCCCAACGCGCCCTAACCTCTGGCGGGAAAGGGTATAATGCCAATAATTTTTTAGAAATTAGCAGTTTTTTATCGGGGGAAACCCACGCTTCATCACACACCTCATTTAATTCATCTGATTCAGGAAAAACTACGGGTAGTTTTTTTTTTTTTCACACCCCACATAATACCCTTTTTTGTGGTACTTGTAGTATCAGAAATGTTCAAAACCTCCTTCATTGCCGTGATCATGTAACGTGTGGCCCTACTGGAAAATACGTTTGTTTCCTCACCGTCGACACTGGAGTCAGTGTCCGTGTCGACCACCTGAGGTAACGGGCGATTTAGAGCCCCTGACGGTGTTTGAGACGCCTGTACAGGTATTAACTGATTTGCCGGCTGTCTCATGTCGTCAACAGTCTTTTGTAAAGTGCTGACACTATCACGTAATTCCTTCCATAAGACCATCCAGTCAGGTGTCGACTCCCTAGGGGGTGACATCACTAATACAGGCAATTGCTCCGCCTCCATACCATTTTCCTCCTCATACATGTCGACACAACGTACCGATACACAGCACACACACAGGGAATGCTCTGATAGAGGACAGGACCCCACTAGCCCTTTGGGGAGACAGAGGGAGAGTTTGCCAGCACACACCAGAGCGCTATATATATACAGGGATAACCTTATATAAGTGTTTTTCCCTTATATAGCTGCTGTATAGATTCATCTGCCAATTTAGTGCCCCCCCTCTCTTGTTTTACCCTGTTTCTGTAGTGCAGGACTGCAGGGGAGAGTCAGGGAGCTTCCCTCCAACGGAGCTGTGAGGAAAAATGGTGCCAGTGTGCTGAGGAGATAGGCTCCGCCCCCTTCTCGGCGGCCGTTCTCCCGCTTTTTTATGGAAAAACAGGCATGAGTTAAATGCATCCATATAGCCCAGGAGCTATATGTGATGCATTTTTTGCCCCCTAAGGTGTTTATATTGCGTCTCAGGGCGCCCCCACCCAGCGCCCTGCACCCTCAGTGACCGGAGTGTGAAGTGTGCTGAGAGCAATGGCGCACAGCTGCGGTGCTGTGCGCTACCTTATTGAAGACAGGATGTCTTCTGCCACCGATTTTTCCGGACCTCTTCTGCTCTTCTGGCTCTGTAAGGGGGACGGCGGCGCGGCTCTGGGACCCATCCATGGCTGGGCCTGTGATCGTCCCTCTGGAGCTAATGTCCAGTAGCCTAAGAAGCCCAATCCACTCTGCACGCAGGTGAGTTCGCTTCTTCTCCCCTTAGTCCCTCGATGCAGTGAGCCTGTTGCCAGCAGGTCTCACTGAAAATAAAAAAACCTAAAACTAAACTTTTTTCTAAGCAGCTCAGGAGAGCCACCTAGACTGCACCCTTCTCGTTCGGGCACAAAAATCTAACTGAGGCTTGGAGGAGGGTCATAGGGGGAGGAGCCAGTGCACACCAGGTAGTCTTAAAGCTTTTACTTTTGTGCCCAGTCTCCTGCGGAGCCGCTATTCCCCATGGTCCTTTCGGAGTCCCCAGCATCCACTAGGACGTCAGAGAAAATTGTTTTACCCGTGGTTTTTATACCTACTGTTGAATTTAGCACTGACCTGGCCGCCCCTGTATCTACAAGAAAAGGTAATGGTACACCAGCTACATCAACCGTGACCTCAGGTTCACTACCAAGGCTAGCAATCAACTTCACTGGCTGCAGACTACAGGTGTGGCCCAACCCCTATTGTGTGGTGAGACCCTCCCGCAGCGCATTGGCAGCTACGATATGTGGGGGAGGTAGCTGAGAATTTCCGGAGGTCTGCCCATCTCTCCTTGGTGGGTACCTCCTTGTTTCCCCTGCATGTGGCTCGTAACTTCTCCTATGTGGTCCCTGATCCCAATTATGTGAGTAGTAGTGTGGTTCGTATTCTCTGTCTAGGGGTCTATCTTCGCTATGCGCTCTACTACTCTTAGTCTTTAGCAAAATGCCCTTCCTTCCTACAAATGTAACATGTTCTAGGTCTGTCCCAAACAACAGGGGTCCGGGTTTTCGGCTGATGGGGTTTTGCCGTAAGGGCCTGTATACTTACCGTCATCAGTTTTTCCCCCTGTGACTCCCTGTGTTTAATGATGTTCCTATCATGCTCGATAGCGGACTCTCTCAATGCAGCCACCGAGATACCTCTCCAGTTTGGTAGAGAGGTCTGTACCCTTGTTCTGAGTGCCTCCTTCAACCCGTCCATTAATACTGAAACAGCTACAGCTATGATGTACATTGTCTCTAATGTCCTCGATCCCAGTGCATCTAGCCATTTCCTGCAGTGCCCGATGGAAATATTCGGATGTCGTTTCACCTTCCTTTTGTCTTATGGAAAAGATTTTATTCCATTTGACAACAGTAGGGAAATATAT
Organism: Pseudophryne corroboree; assembly: GCF_028390025.1. Lineage (NCBI taxonomy): Eukaryota > Metazoa > Chordata > Amphibia > Anura > Myobatrachidae > Pseudophryne > Pseudophryne corroboree. The sequence goes on along the minus strand of NC_086444.1, from coordinate 464,010,063 downwards.
TCCTAATTGCAGATTGATTTGTCGTACATTCTCCTGAGTGTACTCATCAGTGAGAGGTACTTCTGCGTCTAAGTTGCAATCAGTTATAAATTTCGCGGGGTCAATATTGGAGGGTAAACATACCCGTAGCACTGTTCGCCAATCTTTGTTTGTGGGTTCGGTGGCGTTACCTAACTCTTTAATGAACCTCTGGCATGCGACTAGATCTTTTCTGGGATCGGGAAATTCTGACATAATTGACCTTAATTCTGTCCGGGACCAGGGACAATGCATGGCAATGTTCCTGACGGGAGTTACTCCCTGTCAGTCTTCCCATTGGGGACTGCGATCACCCTGACAGGATTTAATTCAATTACATAATTTTGATTTGACTCTACAATGTGAGGTGCTATTGTCTCTGCATAATGTATGGTACCGTACTTACCTGTGGACACGACCTCACTTATCCCTCCACTAGGGGGCCTGACTACTGCTCTTGTTGGTTGGGCCGTGCCCACCTGAGTGTCTTGTATGGTGGCTGCTAGAGAGAGTGCCGATATCGTGCTGGGCTCATCTTCTTGTTCGCAGTCCTGGGGAAAATTTAAAACAGGGTACAACTGGCAAGGGTTAGCGTTAGTACATTTTGCAATTACACTCCTATTCTGTACCAATGTATCATTGCCTGTAGCCATTTTCTCCCCAACAATATATGGTGGTGGTGGTGCGGTCGCCATTGTTTTCCCGCTAGGTTTGGAACCTGCTGCGCGAGCTAATTCCCTTTGCATATCCCCCTCCTGTTGCCATAAATTTAAACAGTCTGTATGTTTAATCCTTTGTTTCTTGGATTTTATCAGACATATCCTTAACCTTAAGTTCTGTAATACCTCTGGTTCAAAGCTGCCCACTCTAGGGAATGGTACCCTATCATTGTTAGTCATACATACCCACTCATTGCATAAAATTTCTGTGTGTGAACCATATTTTTCACACATGATAAACCTTGCTGAGCCTTTTGGCCACAATTCTGCCTGAACCCTGTCTAAACGTCTCTTACTTGAGCAACTGGCTCCCATATTTGTGGGTCTCTTCTAATAATTTAAAAAAAAAATCCCACAAACACCAAAATACTCAATATAAGTAGACGGTGGAAGTATACCCGAGCGCCTTCCACTCGCTCTCGCCCACGCTGGCCAGTACAACGATACACTGTTGGTAGCGGATCGCAATATACCCAACTTAGGGCTCCTATCAGACCTTACACCGTAATTTCTTTCGGTGGAAGTTCTGTTTGGAGTATTTTCCTGAGAGAGGCAGTGAAAATTTCCTTTTCGGTATCTTTCAAATGGAATTGTTTGTAGGGTGAAAAACAGAGAAATTAGATAACTATCTTTCACCCTTTCCAGTGAAGCCCACCAGGGAGATTTCCCGAAGTTATCAAAGAAAAACCCCTTTGTCTATACAATCACGTCTGCGTATGCTCTTCCACAGCGCATATGACACAATAATATCACGTTGCGCTGTGCAGAACAAACGGACATGTGATGCAATAGCACAGCCTATAGATACTAGTTATCTATATGCCCTACGATTGCTGTAGACCACCTAGCCTAGACCACTTCAGACCACTAAGAGTTGTATGGGATACCACTCAGTCCACTAAGACCACCTAGTTAATAACGCAGGGTTGCGAACCCTACGCCACCGGGCCTCTACTGACCCAGTGTGTCCACCTAGACCACCTAGCTTAGACCACCTAGACCACTTCAGTTCTTGGGTTCAGTATCCACTCACTCCTGCATTCGCTCACTCAAATGCACTTTATTTTTCTGTACAGAAAATTAGGATTCATTCAAGTTGGAAGCTTTACCCCCAGAGGCAATTTAAAAAAAATTATTTATACTAAATTTTGTTTTTATACTAAATTTCTTTAGAAACCGGGTGGTTTGGTGCTATTGTAGCGTGGCTACTGTCCCACCTTTAAACTAACCAAACCTATCGTGTGGTTTTATTATGCGCGCACAACCCTACGCAAGCTTGCGTAATTACGCAACCGTGCGTACCTCTATGCCACGTGTACGGCCTTGCGCTACGTGCACGTTTTTGTACGCTGTCCTCACGTTCCGTACCACGTATACCAATGTGCGTACACAATAAAACAGATCACACAACTTCTATAAATGTGAGCAATAAAACTACTTATGCCCACTAAACACAACACAGTTTCTTTCTGTATAAACCTTTACAACTAGGCCAGACTGTGTTTGTGCTTTACGCTTACTTCCTTAAATATTTTTTTTTTTAACTATATAGCAACAAATATCTCCGGTTTCACACAAGTTTAAATGAATCTAGCAATCTGAATGTTATGGCAACAATGTGAGAGAGTATGCTAAGAGTATGGGTGCTGTGTACGGTTTTGGCGCCAAAAAGAAATTCACAGATTTTAAATAGCTTTTTTCCTGTTGTACTACGGGTTCTACCAGCACCTCTACAAACCATACAGAGCAGACGCCATCTAATCAGCATACAAGTAGGGTTTTCAGTGTCTCCAACGACCACGAAAGGGTTACGTAGGATACTGTCCTGTCCACCCTTTGCTGATAGATAAAGTCTGCTGTGACCTGTTAGGTAGTAAGAATGTGGAAAACCGGAGGAGCCCCCAATTGATAATGCTGAAAAATAAGAATTTACTTACCGATAATTCTATTTCTCGGAGTCCGTAGTGGATGCTGGGGTTCCTGAAAGGACCATGGGGAATAGCGGCTCCGCAGGAGACAGGGCACAAAAAAGTAAAGCTTTACTAGGTCAGGTGGTGTGCACTGGCTCCTCCCCCTATGACCCTCCTCCAGACTCCAGTTAGGTACTGTGCCCGGACGAGCATACACAATAAGGGAGGCATTTTGAATCCCGGGTAAGACTCATACCAGCCACACCAATCACACCGTACAACTTGTGATCTAAACCCAGTTAACAGTATGATAACAGAAAGGGCCTCTTAAAGATGGCTCCTTAACAATAACCCGAATTAGTTAACAATAACTATGTACAAGTATTGCAGATAATCCGCACTTGGGATGGGCGCCCAGCATCCACTACGGACTCCGAGAAATAGAATTATCGGTAAGTAAATTCTTATTTTCTCTATCGTCCTAAGTGGATGCTGGGGTTCCTGAAAGGACCATGGGGATTATACCAAAGCTCCCAAACGGGCGGGAGAGTGCGGATGACTCTGCAGCACCGAATGAGAGAACTCCAGGTCCTCCTTTGCCAGGGTATCAAATTTGTAAAATTTTACAAACGTGTTCTCCCCCGACCACGTAGCTGCTCGGCAGAGTTGTAATGCCGAGACCCCTCGGGCAGCCGCCCAAGATGAGCCCACCTTCCTTGTGGAGTGGGCTTTTACAGTTTTAGGCTGTGGCAGGCCTGCCACAGAATGTGCAAGTTGAATTGTGTTACAAATCCAACGAGCAATCGACTGCTTAGAAGCAGGTGCGCCCAACTTGTTGGGTGCATACAGTATAAACAGCGAGTCAGATTTTCTGACTCCAGCCGTCCTTGAAATGTATATTTTTAAAGCTCTGACAACGTCCAACAACTTGGAGTCCTCCAAGTCGCTAGTGGCCGCAGGCACCACAATAGGTTGGTTCAGATGAAATGCTGATACCACTTTAGGGAGAAAATGCGGACGAGTCCGCAGTTCTGCCCTATCCGAATGGAAGATTAGATAAGGGCTTTTATAAGATAAAGCCGCCAATTCAGATACTCTCCTGGCAGAAGCCAGGGCCAGTAACATAGTCACTTTCCATGTGAGATATTTCAAATCCACCTTTTTCAATGGTTCAAACCAATGGGATTTGAGGAAATCTAAAACTACATTTAGATCCCACGGTGCCACCGGAGGCACCACAGGAGGCTGTATATGCAGTACTCCTTTGACAAAAGTCTGGACCTCAGGGACAGAGGCCAATTCTTTTTGGAAGAATATTGACAGGGCCGAAATTTGAACCTTAATGGATCCCAATTTGAGACCCATAGACAATCCTGATTGTAGGAAATGTAGGAAACGACCCAGTTGAAATTCCTCCGTCGGAACACTCCGATCCTCGCACCACGCAACATATTTTCGCCAAATGCGGTGATAATGTTTCACGGTGACTTCCTTCCGTGCCTTAATCAAGGTAGGAATGACTTCTTCTGGAATGCCTTTCCCTTTTAGGATCTGGCGTTCAACCGCCATGCCGTCAAACGCAGCCGCGGTAAGTCTTGAAAGAGACAGGGACCCTGCTGTAGCAGGTCCCTTCTCAGAGGTAGAGGCCACGGTTCGTCCGTGAGCATCTCTTGAAGTTCCGGGTACCAAGTTCTTCTCGGCCAATCCGGAACCACTAGTATTGTTCTTACTCTTCTTTGCCGTATGATCTTCAATACCTTTGGTATGAGCGGCAGAGGAGGAAACACATACACTGACTGGTACACCCAAGGAGTTACCAGTGCGTCCACAGCTATTGCCTGTGGATCTCTTGACCTGGCGCAATATTTGTCCAGTTTCTTGTTGAGGCGAGACGCCATCATGTCTACAATTGGTCTTTCCCAACGGTCTATTAACATGTTGAAGACCTCTGGATGTAGACCCCACTCTCCCGGATGAAGATCGTGTCTGCTGAGGAAGTCTGCTTCCCAGTTGTCCACGCCCGGGGTGAACACTGCTGACAGTGCTATCACGTGATTCTCCGCCCAGCGAAGAATCTTGGCAGCTTCTGCCATTGCACTCCTGCTTCTTGTGCCGCCCTGCCTGTTTACATGGGCGACCGCCGTGATGTTGTCCGACTGAATCAACACCGGCTTCCCTTGCAGGAGAAGTTCCGCCTGGCTTAGAGCATTGTAGATTGCTCTTAGTTCCAGAATGTTTATGTGAAGAGACTTTTCCAGGCTCGTCCATACTCCCTGGAAGTTTCTTCCTTGTGTGACTGCTCCCCAGCCTCTCAGGCTGGCGTCCGTGGTCACCAGGATCCAATCCTGAATGCCGAATCTGCGGCCTTCTAATAGGTGAGCCTTCTGCAACCACCACAGAAGTGACACCCTTGTCTTTGGTGACAGGGTTATTCGCAGGTGCATCTGCAGATGCGACCCTGACCATTTGTCCAACAGATCCCTTTGGAATATTCTTGCATGGAATCTGCCGAATGGAATTGCTTCGTAAGAAGCCACCATTTTTCCCAGGACTCTTGTGCTGACACCTTTCCTGGTTTTAGGAGGTTCCTGACCAGGTCGGATAACTCCTTGGCTTTTTCCTCGGGAAGGAAAACCTTTTTCTGGACCGTGTCCAGAATCATTCCTAGGAACAGCAGACGAGTTGTCGGGATTAATTGGGATTTTGGAATATTCAGAATCCACCCGTGTTGTCTTAGCACCTCTTGAGATAGTGCTAATCCTGTCTCCAGCTGTTCTCTGGACCTTGCCCTTATCAGGAGATCGTCCAAGTATGGGATAACTAATACGCCTTTTCTTCGAAGAAGAATCGTCATCTCGGCCATTACCTTGGTAAAGACCCGAGGCGCCGTGGACAATCCGAACGGCAGCGTCTGAAACTGATAGTGACAGTTTTGAACAACGAACCTGAGGTACCCCTGGTGTGCGGGGTAAATCGGAACGTGGAGATACGCATCCTTGATGTCCAAGGATACCATAAAGTCCCCTTCTTCCAGGTTCGCTATCACTGCTCTGAGTGACTCCATCTTGAACTTGAACTTTTTTATGTAGATGTTCAAGGACTTTAGATTTAGAATAGGCCTTACCGAGCCATCCGGCTTCGGTACCACAAATAGAGTGGAATAATACCCCTTTCCTTGTTGTAAGAGGGGTACTTTGACTATCACCTGCTGAGAGTACAGCTTGTGAATGGCGTCCAAAACCATCTCCCTTTCGGACGAGACGGTTGGTAACGCAGACTTCAGGAAACGATGAGGAGGATCCGTCTCTAATTCCAACCTGTACCCCTGAGATATTATCTGCAGGATCCAGGGGTCTACCTGCGAGTGAGCCCACTGCGCGCTGTAATTTTTGAGACGGCCGCCCACTGTCCCCGAGTCCGCTTGAGAGGCCCCAGCGTCATGCTGAGGTTTTTGCAGGAGCCGGGGAGGGCTTCTGTTCCTGGGAAGGAGCTGCCTGTTGGTGTCTCTTCCCTCTGCCTCTGCCTCGTGGCAGGTACGACAAGCCCTTTGCTCTCTTATTTTTGTAGGAGCGAAAGGGCTGCGGTTGAAAGGTCGGTGCCTTTTTCTGTTGGGGAGTGACTTGAGGTAAAAAGGTGGATTTCCCGGCAGTAGCCGTGGCCACCAAGTCTGATAGACCGACTCCAAATAACTCCTCCCCTTTATACGGCAAAACTTCCATATGACGTTTTGAATCCGCATCACCTGTCCACTGTCGTGTCCATAAGGCTCTTCTGGCTGAAATGGACATAGCACTCACCCGAGATGCCAGTGTGCAGATATCTCTCTGTGCATCACGCATATAGATAAATGCATCCTTTATTTGTTCTAACGACAGCAAAACCTTGTCCCTATCTAGGGTATCAATATTTTCAATCAGGGATTCTGACCAAACTACTCCAGCACTGCACATCCAGGCAGTTGCTATAGCTGGTCGTAGTATAACACCTGCATGTGTGTATATACTCTTTTGAATAACTTCCATCCTCCTATCTGATGGATCCTTAAGTGCGGCCGTCTCAGGAGAGGGTAACGCCACTTGTTTAGATAAGCGTGTGAGCGCCTTGTCCACCTTAGGGGGTGTTTCCCAGCGCGCCCTAACCTCTGGCGGGAAAGGGTATAATGCCAATAATTTTTTTGAAATTATCAACTTTCTATCAGGAGCAACCCACGCTTCATCACACACGTCATTTAACTCTTCTGATTCAGGAAAAACTGTTGGTAGTTTTTTCACACCATACATAATACCCTGTTTTACGGTATCTGTAGTATCAGCTAAATGTAACGTCTCCTTCATTGCCAAAATCATATAACGTGTGGCCCTACTGGAAAATACGTTTGAATTTCCACCGTCGTCACTAGAATCAGTGCCTGTGTCTGGGTCTGTGTCGACCGACTGAGGCAAAGGGCGTTTTACAGCCCCTGACGGTGTTTGAGGCGCCTGGACAGGCATTAATTGATTGTCCGGCCGCCTCATGTCCTCAACCGACTGTTTAAGTGAAGATAAACTATCACGTAATTCCACAATAAAGGCATCCATTCTGGTGTCGACCCCCTGGGGGGTGACATCTGCATATTTGGCAATTGCTCCGCCTCCACACCAATATCGTCCTCATACATGTCGACACCACGTACCGACACACACAGCAAACACACAGGGAATGCTCTAATGAAGACAGGACCCACTAGCCCTTTTGGGGAGACAGAGGGAGAGTCTGCCAGCACACACCAAAAAGCGCTATATATAACAGGGATAGCCTTATAATTAAGTGCTCCCTTATAGCTGCTTTAATATATACAATATATAGCCATTAATGTGCCCCCCCTCTCTGTTTTACCCTGTTTCTGTAGTGCAGTGCAGGGGAGAGACCTGGGAGCCGTCCTGACCAGCGGAGCTGTGACAGAAAATGGCGCCGTGTGCTGAGGAGATAGGCCCCGCCCCTTTCTCGGTGGGTTCTTCTCCCGCTATTATTTTAGTCAGGCAGGGGTTAAATATCTCCATATAGCCCCTGTGGGCTATATGTGAGGTATTTTTAGCCTTTTATAAGGTTTTTATTTGCCTCTCAGAGCGCCCCCCCCCAGCGCTCTGCACCCTCAGTGACTGCCGTGTGAAGTGTGCTGAGAGGAAAATGGCGCACAGCTGCAGTGCTGTGCGCTACCTTATGAAGACTGAGGAGTCTTCAGCCGCCGGTTTCTGGACCTCTTCACGCTTCAGCATCTGCAAGGGGGTCGGCGGCGCGGCTCCGGGACCGGACTCCATGGCTGGGCCTGTGTTCGATCCCTCTGGAGCTAATGGTGTCCAGTAGCCAAGCAGCAAATCCACTCTGCACGCAGGTGAGTTTACTACTTCTCCCCTAAGTCCCTCGTTGCAGTGATCCTGTTGCCAGCAGGACTCACTGTAAAGTAAAAAAACCTAAACTAAACTTTCTCTAAGCAGCTCTTTAGGAGAGCCACCTAGATTGCACCCTTCTCGTTCGGGCACAAAATCTAACTGGAGTCTGGAGGAGGGTCATAGGGGGAGGAGCCAGTGCACACCACCTGACCTAGTAAAGCTTTACTTTTTTGTGCCCTGTCTCCTGCGGAGCCGCTATTCCCCATGGTCCTTTCAGGAACCCCAGCATCCACTTAGGACGATAGAGAAATATCCTTAGGAAAGAAAGCTATACCTTAAACACACCTTAAATACACTTTACCATGGAGCCGCAGCGGCCGCTGTACTTAACACACACTCTGCGCAAACACACACTCTGCGCACTTTGTACGCTATTAGCATACAAAGTCCCGTACTGCGTACGGACTTCGCGTACAAACGCCGCGCTGATGGTACAAAGTACTCACAGCGCGTACACACCCAGAGATACACCACAAACCCTGAACAGTTATGCAATGCAATGAAAATACGCTTTAAACCTTAGCAGGGCAATGAAGACACGACACCAATTGTGATTTCACCGCTGGGTTCCGACACCACAGTGGATTATTGCTGAAAGGGGGTTACAATACAAATAATACAATACAATATAACAGAGGAAATGGCTACATTCAATGGTACATACGTGAGTGGACAAGCTTGCGCAACCCGGCCGGTCCTCGGTCATCTGATAGATAACTTTGTGAGTCTTGTGTCTGACCAGGCCTGCAGCAGCTCTCTTTATACAATTCTTCCAAAAAGCAATACAATAGATACTGTAATCTCTTTGTCCATTGGACACAGGAATGCACATTTACAGTACAGGAGAGGTCATAGGTCGGTTTGAATAGGTAGGCGATGTCTTTCCCAACTGCTCTTGTGGGTGGTCTCCTCTGGATTCCCGCCGCATACATAATGTACAGTAAATACAGTTTATATTTATATTCTGCTCCTGCACATAACTATCCGCAGGAACATGCGATCTTTCTCAAACCAACACCGGAATGTTACCCTTAAAATACCCTTCAGCTGGATACCAAACACCACCTTATAACCTTGTTCTGTCCCCTCCTATTCTGTAAAGGTGAATCCCTTTGTTCTGAGACCATTTAAACTGTTGTTACTTTCTGATGTGGTGCAGGGAGGCTATGTGTACATTGTGCACTATTTGGATTAAATATGTAATGTGTTTTGATAGCTTTCCGTGCGTTCACAAACTCTACTGTAAATACTCATACCGCGCGCTAATACGCGGGACCGCGGGAGCGACCATCCGCAAGTTGCGGATATGCGCACGCACGACAGAACAAGTGCACGCAGTGAGGCCATCTGTGTGTAGTTTGTACATGATGTGTGTACTGCAATATTTTTCGACTTTGACACTTTATAGCAGCAATCATATATTGTACGCTTTTTGCCAATTTGGGATCTATCCCTCTGGAATCACTATCGTCGACACAGGAATCAGAGTCCGTGTCGGTATCAGTATGTACAATGTTTGCAAACGGTCTCTTATGTGACCCAGAGGGGTCGCCTGCGGATGAGAAAGCAGAACCCTGAAAAATCACATCTTCCACTGATTTTCTCCAGCTTTCTGCATGAGACTCAGACTTATCTAATCTCCTACTGATATGATTCACACTATCACGTATTTCTTTCACCCATTCAGGCTCGTGGTGTGCTGGCGGCGCCACCACATTACAACTGTGTCCCTAAAATGGCTCCCTCAGGGGAAGAACTCCCTGCCTCAGACATGTCACACACGTGCACAAACACACCACAGACACTCCAGGACTTATAGGGGACAGAACCACAGTAAAATCTGTCAAAAGGACACAGATAGGAGAAGCCAGCTCACAAATCTAGCGCCAGTAACACAATACCTGTGAAACATAAAATGCCCACTGACATGCAGCGCTTTTTTATAATGTAAATACACAATATAAAGCACCAATTTCACTGTGCCTCCCCCTGTTTTGCACCCTGATACTTGTATTCAGTAGTGGAGGAGGACCAGTGTTGTCTCTGCAGCCTGAGGAGAGAGAGAAAATGGTGCTGAGCAGTGTGCTGGCTGAATGAGGAGGAAGCTCCGCCCCCGCAATGGCGCGTTTCTCCTCAGAGATTCTGATAACTATATTTATACTGGCGGGGGTAGGGCTGTGCCTCGGCATCTTATGCCCTTTTTCTACCAGTTTTATAAGGTTTCATGCTGCGCAGGGCGCCCCCCCGCGCCCTGCAGTGCCTGTGTTGTGTGGGCAGTATGGCGCGCTGCGCTCCCACCAGCCACGCGGTACCTTTAGCCGTCACCTAGATTGAAGATCTCTCTTCTAACACTCACCTGTCTTCTGACTTCTGGCTCTGCAAGGGGGGTGACGGCGTGCTGTGGGAGTGAGCATCTAGGCACAGCTAGCGTTCAGTACCCTGTCAGCCAGAAGCAGAGCCATGAAACTATTCAGGAAGTTGGTTTTTACTTCTGCCCCCTCAGTCCCACGAAGTAGGGAGACTGTTGCCAGCAGTCCTCCCTGAAAATAAAAAACCTAACATAAGTCTTTTCAGAGAAACTCAGTAGAGCTCCCCTGGAGTGCATCCAGTCTGCCTGGGCACATTTCTAAAACTGAGGTCTGGAGGAGGGGCATAGAGGGAGGAGCCAGTTCACACCCTTTGAAAAGTCTTGTGCCCTTGGCTCCTGCGGAACCGTCTATACCCCATGGTACTGAAGTGGACCCCAGCATCCTCTTGGACGTATGAGAAATAACATTTCCAGTAGGCATCTGCCTGTTTGTTTGGGCTAATCTTGAGAACTACTGGAGGGATTTTGATGCTGCTTTTAGTGTTCAACCTAGGGGAAATGGGCGAGGCTATGCGAATTAGGGGCGTGGCTTAAATCATCATTAAAGAGGGTGGTGCGGCCCCCACAGATGTCACTAAAGGGGGCATGGGCAGCATCACTGTTGAGGGCGTGCCTTGCACCTTCGGAGGTGCTGGGCTTCCCCCAAGCGCTCTCCCATATTGTGAATGCGCTCGGCATCTATATACGCTGGGAGACTGGGAGAGCAGGAAGCGGGCAGGCTGTTTTACCAGGGCGCCACAGAAAGGGCAGGGTGAGCTTTGCCCTTAAAAAAATCGGGAAGGGTGCGGCGCCCCTGCTAAAACAGTCTAGCGACAACACAAGTTTTCACACTTCTAATAGAGCATTTGTCGAGGTAGGTTTAGGTGTACATTAATCTATGACGAAAATTAGCTGAGCAGTGACAATTTTAGTGAAGCACATCAGCTCCCATGCGAAGCCACAGCGGGTTGCTAGTATCCTATAATAATCTTGTGCTTATATTACATTTCTGACCAGTAGTGAAATTGCAATTATGTTGTGCTTAGTGTCTTGTTTGTTTATACAATGTAACATACATGTCAGTACCACAGTCACGGTGCATCCAGAAAGTATTCACTGCGCTTCTGTTATGCACACCAGTGCCTGCAGGAAAGTACTGGTGTCAGGACTGTTATGCACTCCAGTGCCTGCAGGAATGTACTGGTGTTTGAACTGTTATGCAAAACAAATGGACTCACAGACAGACTAGGGAATATGACATAACGTACACAGAAGGTGGTAGGGTAACAAAATACACACAACGTGAACAGAGAAGCCCAGAGGCTAAGGAACTGGGTATCTCCCTTGTATTAGAACTGCTCAGATGTGAAAAGCAAGATGTTGTGTTTTAATACATAGAAAACCCGAAATGCTGTTGCTAAGGGCAACAGCAAAACCCTAAAGGGTTACCAACGGGTGTGGCAGTAAACTCCTTGGTCAGAGATGGAATGATAGACACAAGGAGATTCTCCACAATCCTAATTCTCACTTGCAGTGCACAGGTTCGGTTTACTGCCACTAAACTGACCCCTGACACCTAGCACAGTGAGACAGGATTAGACAGGCAAGTCTTAGAATACAGCCGCAAACTTGCTAAGTTCACAGAGTAGTAACAGAACCCCAGCAAGCTAAACGACTGACTCCAGTCTTACTGCTAGGTCTGGATTGGCAGAGTGTAATACCAAATCCCCAGGCCTATTTGCAGTAAGCAACAAACAAATACAAAGCTACACAGTACTGGCTAACTTTCAGAAACTGACTAACCAACAAAGATTCAGCAGCATCTGCTTACCCTGAAAAGAGGCCTTATAAAGCAGGTGCTGTCCACGCCCCACTCAGACCTCACAGACTGTGAGCACAAAAACCAGCACCGGATCCCCTGCCATGCACAGAGCCTATAACCACTGCACAGCAAAAGACCCGAACCGGAGTATCAGCTGCGCTCAGGTTACTCCGCTAGCACTTGTCTCCCGGTTGCCATGACGACGTGGCAGCACAGGGCAGGAGACCCTAACAGTACCCCCCCTCTGACGAGGGGTCAAAGAACCCCTACCACCGGGTTTATCGGGGAACTGCGAGAAGAAAGAGCGTATCAGTCTGGGGGCATGAAGATCACAACTGCGCACCCACGACCGCTCCTCCGGGCCATACCCCTTCCAGTGCACCAAAAATGACAGCCGACCCCGAACCACCTTGGAGTCAAGAATCCTTTCAACAACAAACTCCCTCTGGCCACGTATCAGAAGAGGGGAAGGTCTTCCACTGGAAGAAGGATTACTAATCGCCCGTTTTAAAAGGGAACAATGAAATGTTTTATTGATACCCAAAGAACGGGGCAGATCTAACTGAAATGCCACCGGATTGATAACCCTGGTGATCTTATAAGGGCCGATGAACCGGGGGCCTAACTTATGAGATGGCTGTCTCAACTTCAAATTCTTGGTAGACAACCAGACGAAGTCTCCTAATTTGAAGCTGCAGGGTCTTTTCCGCTTATCAAAAACCCTTTTGGTCACTAATGACACAGACACAAGGGCTTTCTTCACTTTCCGCCAAATACCTCTAAGGACCGAAACCACAGAGGAACCACCAGGCGTGGAGTCCAGGGGGTCAAAAGAATTGGCCTTAGGATGATGCCCATACACACAAAGGAAGGGAGAGATCCCTGTAGCAGAGTGAGCCGCGTTGTTATAGGCAAACTCCGCCATGGACAGATGAGCAACCCAGTCAGTCTGACACTTGGAGACATAACACCTGAGGAACTGCTCCAAGGACTGGTTCACCCTTTCAGTCTGCCCATTAGACTGCGGATGGTAGCCCGACGACAAGATGACAGAAATCTGGAGATCGGAACAAAATGCCCTCCAGAATTTGGCCACAAACTGGGATCCGCGGTCAGAGACCACATCAAGTGGCAACCCGTGGAGACGCACAACATGCAGCATAAATAATTCAGACAGGCGTCTGGCCGATGGCAGCCCAACCAGTGGAACGAAGTGCGCCATCTTCGAAAACCTGTCAACGACAACCCAGATGGCTGTCATCCCCGAGGATTTGGGCAAGTCCACCACAAAATCCATTGAAATGTGGGTCCATGGCTTAGATGGGATAGAGAGTGGATGTAGTGGGCCAACAGGAACCCCTCTAGGAGTCTTATTTCGGGCACAGATGTCACATGCCCGAACCCACTGATCCACATCCTTAGCCACCGAGGGCCACCACACCGCCCTAGATAGCAACTCCCGAGTTCTGGCAATACCCGGGTGACCTGCAGACTTCTTGGCATGGAATTCCAGGAACACTCGCTGTCTTAACCTAGGAGGCACAAACAAAAGACCTACCGGAAGGTCTGGAGGAGCCTGCTCCTGTGCTCTAAGGACTAATGATAAGAGGTCCTGGGTAATGCCCACTTTAATACATGATGGGGAAACAATGGGCAACGGCTCCTCGGTGGTCTCCTGGATTGGAGCAAAACTCCGCGAGAGCGCATCAGCCTTGATGTTTTTTGACCCAGGGCGATATGTTATCAAAAAATTAAAGCGAGCAAAAAACAAAGCCCATCGTGCCTGCCTGGCATTGAGACGCTTCGCTGACTCTAAATATGCCAGATTCTTATGGTCAGTGAGAATTGAGACCACAAACTTAGCCCCCTCAAGCCAGTGTCTCCACTCCTCGAGTGCATCCTTAATAGCCAACAATTCCCGGTTACCCACGTCATAATTCATCTCGGCAGGCGAAAATTTACGGGAAAAGTAAGCACAGGGATGAAGGCGATTATCTGACACTCCCATCTGAGAAAGCACTGCCCCAATACCCATCTCAGAGGCATCCACCTCCACCACAAAAGGACGCTCTGGATCTGGGTGTCGCAGCACCTTGGCCGAAACAAATGCCCTTTTGAGACGGGCAAAAGCCGCTTTAGCCTCACAAGACCAGTGAGCAACATCCGCCCCTTTCTTAGTGAGTGCCACCAAGGGCGCCACTATAGACGAAAATCCAGCGATAAATCGTCTATAAAAATTCGCAAAGCCCAGGAAACGCTGAAGCGCCTTCAAACTAGTGGGCTGCACCCAATCCAGGACTGCCTGTACCTTGGAACCCTCCATTTGGAAACCTTCTGGGGAGATAATATATCCTAGAAATGCGATTTGCTGAACTTCAAATTCGCACTTCTCCAGCTTCGCCCCAAGCCGGTGGTCTCTGAGTTTCTGGAGGACTAAGCGTACATGCTTCCGATGTTCCTCCAGAGAATGGGAGAAGATTAGGATGTCATCTAAGTATACAACTAAGAATCTATCCAAATATTTCCTGAGCACATCATTCATGAAATCCTGGAAGACTGCCGGGGCATTACAGAGCCCAAAAGGCATCACCAAATATTCATAATGCCCCGAGTGGGTATTAAAGGCAGTCTTCCATTCATCCCCCTCTCTTATTCGGATTAGATTGTACGCACCGCGTAGGTCAATCTTAGAAAAAATGGTGGCAGTACGAAGCTGGTCAAACAAGACCGAAATGAGAGGCAGTGGGTATGAGTTTTTAATCGTGATACGGTTCAATTCCCTGAAGTCGATGCAGGGTCGCAACGAACCGTCCTTTTTACCCACGAAGAAGAACCCCGACCCAACTGGAGACTGTGAAGGTCTGATAAATCCCTTAGCCAAGTTCTCCTGAATGTACTCTGCCATAGCCTGAGTCTCAGGATGTGACAGGGAGTACAACCTGCTCTTGGGAAGCTTAGCATTTGGCAACAAATCAATGGCACAGTCATAGGAGCGATGGGGAGGTAGTACCTCTGCAACTTTTTTGGAGAACACGTCCGCAAAATCTGCATAACACCCTGGCAATCCTGGCAAACTTAGCTGCGAGAACCTGACTGGAAGGCTCAAGCAACTCCTGAAACAATCAGTACTCCAACTAAGAATCTCCCCAGAGACCCAGTCAAATTGAGGATTGTGGGCCCTTAACCAGGGTAACCCCAACACCAATGGGGCAAAAGTACAGACAGTCACATAAAAGGACAATTTTTCAGAGTGTGTGGCTCCAATAAACAAAGAAATCTGGCTAGTGCAAGAGGTAATTTTACCTTGGGATAATGGTTCCCCGTTTAACCCACAAATCTCAATTTCCGATGCCAAGGGTACTAAGGGAACAGAGTGTTTCAGGGCGAATTGGCGGTCCATAAAAACCCCGTCGGCCCCACTGTCCACAAAGGCCTCAGTCTTGACAGTTTGACCGAGGATCTTCAAGGTCACCGGAATGATAAAAGTCTTCTTGGGAAATTCTGACTTCTGGCCTGACAGGATATTTCCCATCACCCTCAGGCCCTGAAGTTTTCCGGCTTTTCTGGGCATGATACTACCACATGACCTTTATTCCCACAGTACAAACACAACCCCTGCTGTCTCCTCCGCATCTTCTCACGCGAGGAGAGGCGGGTAGCCCCAATCTGCATAGGCTCCTCGGAAAATTCCTCAGAGTCTGAGGTTCCCTTGGGAAGGAAGGAAATCTCAGTCTCCCTTTCAAGCCTACGCTCTCTCAGCCGTCTATCCACCCGGATGGATAACTGCATGAGCTGATCCAAGCTATCAGGCAAGGGATGTTGTACCAGTTGGTCCTTTATCTGGTTAGAAAGACCTCTTCGGTACTGGTGTCTCAGGGCTGGGTCATTCCACTGGGTATCATGGGCCAACCTCCGAAACTCCGTACAGTAAACCTCAACTGGCCTTCGCCCTTGCTTAAGGATCGAAATCTGAGCCTCGGCTGAGGCCGTCTTGTCAGGGTCATCATACAACATGCCCAGTGCCGTAAAAAAAGCATCAACACTTTTAAGCGACGGACAGTCAGGCTGCAACCCATATGCCCAGACCTGTGGGTCTCCTTGTAGCAAGGAAATCACTATGCCCACCCGCTGAATCTCCGACCCAGAAGACTGAGGCCTAAGCCGGAAGTATAGCTTGCAGCTCTCCTTGAAACAAAAGAACTGCGAGCGATCTCCAGAAAAACGATCCGGGAGATTTACTTTCGGCTCCTTAACCCCTGCAGGTGCTGCTGCTGCGGGAGCTCCGCCAGCAGCCTGGGAGGTGTGCATTTTAATGGACAAATCATTACATTTTTGAGTCAGGACCTGCACCTGATCAACCACCTGTTGCAACGTATTTTGAGGGGTATGCTCCATATTCCCACAAAATTTCAACAGGAGTATTGGGCTGCTGAATATGTTATGCACACCAGTGCCTGCAGGAAAGTACTGGTGTCAGGACTGTTATGCACTCCAGTGCCTGCAGGAATGTACTGGTGTTTGAACTGTTATGCAAAACAAATGGACTCACAGACAGACTAGGGAATATGACATAACGTACACAGAAGGTGGTAGGGTAACAAAATACACACAACGTGAACAGAGAAGCCCAGAGGCTAAGGAACTGGGTATCTCCCTTGTATTAGAACTGCTCAGATGTGAAAAGCAAGATGTTGTGTTTTAATACATAGAAAACCCGAAATGCTGTTGCTAAGGGCAACAGCAAAACCCTAAAGGGTTACCAACGGGTGTGGCAGTAAACTCCTTGGTCAGAGATGGAATGATAGACACAAGGAGATTCTCCACAATCCTAATTCTCACTTGCAGTGCACAGGTTCGGTTTACTGCCACTAAACTGACCCCTGACACCTAGCACAGTGAGACAGGATTAGACAGGCAAGTCTTAGAATACAGCCGCAAACTTGCTAAGTTCACAGAGTAGTAACAGAACCCCAGCAAGCTAAACGACTGACTCCAGTCTTACTGCTAGGTCTGGATTGGCAGAGTGTAATACCAAATCCCCAGGCCTATTTGCAGTAAGCAACAAACAAATACAAAGCTACACAGTACTGGCTAACTTTCAGAAACTGACTAACCAACAAAGATTCAGCAGCATCTGCTTACCCTGAAAAGAGGCCTTATAAAGCAGGTGCTGTCCACGCCCCACTCAGACCTCACAGACTGTGAGCACAAAAACCAGCACCGGATCCCCTGCCATGCACAGAGCCTATAACCACTGCACAGCAAAAGACCCGAACCGGAGTATCAGCTGCGCTCAGGTTACTCCGCTAGCACTTGTCTCCCGGTTGCCATGACGACGTGGCAGCACAGGGCAGGAGACCCTAACAGCTTCACCTTTTCCACATTTTGTTAATGTTACAGCATTATTCCAAACAAAATTCTACATACAAAGGCCCTCATTCCGAGTTGTTCGCTCGTTGTCGATTTTCGCTATGCTGCAATTTGTTGCACAATGCGCATGCGCAAGGCATGCAGGGCGCATGCGCTAAGTTATTTAACTAAAAACTTAGTAGATTTGCTGTGGATCCTGCGGCGCTTTTCAGTCGCTCTGCTGATCGGTGAGTGACATGATAGGAGCGTTTCTGGGTGGCAACTGAGCGTTTTCCGGGAATGTGCTAAAAAACGCAGGCGTGTCAGGGAAAAACGCGGGAGTGTCTGGAGAAACGGGGGAGTGGCTGGCCGAACGTAGGGCGTGTTTGTGACGTCAAACCAGGAACGACAAGCACTGAACTGATCGCAATCTGTGAGTAGGTCTGGAGCTACTCAGAAACTGCAAATAATTATTTATTAGCAGTTCTGCTAATCTTTCGTTTGCAATTCTGCTAAGCTAAGATACACTCCCAGAGGGCGGCGGCCTAGCGTTTGCAATGCTGCTAAAAGCAGCTAGCGAGCGAACTCGGAATGAGGGCCAATACCCCATAATGACAACATGAAAAGTTTTTTGAGATTTCTGCTACTTTATTAAAAATAAAAAACTATGAAATCACATGTACATAAGTATTTACAGCCTTTGCTCAATACTTTGTTGATGCACCTTTGGCAGCAATTACAGCCTCAAGTCTTTTTGAGTATGTTGCCACAAGCTTGGCACACCTATCTTTGGGAAAAAGGGGGTGGCCTGGACTGCACCCCATATTACTAAAGATATTAAGAGGTGCTATCATGCTGAGGCTTCTAATACTATGCTGGAGGAAGAGAAATGCAGATGCACACTCCTAGCACTAGGGGGCTAATTCAGACCTGAACGCTGCTGTGCATTTTCGCAGCAATCAGGTCTGAACTGCACATGCATATGCACTGCAATGTGCAGGCGCGACAGTCTGCAGTGCAGGGGAGTGCCAGGATGGTGCGAAAAATCCAATCACACTGGTGATCGCAAGAAGATTGACAGGAAGAGGGCGTTTGTGGGTGGCAACTGACCGTTTTCAGGGAGTGTCCGGAAAAACACAGGTGGGAAGATTCGTGACGTCAGCTCGGCCCCGATCATCGCAGCAGCTGAGTAAGTCCTGGGCTGTGCAGAGACTGCACAAACTTCTGTTTGTGCAGCTCTCCAGCACATGCGATTGCACAGCAAATTCCCCCTCCCCCTGTAGGCGACGTCTACATGATCGCAGGGATGCAAAAAACACACCCTAGCGATCAGGTCTGAATTACCCCCTAAGAACACTGATAGTAAGAATAACTAATACTATCACATTATATAAATTTACCCAGGTCTTACCTTTAAATAGTGCCCTTATCAATGTGGTATCTGAAATGCAGGAACCTTGCTAATTAAAACACCTGATTGTAGACTGGAGGGGTG
Organism: Pseudophryne corroboree; assembly: GCF_028390025.1. Taxonomy (NCBI): domain Eukaryota; kingdom Metazoa; phylum Chordata; class Amphibia; order Anura; family Myobatrachidae; genus Pseudophryne; species Pseudophryne corroboree. The sequence goes on along the minus strand of NC_086444.1, from coordinate 463,990,974 downwards.
CCAATACCAGAGGAAGAAGCCTTGCATTCCAGTGTACAATATACACAAATAATAAGAATTTACTTACCGATAATTCTATTTCTCGGAGTCCGTAGTGGATGCTGGGGTTCCTGAAAGGACCATGGGGGATAGCGGCTCCGCAGGAGACAGGGCACAAAAGTAAAGCTTTCCGATCAGGTGGTGTGCACTGGCTCCTCCCCCTATGACCCTCCTCCAAGCCAGTTAGGTACTGTGCCCGGACGAGCGTACACAATAAGGGAGGAATTTTGAATCCCGGGTAAGACTCATACCAGCCACACCAATCACACCGTACAACTTGTGATCTAAACCCAGTTAACAGTATGATAACAGCGGAGCCTCTGAAAAGATGGCTCACAACAATAATAACCCGATTTTTGTAACTATGTACAAGTATTGCAGATAATCCGCACTTGGGATGGGCGCCCAGCATCCACTACGGACTCCGAGAAATAGAATTATCGGTAAGTAAATTCTTATTTTCTCTATCGTCCTAGTGGATGCTGGGGTTCCTGAAAGGACCATGGGGATTATACCAAAGCTCCCAAACGGGCGGGAGAGTGCGGATGACTCTGCAGCACCGAATGAGAGAACTCCAGGTCCTCCTTAGCCAGGGTATCAAATTTGTAGAATTTAGCAAACGTGTTTGCCCCTGACCAAGTAGCTGCTCGGCAAAGTTGTAAAGCCGAGACCCCTCGGGCAGCCGCCCAAGATGAGCCCACCTTCCTTGTGGAATGGGCATTTACATATTTTGGCTGTGGCAGGCCTGCCACAGAATGTGCAAGCTGAATTGTATTACACATCCAACTAGCAATAGTCTGCTTAGAAGCAAGAGCACCCAGTTTGTTGGGTGCATACAGGATAACAGCAAGTCAGTTTTCCTGACTCCAGCCGTCCTGGAACACATTTTCAGGGCCCTGACAACATCCAGCAACTTGGAGTCCTCCAAGTCCCTAGTAGGTGCAAGGCACCCCAATAAGCTGGTTCAGGTGAAACACTGACACCACCTTAGGGAGAGAACTGGGGACGAGTCCGCAGCTCTGCCCTGTCCGAATGGACAAACAGATATGGGCTTTTTTGAGAAAAAACCACCAATTTGACACTCGCCTGGTCCAGGCCAGGGCCAAGAGCATGGTCACTTTTCATGTGAGATGCTTCAAATCCACAGATTTGACTGGTTTTAAACCAATGTGATTTGAGGAATCCCAGAACTACGTTGAGATCCCTCAGTGCCACTGGAGGCACAAAAGGGGGTTGTATATGCAATACTCCCTTGACAAACTTCTGGACTTCAGGAACTGAAGCCAATTCTTTCTGGAAGAAAATCGACAGGGCCGACATTTGAACCTTAATGGACCCCAATTTGAGGCCCATAGACACTCCTGTTTGCAGGAAATGCAGGAAACGACCGAGTTGAAATTTCTTTGTGGGGCCTTCCTGGCCTCACACCACGCCATATTTTCGCCACATGTGGTGATAATGTTGTGCGGTCACCTCCTTTCTGGCTTTGACCAGGGTAGGAATGACCTCTTCCGGAATGCCTTTTTCCCTTAGGATCCGGCTTTCCACCGCCATGCCGACAAACGCAGCTGCGGTAAGTCTTGGAACAGACATGGTACTTGCTGAAGCAAGTCCCTTCTTAGCGGCAGAGGCCATAAGACCTCTGTAAGCATCTCTTGAAGTTCCGGGTACCAAGTCCTTCTTGGCCAATCCGGAGCCATGAGTATAGTTCTTACTCCTCTACGTCTTATAATTCTCAGCACCTTAGGTATGAGAAGCAGAGGAGGGAACACATACACGACTGGTACACCCACGGTGTTACCAGAACGTCCACAGCTATTGTCTGAGGGTCTCTTGACCTGGCGCAATACCTGTCCCGTTTTTTGTTCAGACGGGACGCCATCATGTCCACCTTTGGTATTTCCCAACGGTTTACAATCATGTGGAAAAAACTTCCCGATGAAGTTTCCACTCTCCCGGGTGGAGGTCGTGCCTGCTGAGGAAGTCTGCTTCCCAGTTTCCATTCCCGGGATGAAACACTGCTGACAGTGCTATCACATGATTTTCCGCCCAGCGAAAAGTCCTTGCAGTTTTTGCCATTGCCCTCCTGCTTCTTGTGTCGCCCTGTCTGTTTACGTGGGCGACTGCCGTGATGTTTTTCCCACTGGATCAATACCGGCTGACCTTGAAGCAGAGGTCTTGCTAAGCTTAGAGCATTATAAATTTACCCTTAGCTCCAGTATATTTATGTGGAGAAAAGTCTCCAGACTTGATCACACTCCCTGGAAATGTTTTCCTTGTGTGACTGCTCCCCAGCCTCTCGGGCTGGGCTCCGTGGTCACCAGCATCCAATCCTGAATGCCGAATCTGCGGCCCTCTAGAAGATGAGCACTCTATAACCACCACAGGAGAGACACCCTTGTCCTTGGATATAGGGTTATCCGCTGATGCATCTGAAGATGCGATCCGGACCATTTGTCCAGCAGATCCCACTGAAAAGTTCTTGCGTGAAATCTGTCGAATGGAATTGCTTCGTAGGAAGCCACCATTTTTACCAGGACCCTTGTGCAATGATGCACTGTTTTTAGGAGGTTCCTGACTAGCTCGGATAACTCCCTGGCTTTCTCTTCCGGGAGAAACACCTTTTTCTGGACTGTGTCCAGAATCATCCCTAGGCACAGCAGACGTGTCGTCGGGATCAGCTGCGATTTTGGAATATTTAGAATCCACCCGTGCTGTTGTAGCAGTATCCGAGATAGTGCTACTCCGACCTCCAACTGTTCCCTGGACTATGCCCTTATCAGGAGATCGTCCAAGTAAGGGATAATTAAGACGCCTTTTCTTCGAAGAAGAATCATCATTTCGGCCATTACCTTGGTAAAGACCCGGGGTGCCGTGGACAATCCAAACGGCAGCGTCTGAAACTGATAGTGACAGTTCTGCACCACGAACCTGAGGTACCCTTAGTGAGAAGGGCAAATTTGGGACATAGAGGTAAGCATCCCTGATGTCCCGGGACACTATATAGTCCCCTTCTTCCCGGTTCGTTATCACTGCTCTGAGTGACTCCATCTTGATTTGAACCTTTGTAAGTGTTCAAAAAAATTTTTTAGAATAAGTCTCACCTAGCCTTCTGGCTTCAGTACCACAATATAGTGTGGAATAATACCCCTTTCTTGTAGTAGGAGGGGTAATTTAATTATCACCTGCTGGGAATACAGCTTGTGAATTTTTTCCCATACTGCCTCCTTGTCGGAGGGAGACCTTGGTAAAGCAGACTTCAGGAGCCTGCGAAGGGGAAACGTCTCGACATTCCAATCTGTACCCCTGGGATACCACTTGTAGGATCCAGGGGTCCTGTACGGTCTCAGCGCCATGCTGAGAACTTGTCAGAAGCGGTGGAACGCTTCTGTTCCTGGGAATGGGCTGCCTGCTGCAGTCTTCTTCCCTTTCCTCTATCCCTGGGCAGATATGATCTTATAGGGACGAAAGGATTGAGGCTGAAAAGACGGTGTCTTTTTCTGCAGAGATGTGACTTAGGGTAAAAACGGTGGATTTTCCAGCAGTTGCCGTGGCCACCAGGTCCGATGGACCGACCCCAAATAACTCCTCTTCCTTTATACGGCAATACACCTTTGTGCCGTTTGGAATCTGCATCACCTGACCACTGTCGTGTCCATAAACATCTTCTGGCAGATATGGACATCGCACTTACTCTTGATGCCAGAGTGCAAATATCCCTCTGTGCATCTCGCATATATAGAAATGCATCCTTTAAATGCTCTATAGTCAATAAAATACTGTCCCTGTCAAGGGTATCAATATTTTTAGTCAGGGAATCCGACCAAGCCACCCCAGCTCTGCACATCCAGGCTGAGGCGATCGCTGGTCGCAGTATAACACCAGTATGTGTGTATATACTTTTTATGATATTTTCCAGCCTCCCGTCAGCTGGTCCTTGAGGACGGATCTATCTATAGACGGTACCGCCACTTGTTTTGATAAGCGTGTGAGCGCCTTATCCACCCTAAGAGGTGTTTCCCAACGCGCCCTAACTTCTGGCGGGAAAGGGTATACCGCCCATAATTTTCTATCGGGGGGAACCCACGCATCATCACACACTTTATTTAATTTATCTGATTCAGGAAAAACTATGGTAGTTTTTTCACATCCCACATAATACCCTCTTTTGTGGTACTTGTAGTATCAGAAATATGTAACACCTCCTTCATTGCCTTTAACGTGTGGCCCTAATAAGGAATACGTTTGTTTATTCACCGTCGACACTGGATTCAGTGTCCCTGTCTGTGTCGACCGACTAAAGTAAACGGGCGTTTTAAAACCCCTGACGGTGTTTTTGAGACGTCTGGACCGGTACTAATTGTTTGTCGGCCGTCTCATGTCGTCAACCGACCTTGCAGCGTGTTGACATTATCACGTAATTCCCTAAATAAGCCATCCATTCCGGTGTCGACTCCCTAGAGAGTGACATCACCATTACAGGCAATTGCTCCGCCTCCTCACCAACATCGTCCTCCTACATGTCGACACACACGTACCGACACACAGCACACACACAGGGAATGCTCTGATAGAGGACAGGACCCACTAGCCCTTTGGAGAGACAGAGGGAGAGTTTGCCAGCACACACCAAAAACGCTATAATTTTATATAGGGACAACCTTATATAAGTGTTTCTCCCTAATAGCATCTTTATATAGATATTTATATCGCCAATTAGTGCCCCCCCTCTCTGTTTAAACCCTGTTTCTGTAGTGCAGTGCAGGGGAGAGCCTGGGAGCCTTCTCTCCAGCCTTTCTGTGAGAGAAAATGGCGCTGTGTGCTGAGGAGATAGGCCCCGCCCCTTTTCCGGCGGCCTCGTCTCCCGCTCTTTAGTGAAGTTTGGCAGGGGTTAAATATCTCCATATAGCCTCTGGGGGCTATATGTGAGGTATTTTTAGCCAGTATATAGGTTTACATTTGCCTCCCAGGGCGCCCCCCCCCAGCGCCCTGCACCCTCAGTGACTGCGTGTGAAGTGTGCTGAGAGGAAAATGGCGCACAGCTGCAGTGCTGTGCGCTACCTTTAGAAGACTGCAAGGGTCTTCAGCCGCCGATTCTGGACCTCTTCTTACTTCAGCATCTGCAAGGGGGCCGGCGGCGCGGCTCCGGTGACCATCCAGGCTGTACCTGTGATCGTCCCTCTGGAGCTGATGTCCAGTAGCCAAGAAGCCAATCCATCCTGCACGCAGGTGAGTTCACTTCTTCTCCCCTCTGTCCCTCGTTGCAGTGATCCTGTTGCCAGCAGGACTCACTGTAAAATAAAAAACCTAAGCTAAACTTTCTCTAAGCAGCTCTTTAGGAGAGCCACCTAGAATTGCACCCTTCTCGGCCGGGCACAAAAATCTAACTGGCTTGGAGGAGGGTCATAGGGGGAGGAGCCAGTGCACACCACCTGATCGGAAAGCTTTACTTTTGTGCCCTGTCTCCTGCGGAGCCGCTATCCCCCATGGTCCTTTCAGGAACCCCAGCATCCACTAGGACGATAGAGAAATAGAAGAAAAAAAGGGGGGGGGGGGTGAAGGAACCTGGACTACACACCCTATTACAAAAGATATTAAGAGGTGCTATCATGCTGAGGCTTCCAATACTATGCTGGAGGAACAGAAATGAAGATGTACACTCCTAGCACTAAGAACACTGATAGTAAGAGTAAATAAGAATTTACTTACCGATAATTCTATTTCTCGGAGTCCGTAGTGGATGCTGGGGTTCCTGAAAGGACCATGGGGAATAGCGGCTCCGCAGGAGACAGGGCACAAAAAGTAAAGCTTTAGGATCAGGTGGTGTGCACTGGCTCCTCCCCCTATGACCCTCCTCCAAGCCTCAGTTAGGATACTGTGCCCGGACGAGCGTACACAATAAGGAAGGATTTATGAATCCCGGGTAAGACTCATACCAGCCACACCAATCACACTGTACAACCTGTGATCTGAACCCAGTTAACAGTATGATAACAGCGGAGCCTCTGAAAGATGGCTCACAACAATAATAACCCGATTTTTGTAACTATGTACAAGTATTGCAGATAATCCGCACTTGGGATGGGCGCCCAGCATCCACTACGGACTCCGAGAAATAGAATTATCGGTAAGTAAATTCTTATTTTCTCTATCGTCCTAGTGGATGCTGGGGTTCCTGAAAGGACCATGGGGATTATACCAAAGCTCCCAAACGGGCGGGAGAGTGCGGATGACTCTGCAGCACCGAATGAGAGAACTCCAGGTCCTCCTTAGCCAGGTTATCAAATTTGTAGGATTTTACAAACGTGTTTGCCCCTGACTAAATAGCCGCTCGGCAAAGTTGTAAAGCCGAGACCCCTCGGGCAGCCGCCCAAGATGAGCCCACCTTCCTTGTGGAATGGGCATTTACATATTTTGGCTGTGGCAGGCCTGCCACAGAATGTGCAAGCTGAATTGTATTACACATCCAACTAGCAAAAGTCTGCTTAGAAGCAAGAGCACCCAGTTTGTTGGGTGCATACAGGATAACAGCAAGTCAGTTTTCCTGACTCCAGCCGTCCTGGAACCTATATTTTCAGGGCCCTGACCACATCTAGCAACTTGGAGTCCTCCAAGTCCCTAGTAGGCGCAAGACACCACAATAAGCTGGTTCAGGTGAAACACTGACACCACCTTAGGGAGAGAACTGGGGACGAGTCCGCAGCTCTGCCCTGTCCGAATGGACAAACAGATATGGGCTTTTTTGAGAAAAAAACCACCAATTTGACACTCGCCTGGTCCAGGCCAGGTCCAAGAGCATGTTCACTTTTCATGTGAGATGCTTCAAATCCACAGATTTGACTGGTTTTAAACCAATGTGTTTTGAGGAATCCCAGAACTACGTTGAGATCCCACAGTGCCACTGGAGGCACAAAAGGGGGTTGTATATGCAATACTCCCTTGACAAACTTCTGGACTTCAGGAACTGAAGCCAATTCTTTCTGGAAGAAAAATCGACAGGGCCGAAATTTGAACCTTAATGGACCCCAATTTGAGGCCCATAGACACTCCTGTTTGCAGGAAATGCAGGAATCGACCGAGTTGAAATTTCTTCGTGGGGCCTTCCTGGCCTCACACCACGCAACATATTTTCGCCACATGTGGTGATAATGTTGTGCGGTCACCTCCTTTCTGGCTTTGACCAGGGTAGGAATGACCTCTTCCTGAATGCCTTTTCCCTTAGGATCCGGCGTTCCACCGCCATGCCGTCAAACGCAGCTGCGGTAAGTCTTGGAACAGACATGGTACTTGCTGAAACAAGTCCCTTCTTAGCGGCAGAGGCCATAAGTCCTCTGTGAGCATCTCTTGAAGTTCCGGGTACCAAGTCCTTCTTGGCCAATCCGGAGCCATGAGTATAGTTCTTACTCCTCTACGTCTTATAATTCTCAGTACCTTAGGTATGAAAAGCAGAGGATGGAACACATACACCGACTGGTACACCCACGGTGTTACCAGAACGTCCACAGCTATTGCCTGAGGGTCTCTTAACCTGGCGCAATACCTGTCCCGTTTTTTGTTCAGACGGGACGCCATCATGTCCACCTTTGGTAATTCCCAACGGTTTACAATCATGTGGAAAACTTCCCCATGAAGTTCCCACTCTGCCGGGTGGAGGTCGTGCCTACTGAGGAAGTCTGCTTCCCAGTTTCCATTCCCGGAATGAAACACTGCTGACAGTGCTATCACATGATTTTCCGCCCAGCGAAAAGTCCTTGCAGTTTTTGCCACTGCCCTCCTGCTTCTTGTGCCGCCCTGTCTATTTACGTGGGCGACTGCCGTGATGTTTTATCCCACTGGATCAATACCGGCTGACCTTGAAGCAGAGGTCTTGTTAAGCTTAGAGCATTATAAATTTACCCTTAGCTATATTTATGTGGAGAAAAGTCTCCAGACTTGAACACACTCCCTGGAAATTTTTTCCTTGTGTGACTGCTCCCCAGCCTCTCGGGCTGGCCTCCGTGGTCACCAACATCCAAAACTGAATGCCGAATCTGCGGCCCTCTAGAAGATGAGCACTCTGTAACCACCACAGGAGAGACACCCTTGTCCTTGGATATAGGGTTATCCGCTGATGCATCTGAAGATGCGATCCGGACCATTTGTCCAGCAGATCCCACTGAAAAGTTCTTGCATGAAATCTGCCGACTGGAATTGCTTCGAAGGAAGTCACCATTTTTTTACCATGGCCCTTGTGCAATGATGCACTGATTTTAGGAGGTTCCTGACTAGCTCGGATAACTCCCTGGCTTTCTCTTCCGGGAGAAACACCTTTTTCTGGACTGTGTCCAGAATCATCCCTAAGCACAGGAGACTTGTTGTCGGGATCAGCTGCGATTTTGGAATATTTAGAATCCACCCCTGCTGTTGTAACAGTATCCGAGATAGTGCTACTCCGACCTCCAACTGTTCCCTGGACTTTGCCCTTATCAGGAGATCGTCCAAGTAAGGGATAATTAAGACGCCTTTTCTTCGAAGAAGAACCATCATTTCGGCCATTACCTTGGTAAAGACCCGGGGTGCCGTGGACAATCCAAACGGCAGCGTCTGAAACTGATAGTGACAGTTCTGTACCACGAACCTGAGGTACCCTTAGTGATAAGGGCAAATTTGGGACATGGAGGTAAGCATCCCTGATGTCTCGGGACACCATATAGTCCCCTTCTTCCCGGTTCGTTATCACTGCTCTGAGTGACTCCATCTTGATTTGAACCTTTGTAAGTGTTCAAATTTTTTTAGATTTAGAATAGGTCTCACCTAGCCTTCTGGCTTCAGTACCACAATATAGTGTGGAATAATACCCCTTTTCTTGTTGTAGGAGGGGTAATTTAATTATCACCTGCTGGGAATACAGCTCGTGAATTGTTTCCCATACTGCCTCCTTGTCGGAGGGAGACCTTGGTAAAGCAGACTTCAGGAGCCTGCGCAGGGGAAACGTCTCGACATTCCAATCTGTACCCCTGGGATACTACTTGTAGGATCCAGGGGTCCTGTACGGTCTCAGCGTCATGCTGAGAGCTTGTCAGAAGCGGTGGAACGCTTCTGTTCCTGGGAATGGGCTGCCTGCTGCAGTCTTCTTCCCTTTCCTCTATCCCTGGGCAGATATGACTCTTATAGGGACGAAAGGACTGAAGCTGAAAAGACGGTGTCTTTTTCTGCAGAGATGTGACTTAGGGTAAAAAACTGTGGATTTTCCAGCAGTTGCCGTGGCCACCAGGTCCGATGGACCGACCCCAAATAACTCCTCTTCCTTTATACGGCAATACACCTTTGTGCCGTTTGGAATCTGCATCACCTGACCACTGTCGTGTCCATAAACATCTTCTGGCAGATATGGACATCGCACTTACTCTTGATGCCAGAGTGCAAATATCCCTCTGTGCATCTCGCATATATAGAAATGCATCCTTTAAATGCTCTATAGTCAATAAAATATTGTCCCTGTCAAGGGTATCAATATTTTTAGTCAGGGAATCCGACCAAGCCACCCCAGCTCTGCACATCCAGGCTGAGGCGATCGCTGGTCGCAGTATAACACCAGTATGTGTGTATATACTTTTTATGATATTTTCCAGCCTCCTGTCAGCTGGCTCCTTGAGGACGGCCCTATCTATAGACGGTACCGCCACTTGTTCTGATAAGCGTGTGAGCGCCTTATCCACCCTAAGGGGTGTTTTCCAACGCGCCCTAACTTCTGGCGGGAAAGGGTATACCGCCCATATTTTCTATCGGGGGGAACCCACGCATCATCACACACTTCATTTAATTTATCTGATTCAGGAAAAACTACGGTAGTTTTTTCACATCCCACATAATACCCTCTTTTGTGGTACTTGTAGTATCAGAAATATGTAACACCTCCTTCATTGCCCTTAACGTGTGGCCCTAATAAGGAATACGTTTGTTTATTCACCGTCGACACTGGATTCAGTGTCCCTGTCTGTGTCTGTGTCGACCGACTAAAGTAAACGGGCGTTTTAAAACCCCTGACGGTGTTTTTGAGACGTCTGGACCGGTACTAATTGTTTGTCGGCCGTCTCATGTCGTCAACCGACCTTGCCGCGTGTTGACATTATCACGTAATTCCCTAAATAAGCCATCCATTCCGGTGTCGACTCCCTAGAGAGTGACATCACCATTACAGGCAATTGCTCCGCCTCCTCACCAACATCGTCCTCATACATGTCGACACACACGTACCGACACACAGCACACACACAGGGAATGCTCTGATAGAGGACAGGACCTACTAGCCCTTTGGAGAGACAGAGGGAGAGTTTGCCAGCACACACCAAAAACGCTATAATTATATAGGGACAACCTTATATAAGTGTTTTCCCTTATAGCATCTTTTTTATATATTTCTAACGCCAAATTAGTGCCCCCCCTCTCTGTTTAAACCCTGTTTCTGTAGTGCAGTGCAGGGGAGAGCCTGGGAGCCTTCCCTCCAGCCTTTCTGTGAGGGAAAATGGCGCTGTGTGCTGAGGAGATAGGCCCCGCCCCTTTTTCGGCGGCCTCGTCTCCCGCTCTTAACGGATTCTGGCAGGGGTTAAATATCTCCATATAGCCCCCGGAGGCTATATGTGAGGTATTTTTAGCCAAAAATAGGTTTTCATTGCCTCCCAGGGCGCCCCCCTTCCAGCGCCCTGCACCCTCAGTGACTGCCGTGTGAAGTGTGCTGAGAGGAAATGGCGCACAGCTGCAGTGCTGTGCGCTACCTTAAGAAGACTGAGGAGTCTTCATGCCGCCGATTCTGGACCTTCTTCTTGTTTCAGCATCTGCAAGGGGGCCGGCGGCGAGGCTCCGGTGACCATCCAGGCTGTACCTGTGATCGTCCCTCTGGAGCTAATGTCCAGTAGCCAAAGAAGCCAATCCATCCTGCACGCAGGTGAGTTCACTTCTTCTCCCCTAAGTCCCTCGTTGCAGTGATCCTGTTGCCAGCAGGACTCACTGTAAAATAAAAAACCTAAGCTAAACTTTTCTAAGCAGCTCTTTAGGAGAGCCACCTAGATTGCACCCTTCTCGGCCGGGCACAAAAATCTAACTGAGGCTTGGAGGAGGGTCATAGGGGGAGGAGCCAGTGCACACCACCTGATCCTAAAGCTTTACTTTTTGTGCCCTGTCTCCTGCGGAGCCGCTATTCCCCATGGTCCTTTCAGGAACCCCAGCATCCACTAGGACGATAGAGAAATTTAAATAAACCCTCACAATTAACATGGAGTATAATTGAAGTTCTCAGCACACATTATCCAGGTCTTACCTTTAAATAGTGGACACCTATCTTTAGGCAGTTTCACCCATTCCTCTTTGCAGCACCTCTCAAGCTCCATCAGGTTGGATGGGAAGCGTCGGCGCAAAGCCATTTTCAGATCTCTCCAGAGGTGTCAATTGGCTTCAAGTCTGGGCTCGGACGGGGCCACTCAAGGACATTCACAGAGTTGTCCTGAAGCCACTCTGCTGAAAGATGAACCGTCGCCCCAGTCTGAGGTAAAGAGCGCTCTGGAGCAGGTTTTCATCCAGGATGTCTCTGTATATTGCTGCATTCATCTTTCCCTCTATCCTGACTATTCTCCCAGTTCCTGCCGCTGAAAAAAAATAAGATTTTACTCACCGGTAAATCTATTTCTCGTAGTCCGTAGTGGATGCTGGGGACTCCGTAAGGACCATGGGGAATAGACGGCTCCGCAGGAGACTGGGCACATCTAAGAAAGATTTAGGACTATCTGGTGTGCACTGGCTCCTCCCCCTATGACCCTCCTCCAAGCCTCAGTTAGGAACTGTGCCCGGAAGAGCTGACACAATAAGGAAGGATTTTTGAATCCCGGGTAAGACTCATACCAGCCACACCAATCACACCATATAACACGTGATAGGAACCCCGGTTAACAGTATGATAACAAAATGGAGCCTCTGAAGAGATGGCTCACAACAAAACCCGATTTTTGTAACAATAACTATGTACAGGTATTGCAGACAATCCGCACTTGGGATGGGCGCCCAGCATCCACTACGGACTACGAGAAATAGATTTACCGGTGAGTAAAATCTTATTTTCTCTGACGTCCTAGTGGATGCTGGGGACTCCGTAAGGACCATGGGGATTATACCAAAGCTCCCAAACGGGCGGGAGAGTGCGGATGACTCTGCAGCACCGAATGAGAGAATTCCAGGTCCTCCTCAGCCAGGGTATCAAATTTGTAGAATTTTGCAAACGTGTTTGCCCCCGACCAAGTAGCTGCTCGGCAAAGTTGTAAAGCCGAGACCCCTCGGGCAGCCGCCCAAGATGAGCCCACCTTCCGTGTGGAATGGGCTTTTACAGATTTAGGCTGCGGTAAGCCTACCGCAGAATGCGCCAGCTGAATAGTGCTACAAATCCAGCGCGCAATAGACTGCTTAGAAGCAGGAGCACCCAGCTTGGTGGGTGCATACAGGATAAACAGCGAGTCAGTCTTTCTGACTCCAGCCGTCCTGGAAATATACATTTTTAGGGCCCTGACTACGTCCAGCAACTTGGAATCCTCCAAGTCCCTAGTAGCCGCAGGCACCACAATAGGTTGGTTCAAGTGAAAAGCTGAGACCACCTTTGGGAGAAACTGAGGACGAGTCCTCAATTCTGCCCTATCCATATGGAAAATCAGATAAGGGCTTTTACAAGACAAAGCCGCCAATTCTGAAACCCGCCTGGCCGACGCCAAGGCCAACAGCATGACCACTTTCCACGTGAGATATTTTAAATCCACAGTCTTAAGTGGTTCGAACCAATGTGATTTCAGGAATGCCAAAACCACATTGAGATCCCAAGGTGCCACTGGGGGCACAAAAGGAGGCTGAATATGCAGTACTCCTTTGACAAAAGTCTGAACTTCGGGCAGTGAAGCCAGTTCTTTTTGGAAGAAAATCGACAGAGCCGAAATCTGGACCTTTATGGACCCCAATTTGAGGCCCAACGTCACCCCTGCTTGCAGGAAGTGCAGGAATCGACCCAGTTGAAATTCCTCCGTCGGGGCCTTCATGGCCTCACACCAAGCAACATATTTTCGCCAAATGCGGTGATAATGTCTTGCGGTGACATCCTTCCTGGCTTTGATCAGGGTAGGGATGACTTCCTCCGGAATACCCTTTTCCTTCAGGATCCGGTGTTCAACCGCCATGCCGTCAAACGCAGCCGCGGTAAGTCTTGGAACAGACAGGGTCCCTGCTGCAGCAGGTCTTGTCTGAGCGGCAGAGGCCAAGGGTCCTCTGTAAGCATCTCTTGAAGTTCCGGGTACCAAGCTCTTCTTGGCCAATCCGGAACCACGAGTATGGTTTTCACTCCTCGCCTTATTATTCTCAGTACCTTGGGTATGAGAGGTAGAGGAGGAAACACATAAACCGACTGGTACACCCATGGTGTCACTAGAGCGTCCACCGCTATCGCCTGAGGGTCTCTTGACCGGGCGCAATATCTTTTCAACTTCTTGTTGAGGCGGGACGCCATCATGTCTACCTGTGGTTTTTCCCACCGGTTGACCAGCATTTGGAAGACTTCTGGGTGAAGTCCCCATTCTCCCGGGTGGAGGTCGTGCCTGCTGAGGAAGTCTGCTTCCCAGTTGTCCACTCCCGGAATGAACACTGCCGTCAGTGCTAACACATGATTCTCTGCCCATCTGAGAATCCTTGTGGCTTCTGCCATCGCCATCCTGCTTCTCGTGCCGCCCTGTCTGTTTACATGGGCGACCGCCGTGATGTTGTCTGACTGGATCAGTACCGGCTGGTTTTGAAGCAGGGGTCTTGCCTGGCTTAGGGCATTGTAAATGGCCCTTAGCTCCAGGATATTTATGTGAAGAGAAATCTCCTGATTTGACCACAGTCCTTGGAAATTTCTTCCCTTTGCGACTGCCCCCCAGCCCCGAAGGCTGGCATCCGTGGTCACCAGGACCCAGTCCTGTATTCCGAATCTGCGGCCCTCTAGTAGATGAGCCCTCTGCAGCCACCACAGCAGCGACACCCTGGTTCTGGCCGATAGGGTTATCCGCTGTTGCATCTGGAGATGGGACCCGGACCATTTGTCCAACAGGTCCCACTGGAACGTCCTTGCGTGGAACCTTCCGAATGGAATTGCTTCGTACGAAGCTACCATTTTTCCCAGGACTCGTGTGCATTGATGTACCGACACTTTTCCTGGTTTTAGAATGTCTCTGACCAGAGATGACAATTCCTCGACTTTTTCCAGTGGAAGAAACACTCTTTTCTGGTCTGTGTCCAGAATCATTCCCAGGAACAGAAGACGTGTCGTCGGGACCAGCTGTGACTTTGGAATGTTTAGAATCCAGCCGTGCTGTTGTAGCACTTCCTGAGAAAGTGCCTCCCCCACTATCAACTGTTCTTTGGACCTCGCCTTTATCAGGAGATCGTCCAAGTACGGGATAATTGAAACTCCCTTCTTGCGAAGGAGTATCATCATTTCGGCCATTACCTTGGTAAAGACCCTCGGTGCCGTGGATAACCCGAACGGCAGCGTCTGGAACTGATAGTGACAGTCCTGTACCACAAATCTGAGGTACTCCTGGTGCGGAGGGTAAATGGGGACATGCAGGTACGCATCCTTGATGTCCAGGGATACCATGTAATCCCCCTCCTCCAGGCTCGCAATAACCGCCCTGAGCGATTCCATCTTGAACTTGAACCTTTTGATATAAGTGTTCAAGGTTTTTAAATTTAAGATGGGTCTCACCGAACCGTCCGGTTTCGGTACCACAAACATTGTGGAGTAGTAACCCTTTCCTTGCTGAAGGAGGGGTACCTTGACGATCACCTTCTGTGAATACAGTTTTTTTGAATAGCCACCAACACTGCCTCCCTGGCAGAGGGAGTTGCCGGCAAGGCAGATTTTAGGAAACGGCGGGGGGGAGACGTCTCGAATTCCAGCCTGTACCCCTGAGATACTACTTGAAGGACCCAGGGATCCACTTGTGAGAGAGCCCACTGTGTGCTGAAAAACCTGAGACGTGCCCCCACCGTTCCCGATTCCGCCTGAGCAGCCCCAGCGTCATGCTGTGGACTTACCGGACGCAGGGGAGGACTTCTGCTCCTGGGAACTAGCTGTGTGCTGCAGCTTTTTCCCCCTTCCTCTGCCCCTCGGCAGAAAGGATGAGCCTCTAGCCCGCTTATTTTTCTGGGGCCGAAAGGACTGTACCTGATAATAAGGTGCTTTCTTTTGCTGTGGGGTAGCCAGTGGCAAAAAAGTCGATTTCCCAGCAGTAGCTGTGGAAACGAGGTCTGAAAGACCTTCCCCAAAAAGTTCCGCCCCTTTATAGGGTAAAACTTCCATGTGCCGCTTGGAGTCGGCATCACCTGACCATTGCCTAGTCCATAACCCCCATCTGGCGGCAATGGACATAGCGCTTATTTTTGATGCCAGCCGGCAAATATCCCTCTGTGCATCACGCATGTATAAGACCGCGTCTTTTATATGGTCAATCGTTAGCAAAATATTGTCCCTATCCATGGTATCAATGTTTTCCGACAGGGAGTCTGACCACGCAGCAGCAGCACTGCACATCCAAGCTGATGCAATAGCGGGTCTCAATATAATGCCAGTGTGTGTGTATATAGCTTTTAGGGTACTTTCCAGCTTTCTATCAGCCGGTTCTTTTAGGGTAGCCGTATCCGGAGACGGTAGTGCCACCTTCTTTGATAAGCGTGTCAATGCTTTATCTACCCTAGGGGGTGTCTCCCAGCGTGACCTATCCTCTGGCGGGAAAGGGTACGCAGCCATTAACCGTTTAGAAATGATCAATTTCTTATCTGGGGAAGTCCACGCTTCCTCACACACCTCATTTAATTCGTCAGATGCAGGAAAAAATAAGAATTTACTTACCGATAATTCTATTTCTCGGAGTCCGTAGTGGATGCTGGGGTTCCTGAAAGGACCACGGGGAATAGCGGCTCCGCAGGAGACAGGGCACAAAAAGTAAAGCTTTTCCAGATCAGGTGGTGTGCACTGGCTCCTCCCCCCATGACCCTCCTCCAGACTCCAGTTAGGTACTGTGCCCGGACGAGCGTACACAATAAGGGAGGATTTTGAATCCCTGGTAAGACTCATACCAGCCACACCAATCACACTGTACAACCTGTGATCTGAACCCAGTTAACAGTATGATAACAGAGGAGCCTCTGAAAAATGGCTCACTACAACAGTAACCCGAATTAGTTAGCAATAACTATGTACAAGTATTGCAGATAATCCGCACTTGGGATGGGCGCCCAGCATCCACTACGGACTCCGAGAAATAGAATTATCGGTAAGTAAATTCTTATTTTCTCTATCGTCCTAGTGGATGCTGGGGTTCCTGAAAGGACCATGGGGATTATACCAAAGCTCCCAAAACGGGCGGGAGAGTGCGGATGACTCTGCAGCACCGAATGAGAGAATTCCATGTCCTCTTTTGCCAGGGTATCATATTTGTAGAAATTTACAAACGTGTTCTCCCCCGACCACGTAGTTGCTCGGCAGAGTTGTAATGCCGAGACCCCTCGGACAGCCGCCCAAGATGAGCCCACCTTCCTTGTGGAATGGGCCTTAACCGATTTAGGCTGTGGCATGCCTGCCACAGAATGTGCAAGTTGAATTGTGCTACAAATCCAACGAGCAATCGACTGCTTAGAAGCAGGAGCACCCAGCTTGTTGGGTACATACAGGATAAACAGCAAGTCAGATTTCCTGACTCCAGCCGACCTGGAAACTATATTTTCAGGGCCCTGACAACATCCAGCAACTTGGAGTCCTCCAAGTCCCTAGTAACCGCAGGTACCACAATAAGCTGGTTCAGGTGAAACGCTGACACCACCTTAAGGAGAAACTGGGGACGAGTCCGCAGCTTTGCTCTGTCCGAATGGACAATCAGATATGGCTTTGTGAGACACAGCCGCCAATTCTGACACTCACCTGGCCGAGGCCAGGACCAACAACATGGTCACTTACCATGTGAGATATAACAAATCCACAGATTTGAGTTGTTTAAACCAATGTGATTTTAGGAATCCCAAAACTACATTGAGATCGCCCAGTGTCACTGGAGACATCGAAGGGGGTTGTAGTACTCCCTTAACAAACTTCTGGACTTCAGTAACTGAAGCCACTTTCTTTCTGGAAGAAAATCGACAGGCCGAAATTTTGAACCTTAATGGACCCCAATTTTAGGCCCATAGACACTCCTGTTTGCAGGAAATGTAGGAATTAACCTAGTTGAAATTCTTCCGTGGAGCCTTCCTGGCCTCACACTATGGAACATATATTTTCACCTAAGCGGTGATAATGTTGTGCGGTCACCTCCTTCCTGGCTCTGACCATGGTAGGGATGACCTCTTCCGGAATGCCTTCTTCCCTTAGGATCCGGCGTTCCCCCGCCCTGGCGTCAACGCAGCTGCGGTAAGTCTTGGAACAGACATGATTCTTGCTGAATCAAGATCCTTCCTAGTATCTCTTGAAGTTCCGGGTACCAAGTCCTTCTTGGCCAAACCGGAGCCACGAGTATAGTTCTTACTCCTCTTCTTCCTATCATTTTCCATACACTGGGTATGAAAAACAGAGGAGGGAACACATACACCGACTGGTACACCCACGGTGTTACCAGAGCGTCCCAGCTATTGCCTGAGGGTCTCTAGACCTGGCGCTTCATGTGGGACGCCAGCATAACCACCTTTGGTCTTTTCCAATGGTTTACAATCATGTGGAAACTTCCAGATGAAGTTCCCACTTTTCCGGGTGGAATTCATTCATGCTGAGGAAATCTTCCCAGTCGTCCACTCCCGGAATGAACACTGCTGACAGTGTTATCACATGATCTGTCGCCCAGCGAAGAATCCTTGCAGTCATTGCCCTCCTGCTTCTTGTGCCGCCCCGTCTGTTTACGTGGGCGACTGCCATGATGATGTCCTACTGGATCAGCACCGGTTGACTTTGAAGCAGAGGTCTTCCTAGGCTCAGAGCAGTGTAACTTGCCCTTAGCTCCAGTATATTCATGTGGAGAGAAATCTCCAGACTTGACCACACCTCCTTGGAAATTTCTTCCCTGTGTGACTGCTCCCCAGCCCCTCAGGCTGGCATCTGTGGTCACCAGAACACAGTCCTGAAAGCTGAATGTGCTGCCCTCTAGAAGATGAGCACTCTGCAGCCCCCACAGAAAAAACACCCTTGTCCTTGGAGACAGGGTTATACGCTGATGCATCTGAAGATGCGATCCGGACCATTCGTCCAGCAAATCTCCCTGAAAATGTTTTGCGTGAGATCTGCCGAATGGAATCGCTTCGTAAGAAGCCACCATTTTTCCCAGGCCTCCTGTGCATTAATGCACTGATACTTGGCCTGGTTTTAGGAGGTTTCTGACTAGGTCGGATAACTCCCTGGCTTTCCCCTCCAGGAGAAATACCTTTTTCTGGACTATGCCCAGAATCATTCCTAGGAACAGCAGACGTATCATCGGAAAAAACAGCTGCGATTTTTGGAATATTTAGAATCCACTCGTGCTATCGTAGAACTACTTTAGATAGTTCTTTTCCGACCTCCAACTGTTCTCTGGAACTTGCCCCTTTCAGGATATCGTCCAAGTAAGGGATAATTAAGATGCCCTTTTCTTTGAAGAGAATCATCTTTTCGGCCATTACCTTGGTAAAGGCCCGGGGTGCCGTGGATAATTCAACGGCAACTTTTGAAACTGATATTGACAGTTCTGTATCACGAACCCGATGTACCCTTGTTGAGAAGGGCAAATTTGGACATGGAGGTAATCCTTGATGTCCAGGGACACCATATAGTCCCCTTTTTTCCGGTTCGCTATCACTGCTCTGAGTGACTCCATCTTGATTTGAACCTTTATGTAAGTGTTCAAAAATTTCAGATTTAGACTATGTCTCACCAAGCCGTCTGGCTTCAGTACCACAATATAGTGTGGAAGACTAATACCCTTTTCCTTGTTGTAGGAGGGGTACTTTGATTATCACCTGCTGGAAATACAGCTTGTGAATTTTTCCCAATACTGCCTCCCTGTTGGAGGGAGCCGTTGGTAACGCAGACTTCAGGAACCTGCGAGGAAAAGATGTCTCGACTCTCCAATCTGTACCCCTGGGATAATACTAGTACGATCCAGGGGTCAACTTGCGAGTGATCCCACTGCGCGTTGAGACTCTTGAGACTACACCCCCACCTAACCTGAGTCCGCTTACACGGCCCCAGCGTCATGCTGGGGACTTGGCAGACGCGGTGGAGGGCTTCTTTTCCTGGGAAGGGGCTGCCTGCTGCAGTCTACTTCCCTTTCCTCTATGTCTGGGCAGATATGACTGGCCTTTTGCCCGCTTGCCCTTATGGGAACGGAAGGATTGAGGCTGAAAAGACGGTGTCTGTTTCTGCTGAGATGTAACTTGGGGTAAAAAGGTTGGATTTCCAGCTGTTGCCGAGACCCCCAGGTCCGTTGGACCGACCCCAAATAACTCTTTCCCTTTATACGGCCATACTTCCATGTGTCGTATGGGATATGTATCACCTGACCACTGTCGTGTCCATGACATCTTCTGGGAGATATGGACCACGCACTTATTTTGATGCCAGAGTGCACATATCCCTCTGTGCATCTCGCATACATAAATATATAATGCATCCTATTAAATGCTCTATATCAATCAAATATTTTCAGTCAGGGAAACCGACCAAGCCAACCCAGCACTGCATCTCCAGGCTGATGGCGATCGCTGGTCGCAGTATAACCACCTTATGTGTGTATATACTTTTTAGGATATTTTTCCAGCTGCCTATCAGCTGGCTCCTTGAGGGCGGCCGTATCTGGAGACGGTAACGCCACTTGATAAGCGTGTGAGCGCCTTATTCACCCTAAGGGGTGTTTCCCAACGCGCCCTAACTTCTGGCGGGAAAGGGTATAACGCCAATATTTGCTATCGGGGTAAACCCACGCATCATCACACACTTCATTTTATTTTATCTGATTCAGGAAAAACTACAGGTAGTTTTTTCACTCCCACATAATACCCTTTTTTGTGGTACTTGTAGTATCAGAAATATGTAACACCTCCTTCATTGCCCTTAACGTGTGGCCCTAATAAGGAATACGTTTGTTTATTCACCGTCGACACTGGATTCAGTGTCGGTGTCTGTGTCTGTGTCGACCGACTGAGGTAAATGGGCGTTTTTAAAGCCCCTGACGGTGTTTCTGAGACGCCTGGACTGGTACTAATTGTTTGTCGGCCGTCTCATGTCGTCAACCGACCTTGCAGCGTGTTGACATTCTCACGTAATTCCCTAAATAAGCCATCCATACCGGTGTCGACTCCCTAGAGAGTGACATCACCATCATAGGCAATTGCTCCGCCTCCTCCAACATCGTCCTCATACATGTCGACACAGACGTACCGACACACAGCACACACACACCGGGAATGCTCTGACAGAGGACAGGACCCCACTAGCCCTTTGGAGAGACAGAGGGAGAGTTTGCCAGCACACACCAAAAAACGCTATAATTACATAGGGACAACCTTATATAAGTGTTTCTCCCTTATAGCATCTTTAATATATTTATATCGCCAATTTAGTGCCCCCCCTCTCTGTTTAAACCCTGTTTCTGTAGTGCAGTGCAGGGGAGAGCCTGGGAGCCTTCTCTCCAGCCTTTCTGTGAGAGAAAATGGCGCTGTGTGCTGAGGAGATAGGCCCCGCCCCTTTTTCGGCGGGCTCGTCTCCCGCTATTTATTGTATTTAGGCAGGGGTTAAATATCTCCATATAGCCTCTGGGGGCTATATGTGAGGTATTTTTAGCCTTATATAGGTTTACATTTGCCTCCCAGGGCGCCCCCCCCCAGCGCCCTGCACCCTCAGTGACTGCCGTGTGAAGTGTGCTGAGAGGAAAATGGCGCACAGCTGCAGTGCTGTGCGCTACCTTTAGAAGACTGCAGGAGTCTTCAGCCGCCGATTCTGGACCTCTTCTTGCTTCAGCATCTGCGAGGGGGCCGGCGGCGCGGCTCCGGTGACTATCCAGGCTGTACCTGTGATCGTCCCTCTGGAGCTTCATGTCCAGTAGCCAAGAAGCCAATCCATCCTGCACGCAGGTGAGTTCACTTCTTCTCCCCTCTGTCCCTCGTTGCAGTGATCCTGTTGCCAGCAGGAATCACTGTAAAATAAAAAAACCTAAGCTAAACTTCTCTAAGCAGCTCTTTATGAGAGCCACCTAGAATTGCACCCTTCTCGGCCGGGCACAAAAATCTAACTGGAGTCTGGAGGAGGGTCATGGGGGGAGGAGCCAGTGCACACCACCTGATCTGGAAAAGCTTTACTTTTTGTGCCCTGTCTCCTGCGGAGCCGCTATTCCCCGTGGTCCTTTCAGGAACCCCAGCATCCACTAGGACGATAGAGAAACTACTGGTAGTTTTTTCTCACCAAACATAATACCCTTTTTTGTGGTACCTGGGGTATCATCAGAAATGTGTCAAACATTTTTCATAGCCTCAATCATATAACGGGTGGATCTATTGGAGGGTACACTCGTCTCATCATCGTCGACACTGGAGTCGGTATCCGTGTCGACATCTGTATCTGTCATCTGAGGTAGCGGGCGTTTTATAGCCCCTGATGACATTTGAGACGCTTGGACAGGCACAAGCTGAGTAGCCGGCTGTCCTATGTCGTCAAACCTTTTATGTAAGGAGCTGACACTGTCACGTAATTCCTTCCATAAGTCCATCCACACTGGTGTCGACCCCGCAGGGGGTGACATCACATTCACAGGCATTTGCTCCGCCTCCACATCATTATCCTCATCATACATGTCGACACAGCAGTACCGACACACAGCAGACACACAGGGAATGCTCTTACAGAGGACAGGACCCCACAAAGCCCTTTGGGGAGACAGAGGGAGAGTATGCCAGCACACACCAGGGCGCTATATAACACAGGGATATCACTATACAGAGTGTTTTCCCCTATAGCTGCCTATAATATATATATATATACTGCGCCTAAATTGTGCCCCCCCCTCTCTTTTTTACCCTTTCTGTAGTGCAGGACTGCAGGGGAGAGCCAGGGAGCTTCCTTCCAGCGAAGCTGTGAGGGAATAATGGCGCCAGTGTGCTGAGGGAGTTGGCTCCGCCCCTTTTTCGGCGGGCTTTCTCCCGCTATTTTATCGTTTCTGGCAGGGGTTAATATACACCTATATAGCCTCTGGGGCTATATATGGTGTTAGTTTTGCCAGCCAAGGTGTTATTATTGCTGCTCAGGGCGCCCCCCCCCCAGCGCCCTACACCCATCAGTGACCGCAGTGTGTGGTGTGCATGAGGAGCAATGGCGCACAGCTGCAGTGCTGTGCGCTACCTTGGAGAAGACAGAAGTCTTCAGCCGCCGATTTTCCGGACCACCTTCTTGTTTCTGGCTCTGTAAGGGGGACGGCGGCGCGGCTCCGGACGACGAGGTCGGGTCCTGTGTTCGATCCCTCTGGAGCTAATGGTGTCCAATAGCCTAAGAAGCCCAAGCTACCACCACTTAGGTAGGTTCGCTTCTTCTCCCCTTAGTCCCTCGTTGCAGTGAGCCTGTTGCCAGCAGGTCTCACTGAAAATAAAAAACCTAAACTATACTTTCTTCTAGGAGCTCAGGAGAGCCCCTAGTGTGCATCCAGCTCAGCCGGGCACAGAAATCTAACTGAGGCTTGGAGGAGGGTCATAGGGGGAGGAGCCAGTGCACACCAGATAGTCCTAAATCTTTCTTAGATGTGCCCAGTCTCCTGTGGAGCCGTCTATTCCCCATGGTCCTTACGGAGTCCCCAGCATCCACTAGGACGTCAGAGAAATCCCCACAGCATGATGCTGCCACCACCACGCTTCACTATAGGGATGGTATGACCTAGTGATGAGTGGTGCCCGGTTTCCTCCAAACATGACGCCTGACATTTCATGCCAAAGATTTCAATCTTTGTCTCATCAGACCAGAGAAATTTGTTTCTCAAGGTCTGAGAGTCCTTCAGGTGCATTTTGGCAAACTCCAGGCGGGCTGCCATGTACTTTTACTAAGGAGTGGCTTCCTTCTGGCCACTCTACCATACA
This sequence comes from Pseudophryne corroboree, assembly GCF_028390025.1. Classification (NCBI taxonomy): domain Eukaryota; kingdom Metazoa; phylum Chordata; class Amphibia; order Anura; family Myobatrachidae; genus Pseudophryne; species Pseudophryne corroboree. Next base: position 463,967,820 of record NC_086444.1, on the reverse strand, counting down.
GGCCTGATTGGTGGATTGCTGCAGAGATGGTTGTCCATCTGGAAGGTACTCCTCTCTCCACAGAGGAATGCTGTAGCTCTGACAAAGTGACCATCGGTTCTTGGTCACCCGTCGCTCAGTTTAGACGGCCGGCCAGCTCTAGGAAGAGTCCTGGAGGTTTCGAACTTTTTCCATTTACGGATGATAGAGGTCACTGTGCTCCATGGGACCTTCAAAGCAGCAGATATTTTTCATTTGACTTCATGCTTGGTTTGTGCTCAGACATGCACTGTCAAGCGTGGGACCTTTATATAGACAGGTGTGTGCCTTTCCAAATCATAGCAATCAACTGAATTTACCACAGGTGGACTCCAATTAAGCTGTAGAAACATCTCAGATTGACATGCATGTACGGACGACAGGGGATGCCTTGGACAATCCGCGGGATCACGCATCGTCGACGATATAGTGTGTACACACTGGATGATATGAAAGATATGTCATTCCGAAATGTTGGAATCGGGCATATTGTTCATAATATATCCTCTAGTGTGTCTCCAGCATAATAATAAGGGGGGCTGGGGTTAATGATCAAATAGGGTTAATTAGGATAATGATCTAATAGGATTAATTAGGATTAGGGTTTTTTATGAGATTGAGGAATAATTAGGAGTTTAAAGCTATATGTAGAATATGGCAGTTGCTGTGATGCTGTCTGTACTATATGGCAGTTAGTGATGCTGTCTATAGTATATGACAGTTACTAATGCTGTCCGTAATATATGTAGGTCAGTCACTAATGCTGTCTGTAGTACACAGTATTGCCATGAATGATATGGTCTGTATTAAATGGTGGTCAGTGCCATAAGAGGGCCTGTGTCCTGTGCTGGCCACACTCCAATGTACATGACATCATACAGAGGGGGAGGGGCTGGCAGTGCAGGGAATTACAGCACAGACCACAGCATACTCAGGATGGGGGGGAAGGGGAGGGGGCAGGCTATAGGAGCTGCTGTGTGCATGTGTGTAGTGCCAAGGGATGCTAGCTAGATGCAGGGGCTGTGGATAAGCACTGCTGTTGACCACAGACCTCTGTGCTATGTTAGGCGGCAAACCCCTAATTATAGTGTTGATGGTGGTCATTTAGGTAGAGGGTGGCTACTAGCCAGTGGAATGGAGGTGTCAAGATAAAGTTGTGTACACAAGGTGAGATCCTTGCTATGCCCACTTTTGACTATGCGATTTCCCTTGAAATTCCCCAGAGCCCAGAAGCACGGATTTTGATTATATGTACATGAGATTTTGACTATGTACGGTTTTATCTACGTGCCAATTTTGACTATACTATATACAGGCCTGGCCAACCTGTGGCTCTCCAGATGTTGTGAAACTACACATCCCAGCATGCCCTGCCACAGTTTTAGCATTCCCTCATAGCAAAACTGTGGCAAAGCATGATGGGACTTGTAGTTTTACAACAGCTGGAGAGCCACAGGTTGGCCAGGCCTGTACTAGATAGTACACTATATAGTCAACACTGACTTGCCTGCACAGTCTATCTAGCCTTCCGATACCGACCCCCGCGGAATAGCGCATCAGGATCGAATCGGGATCGCAAGGTGGCTAATACCTTGCGATTTGCACTAACTTTTTGACTATATAGTCAAAATCGAAAGGAGAAATCACACCTTTAGTCTTTGCCTCAGGTGACAGAAAAGATAGCCTCAACCCAGCCTACAGCAGCTGCTGGTGCCCTAAGCACCTGTCCCAGCTATGGTTCACCCCTCATACTAATAAGCATATCTGCTGGTAGGGGTGGTCTCATGCACTGTACCCTTCGCGTGTAGCACAGCAAGGGGGCGTGGTCATATCTCAAGACGGCATGCCACGAGTTGGGGGCATGCCATGAGCTGCTCAGCAGGAGTTTTTGGGTGGCCCAGCCCATGAGCCCTAGGGGTGTGGTATAGAAGTTAGTTAAATGATAGACAGTCATTAGGTGAAAAGGTCGATAGTCAAAATGTCAACAGGTCGACACAAAAAAGGGTTACAGTATTTTGTTTTCAAACATTTTTTACCCAAATTTGTTGAAATGCATTCGCTTGCCACGCTTCGAACTCGGTGGCTAAACAAGGTAACTGAAGGTAATAGTTTGTGACGTAGATGGTAAATGAGTCAAAAGTTATAAAAGCATGAAAAACCCTAAAAATCTGTCGAGCATATGGTGTTGACCTAATGGGGGTAATTCAGAGTTGATCGCAGTAGCAAATTTGTTAGCAGTTGGGCAAAGTCATTGGACGATATGACATTACATACATCGATATCGTTTAAATTGGCTTGCATGTATAAACGTTGATAATTCAACGATGAACGATTCCAGGGACGCCCATCGTTCATCGTTGTTGCATACTCACTGAACGATATATTGTTCATTTATGAACGATATCGTTCATAGATATCTATCAGTGTATATGGCCCTTTAGACTCTCCCAACATCTACACTCGGCTACAACATGCCTCTCACATTTAGGGGCTGACTCTGAGTTGGACACGAAGCTGATGCATTAAAATCGCTAAAAACAGCCCTTCTGTGGAGATGTGCCCCGTGTCCCAGGGCACATCGGACCGGCAGGGTGCAGGGGATCTGCATCCCCTGCAGTTCCTGGCTGTGGGCAGCTTGTCTGTCCCCAGCGCCTGTCAGTGTGTGGCGGCGGCGGGTGTCCGGTGCAGGGATTACCCTTTTCACTGCACCGGACCGGAGGCTGCGGAGGAGTTTAAATGTTGGCGCCCTCCGGGAGCCAATCGCGGCTCCCGGAGCGGCGGCCAATCAGAGAGGGGCGCAGCGAGCCAATCGGCGCTCGACGCGTCATAGGCCCCGCCCCCGGCGTCTTGACGCCGGGCGGGAGCTGAAGACCCGAAGCGCGCGGAAGAGCGCAGGAGAAGCGGCCGGGATCCGGAGAGGGAAGACCGCGCGGGAGCGGAGAAGAAGAGCGGGTCGAGAGGAGAAGACGGCGGCAGTTGGATGAAGAGATCCGGTGGCCGCTGAAGAGGCCAGAAGACGTCGGGCTCCTGCAAGAAGATGTCCAGCGGCGGTTGGACGCGGAGGCGACGCCGCTGGCCAGGACGGGTCAGCGGCAGAAGAGGGCGCCAGAGATCCCTGTGAGGCAACTTTCACCCCCTCCCTTTTCCTCCCTAGACCACCAGGGACGGGCATTAGGCCCGGGGGCACAGTTCAGGCACTAGGCCTGTTGCGCAGTTAGGAGTTCGTCACCCCCCCTGATTTGGTGGTTTGGGCATTAGGCCCAGGCCACTGTAATTGGCTGTGTAGGCGGGCATTAGGCCCGAGGGCATATAGTGGGCATTAGGCCCAGATTAATAGGTGCGCCCCCCCAGATGAATAAGGGTGGTACTGGGCGCTAGGCCCAGGCCATCCCGACGTGCACAGAGTAGGCAGGCTTGTAAGCCTGAGCCCCAAACATAAGGTGACCCTGGGCACCAGGCCCAGGTCACCCAACGAGGGACGAGTTAGGTGGGCACTAGGCCCGTGGGTAAAGTCGGGCCTCGGGTCCGTGCGCAAATAGGGGGCGCTAGGCCCAATAAATGAGTGGTTCCCCCAAAGTGAACAGAGGTGGCACTGGGCACTAGGCCCAGTCCACCCCAAGGTGTTTAGGCAGGCAGGCCCGCTCGGCCTGAGCCCCTGGAAAGAGAGGACGGGAGGTGGGTGAGCTGTGCGGGCCCCACTACCTGGTGTTCTGATTCAGATACTTAAAGGGACAGCACCGTTTGATGATGTACTCTGATGTGTGTGTTACCGTGCAGGGCAAAATGTTGTTTTAGAGTTTGTGCATAGTTTGTGTTGCACCACTTACACTTGAGCCAGTTTGAGGGCTTTGTTATGCAGCTAGTGTAGCGGACGCACACTAGATTAGAGTAGGCCCTGCACGGCTGTTTCTCTCTTTGCCTCCTTACAGGGACCTGTAAGTGGAGAAGATCGGAGTACAAGACGTAGGACGGTGAGTAACATCTGTCTGTGTGTCCCTATCTGTCTCCCTTCCTTCAGGGCGAACGGTGAACCTTGCACGCCGGTGCAAGGTAGAATTTCCACCTGGTGCGAGAGTGCCAATAGGTGAAATTCGGGCTCTGTGGCGGACGCCTGGGATGACCCTCACCTAGCCCGAAAGCACTATTTTCCTCGGCTCCGGAGGGCGTTTCGGTCCACAGTCAGGAGGACGGCACTTTGCAATCTCCTTCCTCCTAGGTCATCGTGTCCGGATCCGACTGAAGATTGCCAGGTCCGTTGAAGGTTCCGGTACCTGAAGGTGATAGAGAGCGGCGCCTGGTGAGTACCGAAACTACACCTGCACGGCAGCAGGCATCACCACACGCACCGCCGCACCTCTTACACTTCTGCACAGCTGTACCCCAGAGGAAGGACAGTAGCTTTATTATTATTAGTAAGTTGCTGAAGAAACGGAAAAGACGCAGCAACGTGGGAGTCAGCCCCTTCATCTATTTGATTTTCTTACATCATGGAATCAAAATGAACTTAGTTGATAATTCTTATAATTCATCAACACAAAACACTCTTATAGCAAATACACAACTCTATAGCTTATCCTAGCAGTATGGCTGCGCAGCACCTACGTACAAGCAGGACGGGAACAGCGACAGGAAATAACTACTAATGGACTATACTCGTCAGCTGATCTTTGCTGGATAATATGGATTACAGTATGTTCATGAGAGCGATGCAGTATCTATGGGCGGAGAGTTGCCAGCGCTGTCGCCCAGGTAACGCTGAGCACCCCTCCACTCCTGGCACGTGGCAACGCCTCACCCTCTGCCGGCGTAGTGCGTACTGTGGCGGTGTATAATCTGTGTAGGAGAGAAGGAATAGTTTACGTAACGGCGCTGCAGCAGCAGCCCCCGTGACCCCGCCCCGTACGTCTCCCTGTACGCTCACCTCCTCCCGGAACAGCCTTAGCAACAGGACTCTGATTGGTCAGATGCTACAGCACGCCGGCGTTGAAAAGTGAAGAGAAGAAGAAAAAATAATTAGTAATGCGTGATTGGCTGCCGCCGGCGCCGATATGAACCAATGGGAGACGAATGCTGCGTAATTCAAAACGTGTACTTTCGGCGGCAGTTACGCAAAGAAACGATTTCAGCCAGCACTAGCAGCAGATAGCGGCCGCCGCCTCCCAGGCCCCACACATCCCAGCAGCTGCAGCCAACCCCCGGCCGCCCGCCCGCACGCACCGGCGCCATGTCTTTCAAGAACATTTATTATTCCGACAAGTATACGGATGAGAAGTACGAGTACAGGTAATAAGGGGGGTGCGGCGGCGACTGGGCTGCCTTATGAACGTCCTCCCTTGTGGTGGGGGGTATCCGCCTTCCCTCCCGGAGAAATATTGCTGCCATATGTGATGGCGCAGTCTGTGTTCCCGGTTACCACTGCTGCGTTAGAGAAGCCGATGGCAATGTGCACCCTCATACCTCCTCCCCATGTGCTACCAGGCTGCAGAGGCAGCTGTCATCTGTTATATACTAACCCCCTGCAGGCAGCTACTGTGTATCATGGGACCGCAAGTTAGCCTGTATTGGAATGAGAAATTGTGTATATTATCTGATGTGGATGCCCAATTGTGCGCTCCCGTGAGTCACATGCGTCATCTGGTTGACCAAGCTGCACAGCCAACCAGAGGATAACATGTGCAACCTGGTGCAGAGCGAGAGAAATTGATTCATCAGTTTAAGCTGGGTACACACTAGACCAGCGACATTGGCAGCGGTTGGAGCTGGCATCGACATTGCTAGCAGTGTCTTCTGATTGTACTGCGTGTATGGTTGATGGAGGATGTCGCTGGCAATGCGCGGGAGCATGCATCATCAGGGACATAGCAGGCATACGCTAGATGATGTGCCTGCTATGTTGGTCTGATCTGCTGTATTGGATGACATATTGTCTAGAGCAGGCATTCCCAACGGGTGTAGTATGGCTGACCGCCGGCCAGCTTACCGACGCCGGGATCCCGGCGGGGAGGGGCGAGTGCAGACCGGCGGTCACATGAATACCACCCATCCCAACCTTCGGTCCTCAAGGCTTCCCCCAACAGTGCAGGTTTTAGTGATATCCAGGCTTCATCACAGTTGGTTAAATCAAACTACTTGAGGTGCTAATTAAGTCACCTGTGCTGAAGCCTGGACATCACTAAAGGGCCCTACACACTGGCCGATTTTTTGAAAGATATGAACGATCTCGTTCATAAATGAACGAGAACTCGTTCATATCTTTCAGTGTGGAGACTCCTGCGATGAACGATGCGCGGCCCTGCGCTCGTTCATCGCTGGTCTCCCGTCGGCTGTGCATGCAGGCCAATATGGACGATCTCGTCCATATTTGCCTGCACTTCAACGCAGCCGCGTGACGGGGGGAGTGAAGAAACTTCACTCCCCCCGTCACTGCCCCCCCGCCGCTGGGTCGCTCGTCGGTCGTATCCGCCGTCGGGCAGCTCGGCGGCGGGTCGGCCAGTGAGTAGGGCCCTTAAAACTTGGACTGTTAGTGTGCCTTGAGGACCAAGGTTGGGAATGTTTGGTCTAGTGTGTGGGTACAGGCAAACTGATGTAGGGTAATCGCCCAGATTGCTTGTCTTCCTGTTTTACCTTAGATCACTTTTATAGAGCGTTGTATCTAAGGTAAATTGGTTATTGCACCCCATGTTCTGAACTTCAGCAGTTTATCTCATGTAGCTCAGTGATACCCTTTTCAGACCGCCAGCTTGTAACCTGGGCTATTGCGCATGAGCACGCATAACCCCGGGTTGCTGTACGGTCTGAAAGGGCTCATGGGAAATATCTTGGGTCAACACTTTCAACCCTGGTTGCTGTGCGGTGTGAGCAGGTTGCCAGGTCGATGCAACTCGTTTTCTGTTCACACTGTATGGACGGGCGTCACTTGGAGGTCTTATCGCCAAGCACTGCTTCTGCGTGCGTCACCAACCTGGCAATGCCACTGTGAAAGGGGCAGAATTGGGACGCATCCAGGAAGCACTGTGTACGACTCTCGGGTGCGACCCGCCATTGCCGTCTGAAAGGTTTGACTTGTTTACTTGCTAATGTCTGAGAAGCTTTATAAAATTGGGAGAACATTTGCTGATATGACACTGGTTAAATGTTGGATTGTTTATACATTTAGCCACCTGATCTATTGAGGAGTAAAGTGTATGCTCAAACAAGCTTGTCTAACAGCAATCATTTGAAAATGCATGCCCACTTGTGAGGTTATATCCAATGGCTTCTGCTGCTAACCTATCGTTCGGTTGGCAAGTCCTTTCTACTCACAGCCAGATGTACCAATATATCTGGATATTATTTGCTGTGCCGACCTGATATGTCTGTGAACAAGATCGCTCAGACGGGTGGCATACTGTTTACCGGCGGGCTGAATGCCTGCTGTCAAGATCCTGACAGCGGCATCCTGCCTGCTGCGCTTGCCACAGGTTCTATTATCACTCTGATTGTCATGGACACCCACTAGTGGGAATAGCCCCTGTGCACTGGGATTCCGGCAGTTGGCACAATCTGCTGTCAGAATTCTGGCACCTGTATCTTGACTGCTGGGATCCAGACAGTTGACAAATTGATTGCATCCCTGTGGGAAGTGGTTCTTCTCCCCCCCCCCCCCCCCCCCCCCTGAAGGGTCTTTGGGCCAGGTAAAATTTGCTCAGTGTGTATGCACTGAGCGGTTTTCCTGACGGCGATGTTCACAATCATTGCTGTGCATACACTCCCAGTGTGTGTGCACCTGTAGTGAGGTACATACCCATCTAATACTCATTGATGCTATAATGTGGCTGCATGTCCTGTAGTGCTCACAGCCAGCCGATCTCCGATCTGCTTGTACTTTTCAAGCTCACTAAACCTTGAACTGGCTTTTTGGTAGGATAATGAGTACTGCCTTCACATGGCTGAGTTTGTCCTGGTTGTACCCCATGGCAACCAATCTGACCTCATTCTTACTGTAGTATGAACATGAATTATATTAATATTGTTGGTTAAGCAAAATCATTGCACATATTTTTGTATAACAGTCTTGATCCTCTACTGCCACATATATTGTCAGGTTAGTTTAATAAGTCTCTATGGGGTCGTTTCAATTCGGCAACAGTTGAATAGCGCCGGGAATTAGCTCCCGACGCTATTCAATTCAGCTCCAGTTAAGTCAGCGATGGCCCGTTCTCGCCGACTTAACAGGTAGTTTTGTTGGGAGAACGGGCATTCTCCGACTTAACTACCTGCGGCGATGCTGATTCCCGACAGAATCAGCCTCACGGCAGCACTTTTTTCGGGTTTCTTCTCTCTCATCCCCCGGGGATGAGAGAAGAATTCCCGACAATTGAGGGTCAGTTGTCGCTGTATTGAATAGTGCCGGGAGCAAACTCCCGGCGCTATTCAACGGTTGCTGAATTGGATCGACCCCAATGGGTTCAACTCTATTGTGAGCAAAAATAAATCTCCACATATGTTTGACCATTAACTGTAGTATGGGATATACATGAAGTTATGAATTCTTAATGTCACGTCAGTAGCTTGTGGTTAAATATATATTTTTCATGATTGTCTATGAATGTAACAAATCATTTTGAAAGAAGTTGAATCCACAATACTCTTTTAATTAGGCATGTTATGCTGCCAAAGGAATTGGCAAAACAAGTACCAAAAACGCATCTGATGTCTGAGGAAGAGTGGAGAAGACTTGGTGTTCAACAAAGCCTTGGTTGGGTTCATTACATGATTCATGAGCCAGGTATGTGGTTGGCATCTAATGCAGATAGTTTTAAAATGTAATGAATTGTAGAGGTTTTAATGTTTAATGAAGGGATGTTCATTGGGCTTGATTCAATTCAACGTGATAATAGCGTCGGGAAGGAGGTAGTGGAAATATTCAGTTGTTATCATAGCCCAGGCATTCCCAACCTCTCTTCAAGGCACACTCAGGGGTATATTCAATTGCTGTCTGATTCCTTCCAACGGAGAGGATCCAACAGCTCCTTATTCAATTTGCGGGCATTTTTGCCCATTTGTAGTCCCGTTTACGATATGCCAATCCGACTTTTTAAAAAGTCGAATTGGCATGGGTGAAAACCCCCGCAAATTCGACAAGCCGTGTATGGGATTTTCTGACCAGGTGAAAAAACGGGGCTTCAATTGAATGGCATAAACTAAACGATCCCCGTGGATATTGGCGGGGTGACGCCTTCAGCAAGTGCATACACACTTGTCGATGCCAACAGGGGATATGGGGGGGGGAGCGGCGGCCGTAGTCAACGAGGACCTCCCTCATCTGTACATGTTCAGCAATTTTAGATTCAGTTTGAGCACACCTTACCCAAATCTAACTCCCTGCACATGTTATATCTGTCCCCCCTGCAGTGCACATAGTTGTACCCATTAGCTAACATTTTTGCTGCTGCGATCAGGTCTGAATTAGGCCTCTTGAGTGCACACACTGGATGAGATTGTAAAAGATCTTGCTCAGATTGGCCCTTCTGAGCAAGATCTTCACTTTCTCGTCTTGTCTAGTCTGTATAGGGCTTAAGGGTGCTGCGAAACTGGTGTTTTTTTTTTTTTTTTTAAAGGGGCAATCACTTGCATGTACTTGTAAGTGATTGCTCGTTCAAAAAAAAATAAAAAATCTAAGTTCGGCCAGCATCCCGCACAACTGCCTAACTCGGGCAGCATTACACACCACCCTTAGACATCGCAGGACTAGTTTACTCTGATTTCTGCTTAACAGTGTGACCAACCGAATAGCTCCGGGGCATCCTTCACAGCGCTATTAACGTCTCATTGAATTGAGCCCATTGTGATCTGCATGTAACCTGGGTAGCAATCCTTGAATTATGGAAAGTGAAAGTACATTTAATTTGCCACCACTTGTTAACTGTCCCCCCCTCCCCCCCCTCCTCTGTTCTTATGACTAAAATAAAGCATTTAATAAGTTGCTATTCAACATTATTAACAATGTTCTATTGACATACCTTTAAGGTGTGAGAGTACTGGATATATTTATTAACTTAATTCTAATGTGAGTACAACAAAATATGGGAGCACAAATATGTGGGTTTATTCGTACAGTCCATAACCAATCTGGTACATTCAATGTAAACAGGAGCCCACTACTGTACATTAGGTTCGGGCCACACACCGTGGCCAAGCAGGACCCACTTACCCGCAAGGAGACTGCACATGGGCGCCTATGCAGGCACCCACACGTGTGCTGAAGTCCCGCCACCCCCGGACCCAACCGCAGCATGCTGCAGTTGGGCCGAATGACAGGACGGCAGGATTTCAATGTGAACGCATACATTTCATTGTATGTGTTCACACAGTGTGGCTGTGCTCCATTGAAATCCTGAGTGTCGCTGGCTGTAGAACAGGATCAGTGTGCACACAAAACCCTCCTCCCGGTCAAGTGGGTCCTGTTCAGCGGGACCCGCTTGGCCACTATGTGTGGCCCCAGCCTAAGGGATTATTTTGTGTGAAGTTCAAAATGTGTGTTCCAAACGTGGAGTGGCTGTGGTATACTGATAGTTGTAGTGCAACCATGTCACCCAGTTTTTATTGCCACTACCAATGTAGGTATTTTTCAGAAGTCTGTAGTTATTAACCAGCTTAGATCACTTACAGATCTTAAATAGAAATAAATATGAGCTGACTGGTTTTTACGCTTATGGTCTCTGTTTGCTCTTTTGTAAAGACATGCCTATCGATTTACATTTGTAAACCAAATTGGAGTGTCTTGTTGGTCATGTTAGATGACTTGTCTGTATTAAGGCATGCTCTTCACAGGAAATTGTGGGATAAGTGTAGATGTCAATGTATAACTAGGCAACTAGGATGAACATTCCTGTTAAATGGGGGAGAGGTCAAAATGATACTATTTTGTCAGGCTTGAGAAAGTTAAGATTTAAACTGCTACTTGTGTATACAGTATATACTTGGGCTTGAGAAACACAGAAGTGATTGATTTAGACACCAAAAAATTGTATATATGTATACCTATTGACTGAAGTTGCACAGAAGTATGCATGGTGATGGTAAATTGGTTCCTGAAGCTGCATTATAAGCTTTAATTACCCCTTGTATGTATGTATGTATGTATGTATGTATGGGATGTAGTGTTTTGGGGACCCTTAGGGGTATATTCAATTAGGGTCTGATCCGTTCCAACATGCATTTGTCGGAATGGATCAGATAACACCTATTCAATACCATCTCAATTCGACTTTAAAAAAAGTCGAATTGAGATGAGACCTGAGAGGGGGGAGACCAGCGGGCAAGCGGAGGAGAGCAGTTGGCTGCGACTGAACCCGGATAAAACAGAGGTCCTTATGATACGACCGGAACATCAAAGGACAAGACTGCAGCATAGCCAACCAACTGGACTTACACTCGGGGATTCAGAATTACAGACCAGTGATCGTGTGCGGAATCTTGGCGTTGTCCTGGATGGTGGCTTGACACTTAAACATCAGATATCAGCCACAATCAAATCCTCATTCTTTCACCTGAAGAACATAGCCAGAATCAAGCACTTAATTCCCTCAGATGATATGCCAAGTCATACAGATTACTGTAATGCCCTCTACCTTGGTCTACCAGCAAAAGAATTGCAGCGCTTACAGCTGGTGCAAAACACAGCTGCCAGGCTGTTAACCAACCAGCCCCGTTCTAGCCACATAACACCCATCTTCTACTCCCTTCACTGGCTGCCTGTAAGATGGCGAATCATCTTCAAGATTGGCTTACTGAGTTTCAAAGCATTACATGACCAAGGCCCAAGGTACCTGAAACAGCTTCTGACCCCATACTGCCCCACTCGATTACTGCGATCTGTAGATGAAGGACTTTTAGCAGTACCTAGAATCTACCGTAATTCATCTGGGGGTCGAGCTTTTAGTCATGCGGCTCCGACTCTATGGAACTCACTTCCCTGCACAGTGCGAGAGGCCCCAACTATAGAATTCTTCAAAAGTAGACTCAAGACTTTTCTGTTTACTCAAGCATTTCCATAATGTCCCTTTTAGTATCTTCATTCTTCTGTATTTTATGAAAATGTACTTCATTATTTTCTGTACTATATTATGCTATGTATCTGTTAAGTGCCTTGAGTCCTATTGGAGAAAGAGCGCTATATAAATAAAATAATTATTACAGCAGCGCTGCAGAAGGATGTCTCAGCCGCTAGACCTCATGGCAGTGTCCACCTGGCTCCAGCAAGTGTTACCTCACTTGCTGGAGCCGGGTGGATGCTGCTGTGAGCGGCGCAGCTGTGACACATCCTCCTACAGCGCTGTGCTGTAGGGCTGCTCTCCCGCGGTGCTCTCCCCTCTCCTCTAAGGTCCCACATCTCAGTCCGACACTTATGTCTGACTGAGATGGTTGGAAACGGGGCCAAATCCTGTTGCATTTGGCCCCGTTTCCCTCAAAAGTATGTGAATCTGCAGCTATACCGCCGGTTCACGTACTATTCGACAAGTCGAATTCCCCGACTTGTCGAATAAAAACAGCTGGGATTGAATAGGTAATTTGGATACTGCCGTCTTTTCGACAGACAGCAGTTTTCGACCCTAATTGAATATACCCCTTAATGTCTTAACAATGACTAGCTTATTTTGCCTCGCACTGCTTGCCATGTGGGTGGGGGCTGTTGGGGTTTTTTTTTTGGTCCCTTCTTTAATGCATAAACTTTTTCTCTAACGTCCTAAGTGGATGCTGGGGACTCCGTCAGGACCATGGGGATTAGCGGCTCCGCAGGAGACAGGGCACAAAAATAAAGCTTTAGGATCAGGTGGTGTGCACTGGCTCCTCCCCCTATGACCCTCCTCCAAGCCTCAGTTAGGTTTTTGTGCCCGTCCGAGCAGGGTGCAATCTAGGTGGCTCTCCTAAAGAGCTGCTTAGAAAAAGTTTTTTAGGTTTTTTATTTTCAGTGAGTCCTGCTGGCAACAGGCTCACTGCATCGAGGGACTTAGGGGAGAGAATTTCAACTCACCTGCGTGCAGGATGGATTGGATTCTTAGGCTACTGGACACCATTAGCTCCAGAGGGAGTCGGAACACAGGTCTCACCCTGGGGTTCGTCCCGGAGCCGCGCCGCCGACCCCCCTTGCAGATGCCGAAGTTGAAGAGGTCCAGAGGTCCAGAAACAGGCGGCAGAAGACTTTCAGTCTTCATAAGGTAGTGCACAGCACTGCAGCTGTGCGCCATTGTTGTCAGCACACTTCATACCAGCGGTCACTGAGGGTGCAGGGCGCTGGGGGGGGCGCTCTGGGCAGCAATGTATTATACCTTTTTTTCTCTATCGTCCTAAGTGGATGCTGGGGTTCCTGAAAGGACCATGGGGAATAGCGGCTCCGCAGGAGACAGGGCACAAAAAAGTAAAGCTTTACTAGGTCAGGTGGTGTGCACTGGCTCCTCCCCCTATGACCCTCCTCCAGACTCCAGTTAGATTTTGTGCCCGAACGAGAAGGGTGCAATCTAGGTGGCTCTCCTAAAGAGCTGCTTAGAGAAAGTTTAGTTTAGGTTTTTTTACTTTACAGTGAGTCCTGCTGGCAACAGGATCACTGCAACGAGGGACTTAGGGGAGAAGTAGTAAACTCACCTGCGTGCAGAGTGGATTTGCTGCTTGGCTACTGGACACCATTAGCTCCAGAGGGATCGAACACAGGCCCAGCCATGGAGTCCGGTCCCGGAGCCGCGCCGCCGACCCCCTTGCAGATGCTGAAGCGTGAAGAGGTCCAGAAACCGGCGGCTGAAGACTCCTCAGTCTTCATAAGGTAGCGCACAGCACTGCAGCTGTGCGCCATTTTCCTCTCAGCACACTTCACACGGCAGTCACTGAGGGTGCAGAGCGCTGGGGGGGGGCGCTCTGAGAGGCAAATAAAAACCTTATAAAAGGCTAAAAATACCTCACATATAGCCCACAGGGGCTATATGGAGATATTTAACCCCTGCCTGACTAAAATAATAGCGGGAGAAGAACTCGCCGAGAAAGGGGCGGGGCCTATCTCCTCAGCACACGGCGCCATTTTCTGTCACAGCTCCGCTGGTCAGGACGGCTCCCAGGTCTCTCCCCTGCACTGCACTACAGAAACAGGGTAAAACAGAGAGGGGGGGCACATTAATGGCTATATATTGTATATATTAAAGCAGCTATAAGGGAGCACTTAATTATAAGGCTATCCCTGTTATATATAGCGCTTTTTGGTGTGTGCTGGCAGACTCTCCCTCTGTCTCCCCAAAAGGGCTAGTGGGTCCTGTCTTCATTAGAGCATTCCCTGTGTGTTTGCTGTGTGTGTCGGTACGTGGTGTCGACATGTATGAGGACGATATTGGTGTGGAGGCGGAGCAATTGCCAAATATGCAGATGTCACCCCCCAGGGGGTCGACACCAGAATGGATGCCTTTATTTGTGGAATTACGTGATAGTTTATCTTCACTTAAACAGTCGGTTGAGGACATGAGGCGGCCGGACAATCAATTAATGCCTGTCCAGGCGCCTCAAACACCGTCAGGGGCTGTAAAACGCCCTTTGCCTCAGTCGGTCGACAGACCCAGACACAGGCACTGATTCTAGTGACGACGGTGGAAATTCAAACGTATTTTCCAGTAGGGCCACACGTTATATGATTTTGGCAATGAAGGAGACGTTACATTTAGCTGATACTACAGATACCGTAAAACAGGGTATTATGTATGGTGTGAAAAAACTACCAACAGTTTTTCCTGAATCAGAAGAGTTAAATGACGTGTGTGATGAAGCGTGGGTTGCTCCTGATAGAAAGTTGATAATTTCAAAAAAATTATTGGCATTATACCCTTTCCCGCCAGAGGTTAGGGCGCGCTGGGAAACACCCCCTAAGGTGGACAAGGCGCTCACACGCTTATCTAAACAAGTGGCGTTACCCTCTCCTGAGACGGCCGCACTTAAGGATCCATCAGATAGGAGGATGGAAGTTATTCAAAAGAGTATATACACACATGCAGGTGTTATACTACGACCAGCTATAGCAACTGCCTGGATGTGCAGTGCTGGAGTAGTTTGGTCAGAATCCCTGATTGAAAATATTGATACCCTAGATAGGGACAAGGTTTTGCTGTCGTTAGAACAAATAAAGGATGCATTTATCTATATGCGTGATGCACAGAGAGATATCTGCACACTGGCATCTCGGGTGAGTGCTATGTCCATTTCAGCCAGAAGAGCCTTATGGACACGACAGTGGACAGGTGATGCGGATTCAAAACGTCATATGGAAGTTTTGCCGTATAAAGGGGAGGAGTTATTTGGAGTCGGTCTATCAGACTTGGTGGCCACGGCTACTGCCGGGAAATCCACCTTTTTACCTCAAGTCACTCCCCAACAGAAAAAGGCACCGACCTTTCAACCGCAGCCCTTTCGCTCCTACAAAAATAAGAGAGCAAAGGGCTTGTCGTACCTGCCACGAGGCAGAGGCAGAGGGAAGAGACACCAACAGGCAGCTCCTTCCCAGGAACAGAAGCCCTCCCCGGCTCCTGCAAAAACCTCAGCATGACGCTGGGGCCTCTCAAGCGGACTCGGGGACAGTGGGCGGCCGTCTCAAAAATTACAGCGCGCAGTGGGCTCACTCGCAGGTAGACCCCTGGATCCTGCAGATAATATCTCAGGGGTACAGGTTGGAATTAGAGACGGATCCTCCTCATCGTTTCCTGAAGTCTGCGTTACCAACCGTCTCGTCCGAAAGGGAGATGGTTTTGGACGCCATTCACAAGCTGTACTCTCAGCAGGTGATAGTCAAAGTACCCCTCTTACAACAAGGAAAGGGGTATTATTCCACTCTATTTGTGGTACCGAAGCCGGATGGCTCGGTAAGGCCTATTCTAAATCTAAAGTCCTTGAACATCTACATAAAAAAGTTCAAGTTCAAGATGGAGTCACTCAGAGCAGTGATAGCGAACCTGGAAGAAGGGGACTTTATGGTATCCTTGGACATCAAGGATGCGTATCTCCACGTTCCGATTTACCCCGCACACCAGGGGTACCTCAGGTTCGTTGTTCAAAACTGTCACTATCAGTTTCAGACGCTGCCGTTCGGATTGTCCACGGCGCCTCGGGTCTTTACCAAGGTAATGGCCGAGATGATGATTCTTCTTCGAAGAAAAGGCGTATTAGTTATCCCATACTTGGACGATCTCCTGATAAGGGCAAGGTCCAGAGAACAGCTGGAGACAGGATTAGCACTATCTCAAGAGGTGCTAAGACAACACGGGTGGATTCTGAATATTCCAAAATCCCAATTAATCCCGACAACTCGTCTGCTGTTCCTAGGAATGATTCTGGACACGGTCCAGAAAAAGGTTTTCCTTCCCGAGGAAAAAGCCAAGGAGTTATCCGACCTGGTCAGGAACCTCCTAAAACCAGGAAAGGTGTCAGCACAAGAGTCCTGGGAAAAATGGTGGCTTCTTACGAAGCAATTCCATTCGGCAGATTCCATGCAAGAATATTCCAAAGGGATCTGTTGGACAAATGGTCAGGGTCGCATCTGCAGATGCACCTGCGAATAACCCTGTCACCAAAGACAAGGGTGTCACTTCTGTGGTGGTTGCAGAAGGCTCACCTATTAGAAGGCCGCAGATTCGGCATTCAGGATTGGATCCTGGTGACCACGGACGCCAGCCTGAGAGGCTGGGGAGCAGTCACACAAGGAAGAAACTTCCAGGGAGTATGGACGAGCCTGGAAAAGTCTCTTCACATAAACATTCTGGAACTAAGAGCAATCTACAATGCTCTAAGCCAGGCGGAACTTCTCCTGCAAGGGAAGCCGGTGTTGATTCAGTCGGACAACATCACGGCGGTCGCCCATGTAAACAGGCAGGGCGGCACAAGAAGCAGGAGTGCAATGGCAGAAGCTGCGAAGATTCTTCGCTGGGCGGAGAATCACGTGATAGCACTGTCAGCAGTGTTCATCCCGGGCGTGGACAACTGGGAAGCAGACTTCCTCAGCAGACACGATCTTCATCCGGGAGAGTGGGGTCTACATCCAGAGGTCTTCAACATGTTAATAGACCGTTGGGAAAGACCAATTGTAGACATGATGGCGTCTCGCCTCAACAAGAAACTGGACAAATATTGCGCCAGGTCAAGAGATCCACAGGCAATAGCTGTGGACGCACTGGTAACTCCTTGGGTGTACCAGTCAGTGTATGTGTTTCCTCCTCTGCCGCTCATACCAAAGGTATTGAAGATCATACGGCAAAGAAGAGTAAGAACAATACTAGTGGTTCCGGATTGGCCGAGAAGAACTTGGTACCCGGAACTTCAAGAGATGCTCACGGACGAACCGTGGCCTCTACCTCTGAGAAGGGACCTGCTACAGCAGGGTCCCTGTCTCTTTCAAGACTTACCGCGGCTGCGTTTGACGGCATGGCGGTTGAACGCCAGATCCTAAAAGGGAAAGGCATTCCAGAAGAAGTCATTCCTACCTTGATTAAGGCACGGAAGGAAGTCACCGTGAAACATTATCACCGCATTTGGCGAAAATATGTTGCGTGGTGCGAGGATCGGAGTGTTCCGACGGAGGAATTTCAACTGGGTCGTTTCCTACATTTCCTACAATCAGGATTGTCTATGGGTCTCAAATTGGGATCCATTAAGGTTCAAATTTCGGCCCTGTCAATATTCTTCCAAAAAGAATTGGCCTCTGTCCCTGAGGTCCAGACTTTTGTCAAAGGAGTACTGCATATACAGCCTCCTGTGGTGCCTCCGGTGGCACCGTGGGATCTAAATGTAGTTTTAGATTTCCTCAAATCCCATTGGTTTGAACCATTGAAAAAGGTGGATTTGAAATATCTCACATGGAAAGTGACTATGTTACTGGCCCTGGCTTCTGCCAGGAGAGTATCTGAATTGGCGGCTTTATCTTATAAAAGCCCTTATCTAATCTTCCATTCGGATAGGGCAGAACTGCGGACTCGTCCGCATTTTCTCCCTAAAGTGGTATCAGCATTTCATCTGAACCAACCTATTGTGGTGCCTGCGGCCACTAGCGACTTGGAGGACTCCAAGTTGTTGGACGTTGTCAGAGCTTTAAAAATATACATTTCAAGGACGGCTGGAGTCAGAAAATCTGACTCGCTGTTTATACTGTATGCACCCAACAAGTTGGGCGCACCTGCTTCTAAGCAGTCGATTGCTCGTTGGATTTGTAACACAATTCAACTTGCACATTCTGTGGCAGGCCTGCCACAGCCTAAAACTGTAAAAGCCCACTCCACAAGGAAGGTGGGCTCATCTTGGGCGGCTGCCCGAGGGGTCTCGGCATTACAACTCTGCCGAGCAGCTACGTGGTCGGGGGAGAACACGTTTGTAAAATTTTACAAATTTGATACCCTGGCAAAGGAGGACCTGGAGTTCTCTCATTCGGTGCTGCAGAGTCATCCGCACTCTCCCGCCCGTTTGGGAGCTTTGGTATAATCCCCATGGTCCTTTCAGGAACCCCAGCATCCACTTAGGACGATAGAGAAAATAAGAATTTACTTACCGATAATTCTATTTCTCGGAGTCCGTAGTGGATGCTGGGCGCCCATCCCAAGTGCGGATTATCTGCAATACTTGTACATAGTTATTGTTAACTAATTCGGGTTATTGTTAAGGAGCCATCTTTAAGAGGCCCTTTCTGTTATCATACTGTTAACTGGGTTTAGATCACAAGTTGTACGGTGTGATTGGTGTGGCTGGTATGAGTCTTACCCGGGATTCAAAATGCCTCCCTTATTGTGTATGCTCGTCCGGGCACAGTACCTAACTGGAGTCTGGAGGAGGGTCATAGGGGGAGGAGCCAGTGCACACCACCTGACCTAGTAAAGCTTTACTTTTTTGTGCCCTGTCTCCTGCGGAGCCGCTATTCCCCATGGTCCTTTCAGGAACCCCAGCATCCACTACGGACTCCGAGAAATAGAATTATCGGTAAGTAAATTCTTATTTTTTTTTTATGGCTAAAATACATCACATATAGCCCTTGAGGCTATATGGATGTATTTAACCCCTGCCAGATCTCACAAACTCCGGGAGAAGAGCCCGCCGTTTTAGGGGGCGGGGCCTATTCTCCTCAGCACACGGCGCCATTTTCCTGCTCAGCTCTGCTGAGAGGAAGGCTCCCAGGCTCTCCCCTGCACTGCACTACAGAAACGGGGTTAAAACAGAGAGGGGGGGCACTTATTTGGCGATATGATTACATATGTGAAAATGCTATAAGGGAAAACACTTGTATAAGGGGTTGTCCCTGTATAATTATAGCGTTTTTGGTGTGTGCTGGCAAACTCTCCCTCTGTCTCCCCAAAGGGCTAGTGGGGTCCTGTCCTCTATCAGAGCATTCCCTGTGTGTGTGCTGTGTGTCGGTACGTGTGTGTCGACATGTAGGAGGACGATGTTGGTGAGGAGGCGGAGCAAATTGCCTGTATGGGTGATGTCACTCTCTAGGGAGTCGACACCGGAATGGATGGCTTATTTAGGAATTACGTGATAATGTCAACACGATGCAAGGTCGGTTGACGACATGAGACGGCCGGCAAACAAATTAGTACCTGTCCAGGCGTCTCAGACACCGTCAGGGGCTTGTAAAAACGCCCATTTAACTCAGTTGGTCGACACAGACACGGACACTGACTTCAGTGTCGACGGTGAAGAAACAAACGTATTTTCCTTTAGGGCCACACGTTACATGTTAAGGGCAATGAAGGAGGTGTTACATGTTTCTGATACTACAAGTACCACAAATAAGGGTATTATGTAGGGTGGGAATAATCTACTTGTAGTATTTTCCTGAATCAGATAAATTAAAGTGTGTGATGATACGTGGGTTTCCTCCGATGGAAAATTATTGGAGGTATACCTTTTCCCGCCAGAAGTGAGGGCGAGTTGGGAAACACACCTTAGGGTGGATAAGTCGCTCACACGCTTATAAAAACAAGTGGCGTTACCGTCTCCAGATACGGCCGCCCTCAAGGAGCCAGCTGATAGGAAGCTGAAAAATATCCTAAGAAGTATATACACACATACTGGTGTTATACTATGACCAGCAATCGCCTCAGCCTGGATGTGCAGTGCTGGGGGGGCTTGGTCGGATTTCCTGACTGAAAATATTGATACCCTTGACAGGAACAATATTTTATTGACTATAGAGCATTTTAAGGATGCATTTCTATATATGCGAGATGCGCAGAGGGATATTTGCATTCTGGCATCAAGAGTAGATGTGATGTCCATATCTGCCAGACGATGTTTATAGACACGACAGTGGTCAGATGATGCAGATTCCAGACGGCACATGGAAGTATTGCCGTATAAAGGGGCGGTCCATCGGACCTGGTGGCCATGGCAACAGCTGGAAAATCCACTTTTGTTACCCCAAGTCACATCTCAGCAGAAAAGGACACAGTCTTTTCAGTCTCAGTCCTTTCGTACCCATAAAGGCAGGCGGGCAAAAGGCCAGTCATATCTGCCCAGGGTTAGAGGAAAGGGAAGAAGACTGCAGCAGGCAGCTCATTCCCAGGAACAGAAGTCCTCCACAGCTTCTGCCAAGTCCGCAGCATGACGCTGGGGCCATACAAGCGGACTCGGGTGCGGTGGGGGGTCATCTCAAGAGTTTCAGCACGCAGTGGGCTCACTCGCAAGTGGACTCCTGGATCCTACACGTAGTATCCCAGGTGTACATTGGAAATTCGAGACGTCTTCCCCTCACAAGTTCCTGAAGTCTGCTTTACCAACGTCTCCCTCCGACAGGGAGGCAGTATTGGAAAAAAAAATTCACAGGCTGTATTCCCAGCACGTGATAATCAAAGTACCCCTCCTACAACAAGGGAAGGGGTATTATTCCACACTATATTGTGGTACTGAAGCCAAACGGCTCGGTGAGATCTAAAAGATTTGAACAATTACATACAAGGGTTCAAATCAAGATGGAGTCACTCAGAGCAGTGATAGCGAACCAGGACGATATGGTGTCACTGGATATCAGGGACGCTTACCTACAAGTCCAAATTTTGCCTTTCTCACCAAGGGTATCTCAGGTTCGTGGTACAGAACTGTCACTATCAGTTCAGACGCTGCCGTTTGGATTGTCCACGGCACCCCGGGTCTTTACCAAGGTAATGGCCGAAATGATGATTCTTCCTAAAAGAAATATGGACGCTTTCCTGATAAGGGCAAGGTCCAGAGAACAGTTGGCGGTCGGAGTAGCACTATCTCAAGTAGTTCTACGACGGCACGAGTGGATTCTAAATATTCCAAAATCGCAGCTTTTTCCGACAACACGTCTGCTGTTCCTAGGGATGATTCTGGACACAGTCCAGAAAAGGATGTTTTCTCCCGGAGAAGAAAGCCAGGGAGTTATCCGAGCTAGTCAGGAACCTCCTAAAACCAGGAAAAGTATCAGTGCATCATTGCACAAAGGGTCCTGTGAAAAATGGTGGTTTCTTACAAAGCGATCCCATTCGGTAGATTTCACGCAAGAACCTTTCAGTGGGATCTGCTGGGAAAATGGTCCGGATCGCATCTTCAGATGCATCAGCGGATAACCCTGTCTCCAAGGACAAGGGTGTTTCTTCTGCGGTGGCTGCAGAGTGCTCATCTATGAAAGGGCCGCAGATTCGGCATTCAGGACTGGGTCCTGGTGACCACGGATGCCAGCCTGAGTGGCTGGGGAGCAGTCACACAAGGAAAAAATTTCCAGGGAGTGTGATCAAGTCTGGAGACTTCTCTCCACATAAATATACTGGAGCTAAGGCCAATTTACAAGGCTCTAAGCTTAGCAAGACCTCTGCTTCAAGGTCAGCCGGTATTGATCCAGTGGGACAACATCACGGCAGTCGCCCACGAAAACAGGGCGGCACAAGAAGCAGGAGGGAAATGGCAGAAACTGCAAGGATTCTTTGCTGGGTGAAAAATCATGTGATAACACTCTCAGCAGTGTTAATTCCGGGAGTGGAAAACTGGGAAGCAGACTTCCTCAGCATAACCTCCACCCGGGAGAGTGGGGACTTCAGCGGGAAGTCTTCCACATGATTGTAAACCGTTGGGAAAAACCAAAGGTGGACATGATGGCGTCCCGCCTGAACAAAAAACTAGACAGATATTGCGCCAGGTCAAGGGACCCTCAGGCAATAGCGGTGGACGCTCTGGTAACACTGTGGGTGTACCAGTCATGGTATGTGTTCCCTCCTATGCATCTCATACCAAAAGTACTGAGAATCAAGGAGATGAGTAAGAACGATACTCGTGGTTCCGGATGGGTCAAGAAGGACTTGGTACCTGGAATTTCAAGAGATTCTCACGGAAGAACCGTGGCCTCTACCTTTAAGAAAGGACCTGCTCCAGCAGGGGCCTTGTCTGTTCCAAGACTTACCGCGGCTGCGTTTGACGGCATGGCAGTTGAACGCCGGATCCTGAAAGGGCATTCCAGATGAAGTCATCCCTACCCTGGTCGAAGCCAGGAAGGATGTAACCGCAAAACATTTTCACCGCAATTGGCGAAAATATGTTGCGTGGTGTGAGGCCAAGAAGGTCCCTACAGAGGAATTCCAACTGGGTCGTTTCCTACATTTCCTGAAAACAGGACTGTCTATGGGCCTAAAATTAGGGTCCATTAAGGTTCAAATTTCGACCCTGTCAAATTTATTCCAGAAAGAACTGGCTTCAGTGCCTGAAGTTCAGACGTTTGTAAAAGGGGTACTGCATATACAGCCTCCTTTTGTGCCCCCAGTGGCACCTTGGGATCTCAATGTTGTTTTGAGTTTCCTAAAGTCACATTGGTTTGATCCACTCACCACTGTGGACTTAGAATCTTCACCTTCCATGTGAAATATTTTATTAGCCCTGGCTTCAGCCAGGCGTGTGTCAGAATGGGCGGCTTTATCATATAAAAGCCCTTACTTAATTTTTCATTCTGACAGGGCAGAATTGAGGACTCGTCCTCAATTTCTCCTTAAGGTGTTTTCTGTTTTTCACATGAACCAACCTATTGTGGTACCTGCGGCTACTAGGGACTTGGAGGACTCCAAGTTACTTGACGTTGTCAGGGCCCTGAAAATATGTTTCCAGGACGACTGGAGTCAGAAAATCTGACTCGCTGTTTAGCCTGTATGCACCCAACAAGATGGGTGCTCCTGCTTCTAAACAGACGATTGCTCGCTGGATTTGTAGTACAATTCAGCTTGCTCATTCTGTGGCAGGCTTGCCACAGCCAAAATCAGAAAAAGCCCATTCCACAAGGAAGGTGGGCTCATCTTGGGCGACTGCCTGAGGGGTCTCGGCTTTACAACTTTGCTGAGCATTTACTTGGTCAGGGGCAAACACGTTTGCTAAATTCTACAAATTTGATACCCTGGCTGAGGAGGACATGGAGTCTCTCATTCGGTGCTGCAGGGTCATCCGCACTCTCCCGCCCGTTTGGGAGCTTTGGTATAATCCCCATGGTCCTGACTGAGTCCCCAGCATCCACTTAGGACGTTAGAGAAAATAAGAATTTACTTACTGATAATTCTATTTCTCGTAGTCCGTAGTGGATGCTGGGCGCCCATCCCAAGTGCGGATTGTCTGCAATACTTGTACATAGTTATTGTTACAAAAAAATCGGGTTGTTATTGTTGTGAGCCGTCTGTTCAGAGGCTCCTACGTTTTGTCATACTGTTAACTGGGTTCAGATCACAAGTTGTACGGTGTGATTGGTGTGGCTGGTATGAGTCTTACCCGGGATTCAAGATCCTTCCTTATTGTGTACGCTCGTCCGGGCACAGTATCCTAACTGAGGCTTGGAGGAGGGTCATAGGGGGAGGAGCCAGTGCACACCACCTGATCCTAAAGCTTTATTTTTGTGCCCTGTCTCCTGCGGAGCCGCTAATCCCCATGGTCCTGACGGAGTCCCCAGCATCCACTACGGACTACGAGAAATAGAATTATCGGTAAGTAAATTCTTATTTTTTTTTTTTTTTTTATATAGACTGGCCTAACACTAGATACCATTATTTCTACTATTAATATACTGGTCCTATGTCTATACTTGTCTCGAGAACAAGAAGTAACGGGCAGACTACAGTGAAAAAACAAAACGCCAGCTGAGTTTTATGACAAAATAAATCTGAATGGTAAAGTCCCTATTGGGCATGGCTAGTTTGACCCCCATGGGAGCTGTGAACACACAACCCATGGGTTGCAATATAGAAATATAAATTTGCCTATTGAATTATTATTGTGGTGGTTTGTGTGGTTTTTATTTATAAATAATATACACTAGATGTTCATGGAGGAAACTCCTGGGATTATTCAGATTGTCTTATTTGTCTGTGTTCTCCTTTTTACAGAGCCACACATACTACTTTTTAGGAGGCCTCTTCCAAAAGACCAACAGAAATGACTGCTTTTCACCTGTATCTTTTGGGACAATCTGTATATATTGTAGTATTCAGTGAATACAAGGACTATGACCCTCACAACCACAGCTGTGCAAGAGCTGTATTCTTAACAGCAGATGAGCTCAGTGAGTGTCTGCATGATGGAGCTGCTATTGTGTTCTGTTCTTCTGTCTTCCTTCTGCTGTCACATCTGTGTGTAAACCCTCTCCCAGACCACTGTTTAATAAAGTTTACATGTTCTATGCATGTTTGATCTTACATTATGCGTTAATGTCTTGATTTTGTTTGGCCACATTCTGACACACCCAAAAAAGTTTGAAATGTTATCTGAGGCATTTTTATTTTGTTAGAGTTGATATGATGCATCCTACTCTGAAAGTATCACAAGTGGCTTTGTAGTACATTACATGCAAAATACTGTACATTGCTGTATGAAGGAGCAGACTGTCTTCCATTGTAATCTAATCACATGGCCAAGCAAGTAAGGTGCCAATTTGATCTTTGTAAATAAAATATTAAATGGTTATGACTATTTTATGATATGTAACCCTCAATGTGTTAGGTAGTACCTTCTTATGGACTTCAGCTGTGACTGTTATGTGATGTATAAAGTACAGCCCAGCTGCATTATCAAAAAGGAACTACCCAATGTGCTACATATATTCAGATACAAATTACTATAATAGCTTGCATGTATTAACTTGTCACACCTATCAATAAAGCAAACTGTATTTTAGCCACCTCTGTGGCCATTTTAGTCACGCTTGTTTACTCAATTTCTACTGCTGTGAGAAATGATCTGTATGTAAAAACTGCATTTCAGTAGAGAGCCTGATTGACCACTGATAGTGAACAAGCCTTTTTGGAGACTGCTGCCCTGCAGTGGAGAGACGACTTACCAGGGATATTCCTTATGTGGCCCTACAACTGCTGTAGAACTAAATATCCCAGCATGCCTTATTACAAAACTGTTACAGCGTGCAGGCATATGTAGTTTCACAGCAGTTGGAGGGCCACTAGTTTTAAACACCTTCTGTACACTGGGCTGGATTTTATGCATGTGCATGGAGAAAGATAGTGGCAGCTTTGGGATTAGAATGGATCGATCCTTCTTCACCACCCAAACCATCTTACCATAAGAAGTGGTAAGGCTGTGGGAACTAATATAGACCACAAAGTGGGGGATGGTGGACTTGCATCTAGGTTTAAAGGTAAGTGTGAGATATCTGATGACTTTTGGTTTATACAGGTTGAGTATCCCATATCCACATATTCCAAAATATGGATTTTTTTGAGTGAGAATGAGATAGTGAAATCTTTGTTTTTTGATGGTGCAATGTAAACAAACTTTGTTTAATACACAAAGTTATTAAAAATATTGTATTAAATTACCTTCAGGCTGTGTGTATATGGAACATAAATGAATTGTGTGAATGTGCACACACTTTGTTTAATGCACAAAATTATAAAAAAAAATTGGCTAAAATTATCTTCAGGCTGTGTGTATATGAAACATAAATGCATTCTGTGCTTAGATTTAGGTACCATCACCATGATATCTCATTATGGTATGCAATTATTCCAAACTATGGAAAAATCCCATATCCAAAATACCTCTAGTCCCAAGCATTTTGGATAAGGGATACTCAACCTGTATAAGTAACTAATACATCCAAACCTTTCATTTCACAGTTTTTGATGAAAAAAATGTTCCAACTAAAATGATTAGGTCCTTCAGTATGCCTGCTTACCTGAAAAAATCCTGTTGTCTTTGATATCTGCCTTGGCGCCTACCCTTATTGCACCACATTCTGCTATTCCTGACTGTATTGTTCATGTATTTGTCACCATGCCCAAAAAAAGAGACTTCAGTATTCAATTCTTTGCATATACGGTCAGATAAAATGCTTGTTCGACTGGCTGCCGTTTTATTTGACAGCCTGACACCATCAGATAGTGTGGGCACACACGGAGATATCTCACAGCATATGGCTACATGGTATCTGTTACTCCCATGTGAGAGAATTGGGGCAATGTCAGATGGCTGCAGCAGTGCATATACTGTTGACCTGCAACTTAAATACTGCATTGGATGGACTGGCTGGACAATTTGGTAGGTCTGCTTGATTGATAGTGCACATATTATGAGTTATTGGTAAGGCACCTCAAGTGTTTTGCAGAACTGTATATACAACACACATTATAACAATACAGGGTATACAGAACTTAACATCACAGAAAACTAAAACAGATACAGGGTACAATTAGCACCGGGTGTGGTATTGAAAGTTGACAGTAACTAGGTCAACAATGTCTAGGTTAACCACTATTGGTTGACAGTAACTAGGTCGACATGTTCTAGGTCAAAAGGTCGACATGAGTTTTTAATGTTATTGTGGTGTCGTTTTCTTCGTAGAGTGACCGGGAACCCCAATTAGTGCACCGCTTCGCTCGCCATGCTTCGGGCATGGTGCCTTCGCTCTGATACCGCTTCGCTCGGCACAGATTACTGTTCCAATCGTAGTCCATGTGGATCGTTAAGTATGAAAAGGTTAAAAAAAAAAAAAAAAAAATTTGTGAAAAACTCATGTTGACCTAAAGACACTGTCGACTTTCAGTCCGGATCCCATTAGCACCACAGTTGTCAGTACACAATATAGCTGAGATGTCAGGAAGTAATTGGAGTACTAATGGGAGTGGGCAGCCATTGGAAGCGACAAGCAGGAGTAAATGCAGGTATAGACAGTCACTGAGTAGGAGAGAGCTGTAATTGAAGTGCAAGAGAAGAGGGCCCTGTTCTGTTCTGAGGTGTTTACAATCTAGGGCAAGTATGGGGAACCTTTGGCATTCCAACTGTTGTTGAACTACACATCCCAGCATGCCCTGCAACAGGTTTAATATGGCCAAATAGTAAAACTAGCAAGGCATGATGGTATGTGTAGTTCAACACAGCTGGAGGACCAAATGTTCCCCACCCCTGATCTAGGGGAAGAGGGAGACAGACAGGTGACCTGGTGTCAGGAAGTAAGCAAGGCAAAGCTGGCCAAGGCATGAACATGGGAGAGCAGACTCAAGACAGGGTTATGCTGAAGGGTAGGCTTTGATGAACAGGTGAGTTTTCAGTGCCCGTTTGAAACTTTGCAATGTCGGGGAGAGTCTAAAACTATACAATTATCTGATATTAAATGGATCACCCAGATAATGGTATAACGCATGTCCAGCAAGTTTATTTTTTCCCTAACATCCCTATACAAAAGATACATTTTGTATAAATGCCTGTTTATTTGTATCCTACAGATTGCTGTGGGAGGCAGTAACTCAATGATTTGGACAGCTAATTTCCTGAAGCGACTTAGGAGTCTATTCATGAAGCAGTGAAAAGAGTGGAGAAGTTACCCATGGCAACCAATCAGCTGTTTTGTAAAAATAAGATTTTACTCACCGGTAAATCTATTTCTCGTAGTCCGTAGTGGATGCTGGGACTCCGTAAGGACCGTGGGGATTAGCGGCTCCGCAGTAGACTGGGCACAACTAAAGAAAGCTTTAGGACTACCGGGTGTGCACTGGCTCCTCCCACTAAGACCCTCCTCCAGACCTCAGGATACTGTGCCCGGAAGAGCTGACACAATAAGGAAGGATTTTGAATCCCGGGTAAGACTCATACCAGCCACACCAATCACACCGTATAACTCGTGATACTATACCCAGTTAACAGTATGAAATATAACTGAGCCTCTCAACAGATGGCTCAACAATAACCCTTTAGTTAGGCAATAACTATAAACAAGTATTGCAGACAATCTGCACTTGGGATGGGCGCCCAGCATCCACTACAGACTACGAGAAATAGATTTACCGGTGAGTAAAATCTTATTTTCTCTGACGTCCTAAGTGGATGCTGGGACTCCGTAAGGACCATGGGGATTATACCAAAGCTCCCAAACGGGCGGGAGAGTGCGGATGACTCTGCAGCACCGAATGAGCAAACTCTAGGTCCTCCTCAGCCAGGGTATCAAACTTGTAGACTCTTACAAAAATGTTTTAACCCGACCAAGTAACAGCTCGGCAAATTTGTAAAGCCGAGACCCCTCGG
Organism: Pseudophryne corroboree; assembly: GCF_028390025.1. NCBI lineage: Eukaryota > Metazoa > Chordata > Amphibia > Anura > Myobatrachidae > Pseudophryne > Pseudophryne corroboree. Next base: position 463,939,302 of record NC_086444.1, on the reverse strand, counting down.
GCAGCCGCCCACTTTTCTCGTGGAATGGGCTTTTACAGAATTAGGATGCGGCAGTCCAGCCGCAGAATGTGCAAGTTGAATCGTGCTACAGATCCAGCGAGCAATCGTCTGCTTAGAAGCAGGAGCACCCAGCTTGTTGGGTGCATACAGGAGAAATAGCGAGTCAGTTTTCCTGACTCCAGCTGTCCTGGGAACATATACTTTTCAGGGCCCTGACTACATCCAGTAACTTGGAATCCTCCAAGTCCCAAGTAGCCGCAGGCACCACAATAGGTTGGTTCACATTAAAAAAGTATACCACCTTAGGAAGGAATTGGGAATGAGTCCTCAATTCGGCCTTATCCATATAAAATACAGATAAGGGCTTTTGTATGACAAAGCCGCCAATTCTGATACACGCCTGGCCGACGCCAAGGCCCACAGAATGACCACTTTCCACGTGATGTATTATAGCTCCACGGATTTAAGTGGCTCAACCCAATGCGACTTCAGGAAATCCAACACCACGTTGAGGTGCCACTGGAGGCACAAACGGGGGCTGACTATGCATCACTCCCTTAACAAAAGTCTGAACTTCAGGCAGTGAAGCCAGTTCAATTTTGGAAGAAAATCGATAGAGCCGAAATCTGGACCTTAATGGAACCCAATTTTAGGCCCATAGTCACCTCTGACTGTAGGAAGTGCAGAAATCGACCTAGCTGAAATTTCTCCTTTGGGGCCTTCCTGGCCTCACAGTACGCAACATATTTCCGCCATATGCGGTGATAATGGTTTGCGTTCACTTCTTTCCTAGCTTCAAATAGCGTAGGGATAACTTCCTCCGGAATTCCCTTTTCCTTCAGGATACGGCGTTCAACCGCGATGCCGTCAATGCAGCCGCGGTACGTCTTGGAACAGACAGGCCCCCTGCTGCAGCAGGTCCTGTCTGAGCGGCAGAGGCCATGGGTCCTCTGAGATCATTTCTTGGAGTTCTGGTTACCAAGCTCTTCTTGGCCAACCCGGAACAATGAGTATAGTTCTTACTCTCCTTTTATTATTCTCATTACCCTGGGTAAGAGAGGCAGAGAAGGGAACACATACACCGACTGGTACACCCACGGTGTTACCAGAGCGTCCACAGCTATCGCCTGAGGGTCCTTGACCTGGCGCAATATCTTTGTAACTTTTAGTTGAGGCGGGACGCCATCATGTCCACCTGTAGCCTTTCCCAACAGTGTACAATCATTTGGAAGACTTCTGGATGAAGTCCCCACTCTCCCGGGTGGAGGTTTCTTAGTTGTCCACTCCGGGAATGAACACTGCTGACAGTGCTAACACATGATTTTCCGCACATCGGAGAATCCTTGTGGCTTCTGTCATCGCCATCCTGCTTCTTGTGCCGCCCTGTCGGTTTACATGAGCGACCGCCGTGATGTTGTCTGACTGGATCAGCACCGGCCGGTGTTGAAGCAGGGGTCTAGCCTGACTTAGGGCATTGTAAATGGCCCTCAGTTCCAGAATATTTATGTGTAGGGAAGTCTCCTGACTTTTCCATAGCCTTGGAAGTTCCTTCCCTGTGTGACTGCCCCCCAGCCTCGAAGGCTGGCATCCGTGGTCACCAGAACCCAGTCCTGTATGCCGAATCTGCGGCCCCCTAGAAGATGAGCACTCTGCAGCCACCACAACAGCGACAACCTGACCCTTGGAGACAGGGTTATCCGCCGATGCATCTGAAGATGCGACCCGGACCACTTGTCCAACAGATCCCACTGGAAAATCCTTGCATGGGACCTGGCGAATGGAATTTCTTCGTAAGAAGCTACCATCTTTCCCAGGGCTCGCGTGCATTGATGCACCGACACCTGTATACGTATTAGGAGGTCTCTGTCTAGAGACAACAACTCCTTGGACTTCTCCTCCAGGAGAAACCCTTTTTATCCTGTTCTGTGTCCAGAACCATACCCAGGAACAGTAGACGCGCCGTAGGAACCAGCTGCGACTTTGGAATATTCAGAATCCAGCCGTGCTGTTGTAGCACTTCCCGAGATAGTGCTACTCCGACGAACAACTGCTCCCTGGACCTCGCCTTTATAAGGAGATCGTCCAAGTACGGGATAATTATTTCGGCCATTACCTTGGTAAATACCTCGGTGCCGGGGACAGACCAACGGCAATGTCTGGAATTGGTAATGACAATCCTGTACCACAATATTGAGGTACTCCTGGTGAAGAGGGTAAATAGGGACATGCAGGTAATCATCCTTGATGTCCAGTGATACCATGAAATTCTCCAGGCTTGCAATAATCGCCCTGAGCGATTCCATTTTGAACTTGAACCTTCGTATATAAGTGTTCAAGGCTTTCAATTTTAGAATGGGTCTCACCGAACCGTCTGGTTTCGGTACCACAACATTTTGGAATAGTAACCCCAGCCTTGTTGAAGGAGGGGTACCTTGCTTTCACCTGCTGGAAGTACAGCTTGTGAATTGCCGCCAGTACTACCTTTCTCCGAGGGCAGCCGGCAAGGCTGATGTGAGGTAACGGCGAGGGGGAGTCGCCTCGAACTCCAGCCCGTATCCCTGTGATACTATTTGCAGAACCTAGAGATCCACCTGTGGGCAAGCCCACTGGTCCCTGAAGTTCCCGAGACGCACCCCTACCGCACCTGTCTCCACCTGTGGAGCCCCAGCGTCATGCGGTGGACTCAGAAGAAGCGGGGGAAGATTTTTGATCCTGGGAACTGGCTGCTGGTGCAGCTTTTTTCCTTCTTCCCTTGTCTCTGTGCAGAAAGGAAGCGCCTTTGACCCGCTTGCTTTTCTGAAGCCGAAAGGACTGTACCTGAAAATACGGTGCTTTCTTAGGCTGTGAGGAAACCTGAGGTAAAAAAATTTCTTCCCAGCTGTTGCTGTGGATACGAGGTCCCAGAGACCATCCCCAAACAATTCCTCACCCTTATAAGGCAGAATCTCCATGTGCCTTTTACAGGCAGCATCACCTGTCCACTGCCGTGTTTCTAATACCCTCCTGGCAGAATGGACATTGCATTAATTCTGGATGCCAGCCGGCAAATATTTATTTATTAACAGTTTCTTATATAGCGCAGCAAATTCCGTTGCGCTTTACAATTTGAAATAACAATAACAAACTGGGTGATAACAGTCATAGAGGTAGGAAGGCCCTGCTCGCAAGCTTACAATCTATAGGGAAATAGGCATATGTACACAAGGAAAGGTGCTATCTATTGCATAGATTGAACAGACATGTGAGGATATGTGTGGACTGTGCAGAGTGGATGTAATTTGATAGGAAGGTTTATGAAAGTTATGTGGGCGGTTCAGGAATTTGATACGCTTGCCTAAAGAGGTGAGTTTTGAGGGAACGCTTGAAGGTTTGGAGACTAGAGGAGAGTCTTATTGTGCGTGGTAGGGCATTCCACAGAGTGGGTGCAGCCCAATGAAAGTCCTGCAGTCGTGAGTGGGAGCGAGTAATGAGTGTGGATGAGAGACGCAGGTCTTGTGAAGAGCGAAGAGGTCGGGTTGGGAGATATTTTGTGATAAGCGAAGTGATGTACGTTGGTGTAGTTTGGTTATTGGCCTTGTGTGTGAGTAAAAGTATTTTATATTGAATGCGGTAGAGTACAGGTAACCAATGGAGGGACTGACAGAGTCAGTATCCAAATATCCCTCTGTGCATCCTTTATATATAAGACAACGTCTTAAATATGCTCAATGTTAGCAAATTATTATCCCTGTCTTAGCGTATTAATATTATCTGACAGGGTATCAGACCACGCTGCAGCAGCCCTATTTATGCTGAGGCAATTGCAGGTCTCAGTATATAACCTGAGTGTATAAATACAGACTTCAGGATCGCCTCCTGCTTTTTATCAGCAGGTTCCTTCAAGGTGGCCGTATCCTAAGACGGCAGTGCCACCTTTTGACAAACGTGTGAGCGCCTTATCCACCCTAAGGGATATCTCCCAACGTGACCTATCCTCTGGCGGGAAAGGGTACGCCATCAGTAACTTTTTAGAAATTACCAGTTTCTTATCGGGGGAAACCACGCTTCTTTACACACTTCATTCATTCATCTGATGGGGGAACAAAACACTGGCTGCTTTTTCTCCCCAAAAATAAAACCCCTTTTATGTGGTACTTGGGTTCATGTCAGAAAATGCGTAACACATTTTTCATTGCCGAGATCATGTAACGGATGTTCCTAGTGGATTGTGTATATGTCTCAACCTCGTCGCCACTGGAGTCAGACTCCGTGTCGACATCTGAGGTAACGGGCGTTTTTTTGAGCCCCTGATGGCCTTTAGGACGCCTGGGCAGGCGCGGGCTGAGAAGCCGGCTGTCCCACAGCTGTTATGTCATCCAGCCTTTTATGTAAGGAGTTGACACTGTCGGTTAATACCTTCTACCTATCCATCCACTCTGGTGTCGGCCCCACAGGGGGGCGACATCCCATTTATCGGCCTCTGCTCCGCCTCCACGTAACCTTCCTCATCCAACATGTCGACACAGCCGTACCGACACACCGCACACACACAGGGAATGCTCTGACTGAGGACAGGACCCCACAAAGTCCTTTGGGGAGACAGAGAGAGAGTATGCCAGCACACACCAGAGCGCTATATAATGCAGGGATTAACACTATAACTAAGTGATTTTTCCCCAAATAGCTGCTTGTATACATATATTGCGCCTAAATTTAGTGCCCCCCCCCCTCTCTTTTTAACCCTTTGAGCCTGAAAACTACAGGGGAGAGCCTGGGGAGCTGTCTTCCAGCTGCACTGTGAAGAGAAAATGGCGCCAGTGTGCTGAGGGAGAAGCCCCGCCCCTTTTTCAACTGACTTTCTCCTGCTTTTTCTGGAATACTGGCAGGGGTAATTTTATATCTATATAGCCTCTAGGACTATATATGATGTAGATTTGCCAGCCAAGGTGTCATATATTGCCCTCAGGGCGCCCCCCCCCCCCCCCCCCCCCAGCGCCCTGCACCCATCGGTGACCGGAGTGTGAGGTGTACATGAGGAGCAATGGCACACAGCTGCAGTGCTGTGCGCTACCTTGGTGAAGACCGAAGTCTTTTGCCGCCAATTTTCCGGACTCTTCATGCTTCTGGCTCTGTAAGGGGGACGGCGGCACGGCTCCGGGAACGAACACCAAGGTCTGGTCCTGCGGTCGATCCCTCTGGAGCTAATGGTGTCCAGTAGCCTAAGAAGCCCAAACTACCACCTGTTAGGTAGGTTCGCTTCTTCTCCCCTTAGTCCCTCGCTGCAGTGAGTCTGTTGCCAGCAGATCTCACTGTAAAATAAAAAACCTAAATATACTTTCTTTCTAGGAGCTCAGGAGAGCCCCTAGTGTGCATCCAGCTCAGCCGGGCACAAGAATCTAACTGAGGTCTGGAGGAGGGTCTTAGTGGGAGGAGCCAGTGCACACCAGGTAGTCCTAAAGCTTTCTTTAGTTGTGCCCAGTCTCCTGCGGAGCCGCTAATCCCCATGGTCCTTACGGAGTCCCAGCATCCACTTAGGACGTCAGAGAAATAATATAGTATGCAAATTATAAATGTTCCTTTAATGCTAACTGGTTGCCACTATTGGTCGACATGGTATCTAGGTCAACATGAGTTTTTCACATTTTGAACTTTTTCATACTTCACGATCTATGTGGAGTACAATTGGGAACGGTAACCTGTGAAGTATGGCGAGCGGATACAGTGCACTAATTGGGGTTCCCCGTCCCTATACGACGAAAACGACATAAAAAAAAAAATCAAACAATGTTGACCTTTTTTCATGTCGACCTAGAAACTATGTCGACCTACTTACTGCCAACCATTAGCGGTCGACCTAAATCTAGTCTACCATACTTTAAGAGAGAAGTCCAGGACCAGAGCATGTTGTCCCTCCTGGAGAGGGTCATGTTGGGAGCAGTGACGTGCGGTGATGTCAGGGCCTGGGGAGGCACTGCAGCTAAACAACCCCCCCCCCCCCCCCCCCCCCGAAAAAAGAAAAAAAAAAAGTGCAATCCCCCCGCACCACTAAAACCAGCACCAGGCAGAACCAGCCAGGGGGGATAATGCCATAGCAGGGGAGACACTCAGTGTGGGGTCCCCCTGCCATGCCATTAAACACCCCCCAAACCAGTCAGCCCAGGGCTGGAATTCCTCGGAAAGTGGGGCCCCCAAAAAATCAAAATGGGGTCCCCCTTCCCGAGCAACAACCCCTGGTGGCGGTGGGTGCGGGGTTCATTGTATGTTCTGTTCTTTACAGGTGGCCTACAGATCCCAGCAAGCCTGCCCCAGCATGCTGGCACTTGGAGAACCACAAGTGCCAGCATGCCCGGACATAAAGGGCCCGCTGGCACCTGTAGTCCACCTGCAAAGAATAGTAATATTGTTCTTTACAGGTGGCCTACAGGTCCCAGCAAGCCTGCCCCAGCATGCTGGCACTTGGAGAACCACAAGTGCCAGCATGCCCGGACATAAAGGGCCCGCTGGCACCTGTAAAGAAAATATTTAAAAAAAAACAACACATTCTTTAAAAAATCCTTTATTAAACTGGGTCTTCACTTGGGGGCGGCGGCCATTAAGCTCTTTTGCATGGCCGCCGCCTTCCCTGGGCTTCCGGCGGTTTCACCTGGGAGGGCGCCACCTCCCCAGGGCTTCTGGGGTCTTCCTCCGGCGTCTTCACCTGGTGGGCGGCGGCGGCTAAGCTCTTTTGCATAGCCGCCGCCCATCCAGGACTTTCACGACGTCTTCACCTGGGAGGCGGCGGCCTTTAAGCTCTTTTGCATGGCCGCCACCTTCCCAGGACTTCCAGCATCTTCACCTGGTGGGCGGCGGCTGCTAAGCTCTTTTGCATAGCCGCCGCCCATCCAGGACTTCCACGGCGTCTTCAGTCTTCAGCTCTTCTCCGCTCCTCCTCCGCCGTCGGACTGACAGCCGCTGCCTCGCGCTGACTTATATGTCAGCGAGAGGGGGCGGGGCGATGACGCGGCGAGCCATGATTGGCTCGCGGCGGCCATCTTGAATTTCAAAAATGACGCTGAGGCGCCATTTTTGAAATGGGTACCGCTTCCGCTGCCAAACTCTGCACATGGAGCCTGAAAGCGCGTCTCGCCGCCGCCCGCCTCTCCGCCGCCCGGCCCGCCGCATCCCACACCTCCGCCGCCCGCACCTCCGCAGGTACCGATGCCGCCCCATACAGTGATTGACAGCGGATCCAGTGACGGATCCGCTGGCCAATCACTGTGGCCTCACTCACAGGGACGTGCTTTCATAGGTTGAAAGCACGTCCCTGTAGGAAAGCGGCACCACTAATGGTGCCGCTTTCCCATGTTATTTCAATGGGCTTTTCCAGCCCATTGCTAGGGCCCGCCTGCGCCCGCCCCCAGCTCCCCATACTTTTCCTAATCACTACGGGAGGCACCACGATCGGTGCCTTCCAAAGTGATTTTAACACACATTAATGATAGGTAAAATAATAAAGAAGATACTTATGTGTCATAAGTATCTTCTTTGTATTATTTTACTCATTAATGACAGGGGAGGCACTGCCTCCCCTGACTGCACGTCCCTGGTTGGGAGGAATGTTTCTACACGTTTCTACCAGGCTGCACATTATTGTAAAATGACTTTGCTCCCGCAGTGACACAGTCATGTGATGAATACGTCACTCCGGAAGCGGCGGTGATCGGTTTGTAAACAAGGAAGACGCTGCTATTTTGTCTCTATAGCTGTAGACATTTTAGTGATGTCTGTTGCATTCATACTTATTCACTTTAGAACTCCAGAAACATGGCCGCCTGCCATATACCAGCAATGCGTAAGACTGGAGTCAGAAATAATTTGTATACAAGGCTATGCTTACGGTAATAGGGAAACGCGACCGAAAGACGTCATGACAGTCAGTAGCGTGAAAGTCATGATGGTTGCTTTACCGATTCCCGAGCTTACCGGTGTTGGGCTGTTCAGATGACGCCGGAGGCTGGCTACAAGGCGCAGGGCTATAACGGACGAGTTAGGGACGGGCCGCAGTAGTGGAGAAAGGCGCAATGCAGGCCGGCGGTATGTACTGCTTCCTCCAGCCTATCCCACTGTGCTGCTAACGCCGCTGCATAATAGCAGCAAGCGGCGGCCACACTGGTCCCGTTCCTGTTGCTGGCAGCCACCTGCAAAGGCCAGGGCCTGGCGTCTTCCCAGGGTCTCTCCCACAGTCAGAGCGCGGGGTGTCATGTATCATGGTGATATCCCAGGCCCCCACCAGATCTCACAGTAGGTGTGCAGCATGTGCCCTCTCAGTGCTGGTGTTGTTGTAACTGACATTCCTGGCAGCAGGGTGCACTGTGCCCAGCCACTATGTGCTCCTGGCAGCAGGGTGCGCTGTGCCCTGGCACCATATGCTCCTGGCAGCAGGGTGTGCTGTGCCCTGGTGTACTACGGTATGCTGGCGCTTGGGATACCGGCATGGGTACGAGCGCAAAAGAGCCCCTTGCGGCCACACTATTTATTCTCCCTCCAGGGGTGTTGTGGACACCCCTAGAGGGAAAATAGTTGTCGGTATGCTGGCTGTTGGGCTTCTGGCGCTGGGATCCCGACAGCCGGCATATCAAGTGCCACCCGCTGTGCCCTGGTGTACTACGGTATGCTGGCGCTTGGGATACCGACATGGGTACGAGTGCAAAAGAGCCCCTTGCGGCCACACTTTATTCTCCCTCCAGGGGTGTTGTGGACACCCCTAGAGGGAAAATAGTTGTCGGTATGCTGGCTGTTGGGCTTCTGGCGCTGGGATCCCGACAGCCGGCATATCAAGTGCCACCCGCTGTGCCCTGGCACCATATGCTCCAGGCAGAAGGGTGCGCTTTACCCTGGCACCATGTGATCCTGGCAGCAGAGTGTGCTGTGCCCTGGCACCATATGCTCCCTGCAGCAGGGTGCGCTGTGCCCTGGCACCATGTGCTCCTGGCAGCAGGGTGCGCTGTGTCCTGGCAGCAGAGTGCACTCTTCCCTGGCACCTTATAGGTTAGGGTTCCATTGTGCTTTTACTGTTATCCCAGTGTTCTTTAGTCATTTTTTTATCTGGTACATCAGTTGATTAATAACAATCACTAACTAGGGCTCACTTAAAACAAAATAGTGCATTTCCAGAAATGTCAGTTGTGTATTACACCTGCAAGGTAGCCTCATAATAGATCTACTTCTCATAAAGTAAAGGGATATGACGGGTTGTATCAGAGATAATGTAACATGTATAGATTGCTTTAGCTTACAAAGAGTGCTAATACAACAGCAAGTACACATTTTTGGAAACATGAAAATATGCACCCTGCTCTGTAGATTTTACGGACTGTGGGGATAATTCAGAGTCGATTGTAGCAGCAAACTTGTTAGCAGTTGGGAAAAACCATGTGCAGTGCAGGTGTGGCAGATATAACGTTTGCAGAAAGAGTTAGATTGGGTGGGTTATTTTGTTTCTGTGCAGGGTAAATACTGTCTGCTTTATTTTTACACTGCAATTTAGATTTCAGTTTGAACACACCACACCCAAATCTAACTCTTTGCACATGTTATATCTGCCCCCCTGCAGTGCAGATGGTTTTGCCCAACTGCTAACAAATTTGCTGCTGCGATCAACTCTGAATTAGGCCCTGTAAAAGTCAGTAAGATTAAACATTACTGTCTATTTTCCTCTTTGTGTATATTCTGTCGGAGCAAAGCAAAAAAAAAAAAGTAACTTTGTATCTGGAGTAAACCATGTTGCAATGTACCCTCTGAGTGCTGGTGTTGTAACTACCATTCCTGGCACCATATAGGCTATTGCTCCATTATGCTTTTACTTTTATCCCAGTTTACAGTTTCCTTTAGTTATTTTTTTATTCGGTACATCAGTTGATTAATAACAATCGCTAACTAGGGCTCTTTCCAGAAATGTCAGTAATGTGTATTACACCTGCAAGGGGGATGTAGTTAAAATGCACCCGGAAGGGATCCTGGTGGTCAAAATACAAATGCTGGAATCCCAAACGATTTCATAACTCTGGCGTCAAATTCCAGGTGGAGCTCGGGATCCCGGTGTCAAAATACAGACGCCTGGAATCCTGATCTTTTAGCGGGACTCGCTTGCGTCCTGTCACGGAGGGGGGGGGGGGGAGGTTTGGGTGCAGGGACGGGAAGGTGATGGTTAGGTAACGGGTAGGGAGTCTTAGGTTTACACAGCGGGGAAGGGAGGATTAGGGTTAGTCACTTAGGGGTATATGCAATTCCGGGCGAATTGCGGCACTTTTTAGCCCGTTTTTAAATTCGACACAATTCGACCGTCGAATTCCGGCAGTTGGGTGCCGGAATTCGACATATTCAATAAAAAACGAATTCGACAGTCCCGCTGTCGAACAACGGCCGATTTGACGGATTTTGATTAGATTTTTAAAAATGTTTAAAAAACGGTAAAAAACCCGAAAAAAAATTGCGTGGGGTCCCCCCTCCTAAGCATAACCAGCCTCGGGCTCTTTGAGCCGGTCCTGGTTGCCAAAATACGGGGAAAAAAATTACAGGGGATCCCCCGTATTTTAACAACCAGCACCGGGCTCTACGCCTGGTCCTGGTGCAAAAAATACGGGGGACAAAAAGAGTAGGGGTCCCCTGTATTTTTTGTACCAGCACCGGGCTCCACTAGCTGGACAGATAATGCCACAGCCGGGGGTCACTTTTATACAGCGCCCTGCGGCCGTGGCATTAAATACCCAACTAGTCACCCCTGGCTGGGGTACCCTGGAGGAGTGGGGACCCCTTCAATCAAGGGGTCCCCCCCCCGCCACCCAAGGGCCAGGGGTGAAGCCCGAGGCTGTCCCCCCATCCAAGGGCTGCGGATGGGGGGCTGATAGCCATGTGTAAAAATGTAAGAATATTGTTTTTTGCAGAAGAACTACAAGTCCCAGCAAGCCTCCCCGCAAGCCGGTACTTAGAGAACCACAAATACCAGCATGCGGGGGCAAACGGGCCCGCTGGTACCTGTAGTTCTACTGCAAAAAAAATACCCAAATAAAAACAGGACACAGACACCGTGAAAGTATAACTTTTCTCTAACGTCCTAGTGGATGCTGGGGACTCCGTAAGGACCATGGGGATAGACGGGCTCCGCAGGAGACATTGGCACTTTAAGAAAGAATTTAGGTACTGGTGTGCACTGGCTCCTCCATCTATGCCCCTCCTCCAGACCTCAGTTTGATACGGTGCCCAGACGAGCTGGGTGCTTTTCAGTGAGCTCTCCTGAGTTTGCTGAGAGAAAGTATTTTGTTAGGTTTTTTATTTTCAGGGAGCTCTGCTGGCAACAGACTCCCTGCATCGTGGGACTGAGGGGAGAGAAGCAGCCCTACTCTCTGAAGATAGGTCCTGCTTCTTAGGCTACTGGACACCATTAGCTCCAGAGGGATCGTACGCAGGATCTCACCCTTGCCGTCCGATCCCAGAGCCGCGCTGCCGTCCCCCTCGCAGAGCCGGAAGACAGAAGCCGGGTGAGTATGAGAAGCAAAGAAGACTTCACAGGCGGCAGAAGACTCCGTTCTACACTGAGGTAACGCACAGCACTGCAGCTGCGCGCCATTGCTCCCACACACCTCACATACTCCGGTCACTGTAAGGGTGCAGGGCGCAGGGGGGGGCGCCCTGGGCAGCATTTGGGACCTCTTTTGGCAAAAGTTAAACATATATACAGCTGGGCACTGTATATAGGTATGAGCCCCCGCCAAAAATTGCATATTTAAGCGGGACAGAAGCCCGCCGCCGAGGGGGCGGAGCTTCTTCCTCAGTACTCGCCAGCGCCATTTTTTCTCCACAGCTCCGCTGAGAGGAAGCTCCCCAGGCTCTCCCCTGCAGATACACGGTAGAAGAGGGTAAAAAGAGAGGGGGGGCACATAATTAGGCGCAAAAAAATATATATAAACAGCAGCTACTGGGTTAACATTAAGTTACTGTGTTATTCCTGGGTTTATAGCGCTGGGGTGTGTGCTGGCATACTCTCTCTCTGTCTCTCCTAAGGGCCTCGTGGGGGAACTGTCTTCAAAAAGGGCATTCCCTGTGTGTGTGGTGTGTCGGTACGCTTGTGTCGACATGTCTGATGAGGAAGGCTATGTGGGAGCAAATTAATGTGGTGTCTCCGCCGACGGCGCCGACACCTGATTGGATGGATATGTGGAAGGTTTTAAATGATAATGTTAATTCCTTGCATTAAAGGTTAGAAAAAGCTGAAGCCTCAGGACAGTCAGGGTCCCAACCCGTGCCTGATCCTATGTCGCAGAGGCCGTCAGGGTCTCAGAAGCGCCCACTATCCCAAATTGTCGACACAGATACCGACATGGATTCTGACTCCAGTGTCGATTACGATGATGCAAAGTTACAGCCAAAATTGGCTAAATCCATCCGTTATATGATTATAGCAATTAAGGATGTGTTGCACATCACAAGGAAATCCCTGTCCCTGACAAGAGGGTACATATGTATGGGGAAAAGAAGCCGGAGTTAACCTTTCCCCCCTCACACGAGCTAAATGAGTTATGTGAAAAGGCTTTGGAATCTCCAGATAAAAAACTACAGATTTCCAAAAGGATTCTTCTGGCGTATCCTTTACCGCCAACGGACAGGTTACGCTGGGAATCCTCCCCTAAGGTGGACAAAGCTTTAACACGCTTATCCAAGAAGGTAGCCCTGCCGTCACAGGATACGGCTACCCTCAAAGATGCTGCGGATCGCAAACAGGAGGTTACCCTGAAGTCCATTTATACACGTTCAGGTACCTTACTGAGGCCAGCGATCGCGTCGGCTTGGGTGTGTAGTGCTGTAGCAGCATGGACGGATACCGTGTCTGAGGAAATTGATACCTTAGACAAGGATACTATATTGTTGACCTTGGGGCATATTAAAGACGCTGTCCTATATATGAGAGATGCTCAAAGAGACATTAGTCTACTGGGTTCTAGAATAAATGCTATGTCAATTTCTGCCAGAAGGGTCCTGTGGACTCGGCAATGGACAGGTGATGCCGACTCAAAAAGGCATATGGAGGTTTTACCTTACAAGGGTGAGGAATTGGTTGGGGAGGGTCTCTCAGACCTGGTCTCCACAGCTACTGCTGGAAAGTCAATTTTTTTGCCATATGTTTCCTCACAGTCTAAGAGAGCACCGTATTATCAAATGCAGTCCTTTCGATCACAGAAAAACAAGAAAGTCCGAGGTGCGTCCTTTCTTGCCAGAGGCAGGGGCAGAGGAAAGAAGCTGCACAACACAGCTAGTTCCCAGGAACAGAAGTCCTCCCCGGCCTCTACAAAATCCACCGCATGACGCTGGGGCTCCACAGGCGGAGCTAGGCACGGTGGGGGCACTTCTTCGAAATTTCAGCCACAAGTGGGTTCACTCCCAGTTGGATCCCTGGGCAATAGATATTGTTTCTCAGGGATACAAGCTGGAATTCGAGGAGATGCCCCCTCACCGATACCTGAAATCGGCCCTGCCAGCTTCCCCCCACGAGAGGGAAATAGTGTTAACTGCAATTCACAAATTGTATCTTCAACAGGTGGTGGTCAAGGTTCCCCTCCTTCAACAAGGAAGGGGTTATTTATTATTTGACCATGTTTGTAGTCCCGAAACCGGACGGTTCGGTCAGACCCATATTGAATTTAAAATCCCTGAACATATACCTGAAAAGGTTCAAGTTCAAGATGGAATCGCTGAGGGCGGTCATCGCAAGCCTGGAAGGGGGGGATTTTATGGTGTCTCTGGACATAAAGGATGCATACCTTCATGTCCCCATTTATCCACCTCATCAGGCGTACCTCAGATTTGTGGTACAGGATTGTCATTACCAATTTCAGACGTTGCCGTTTGGTCTCTCCACGGCACCGAGAATATTTACCAAGGTAATGGCGGAAATTATGGTACTCCTGCGGAAGCAAGGAGTCACAATTATCCCATACTTGGACGATCTCCTCATAAAAGCGAGATCAAGAGAGCAGTTGCTGATCAGCGTAGCACTTTCTCTGGAAGTGTTACGGCAACATGGCTGGATTCTAAATGTTCCAAAGTCGCAGTTGGTTCCTACGACTCGTCTGCCTTTCCTGGGCATGATTCTAGACACAGACCAGAAAAGGGTTTATCTCCCGATGGAGAAAGCTCAGGAACTCATGACACCGGTCAGGAACCTATTAAAACCAAAACAGGTGTCAGTGCATCACTGCACTCGTGTCCTGGGAAAGATGGTGGCATCATACGAGGCCATTCCCTTCGGCAGGTTCCATGCGAGGACTTTTCAATGGGACTTACTGGACAAGTGGTCCGGATCACATCTTCAGATGCATCGGTTAATCACCCTATCCCCCAGGGCCAGGGTGTCACTCCTGTGGTGGCTGCAGAGCGCTCACCTTCACGAGGGCCGCAGATTCGGCATTCAGGACTGGGTCCTGGTGACCACGGACGCAAGCCTCCGAGGTTGTTGTGCAGTCACACAGGGAAGAAATTTCCAAGGTCTGTGGTCAAGTCAAGAGACTTGCCTTCACATCAACATCCTGGAACTAAGGGCCATATACAACGCCCTACGTCAAGCGGAGACCCTGCTTCGCGACCTACCGGTTCTGATTCAGTCAGACAACATCACCGCAGTGGCTCATGTAAACCGCCAAGGCGGCACAAGGAGCAGAGTGGCGATGGCGGAAGCCACCAGAATTCTTCGCTGGGCGGAGAATCACGTAAGCGCACTGTCAGCAGTGTTCATCCCGGGAGTGGACAAGTGGGAAGCAGACTTCCTTAGCAGACACGACCTCCACCCGGGAGAGTGGGGACTTCATCAGGAAGTCTTCGCACAGATTACAAGTCGGTGGGAACTGCCACAGGTGGACATGATGGCATCCCGCCTCAACAAAAAGCTACAGAGGTATTGCGCCAGGTCAAGAGACCCTCAGGCGATGGCTGTAGACGCCCTGGTGACACCGTGGGTGTTCGAGTCGGTCTATGTATTTCCTCCTCTTCCTCTCATACCCAAGGTGCTGAGGATAATAAGAAAAAGAGGACTGAGAACAATACTCATTGTTCCAGATTGGCCAGATCTGCAAGAAATGCTCACAGAGGACCCGTGGCCTCTTCCTCTAAGACAGGACTTGTTGCAACAGGGGTCCTGTCTGTTCCAAGACTTACCGCGGCTGCGTTTGACGGCATGGCGGTTGAACGCCGGATCCTAGCAGAGTAAGGCATTCCGGATGAGGTCATTCCTACGCTGATAAAGGCTAGGAAGGACGTGACAGCTCAACATTATCACCGTATATGGCGAAAATATGTTGCTTGGTGTGAGGCCAGGAATGCTCCTACGGAGGAATTCCAGCTGGGCCGTTTCCTTCACTTCCTACAGTCCGAAGTGAATTTGGGCCTAAAATTGGGTTCCATTAAGGTCCAGATTTCGGCCCTATCCATTTTCTTTCAAAAGGAGTTGGCTTCTCTACCTGAAGTTCAGACGTTTGTAAAGGGAGTGCTGCATATTCAGCCCCCTTTTGTGCCTCCAGTGGCACCTTGGGATCTTAACGTGGTGTTGAGTTTCCTGAAATCCCACTGGTTTGAACCACTCAAAACGGTGGAGTTGAAATATCTCACGTGGAAGGTGGTCATGCTATTAGCCTTGGCTTCGGCTAGGCGTGTGTCAGAGTTGGTGGCTTTGTCACATAAAAGCCCCTATCTGGTTTTCCATGCGGATAGAGCAGAATTGCGGACCCGTCCACAATTTCTGCCGAAAGTGGTTTCATCCTTTCATATAAACCAACCTATTGTGGTGCCTGTGGCTACTACTGACTTGGAGGATTCCGAGTTACTTGATGTGGTCAGGGCTTTGTTTTCCTGACCCTAGCCGTTCTGGCTACATAAACCTTCAGAGTCTTTGTTTATCCTGTATGCTTCCAACAAGCTTGGGGCTCCTGCTTCAAAGCAAACTATTGCTCGCTGGATCTGTAACACGATTCAGCAGGCTCATTCTGCGGCTGGATTGCCGCTACCAAAATCAGTTAAGGCCCATTCCACTAGGAATGTGGGCTCTTCTTGGGCGGCTGCCCGAGGGGTCTCGGCATTACAGCTTTGCCGAGCGGCTTCTTGGTCAGGTTCAAACACTTTTGCAAAGTTCTACAAGTTTGATACCCTGGCTGAGGAGGACCTTGTGTTTGCTCAATCGGTGCTGCAGAGTCATCCGCACTCTCCCGCCCATTTGGGAGCTTTGGTATAATCCCCATGGTCCTTACGGAGTCCCAGCATCTTCAAGGACGTTAGAGAAAATAAGATTTTACTTACCGGTAAATCTATTTCTCGTAGTCCGTAGTGGATGCTGGGCGCCCGTCCCAAGTGCGAATACTTGTATATAGTTATTGCTTCAATAAGGGTTAAGTTATGGTTGCACCAGGGTTTGACCTGATGCTCTGTTATTTGTCATACTGTTAACTGGTTGTTATCACGGTGTGATTGGTGTGGCTGGTATGAATCTTGCCCTGGATTACCAAAATCCTTTCCTTGTACTGTCAGCTCTTCTGGGCACAGTTTCTCTAACTGAGGTCTGGAGGAGGGGCATAGAGGGAGGAGCCAGTGCACACCAGAACCTAAATTCTTTCTTAAAGTGCCCATGTCTCCTGCGGAGCCCGTCTATCCCCATGGTCCTTACGGAGTCCCCAGCATCCACTACGGACTACGAGAAATAGATTTACCGGTAAGTAAAATCTTATTTATTACATACATGCCGACACACATACTTACCTATGTTGACACGCCGACTCTGGCCTCGTCTCCAATGTCGACGTCCGGGGTACCTGAAAATAAAATTTCTCTGACGTCCTAGTGGATGCTGGGAACTCCGTAAGGACCATGGGGAATAGCGGCTCCGCAGGAGACTGGGCACAAAAGTAAAGCTTTAGGACTACCTGGTGTGCACTGGCTCCTCCCCCTATGACCCTCCTCCAAGCCTCAGTTAGATTTTTGTGCCCGGCCGAGAAGGGTGCACACTAGGGGCTCTCCTGAGCTTCTTAGTGAAAGTTTAGTTTTAGGTTTTTTATTTTCAGTGAGACCTGCTGGCAACAGGCTCACTGCATCGAGGGACTAAGGGGAGAAGAAGCGAACCTGCCTGCTTGCAGCCAGCTTGGGCTTCTTAGGCTACTGGACACCATTAGCTCCAGAGGGACCGAACACAGGCCCAGCCTCGGAGTCCAGTCCCAGAGCCGCGCCGCCGGCCCCCTTACAGAGCCAGAAGCAAGAAGAGGTCCGGAAAAATCGGCGGCAGAAGACATCAGTCTTCAACAAGGTAGCGCACAGCACTGCAGCTGTGCGCCATTGCTTCTCAGGCACACTTCACACTCCGGTCACTGAGGGTGCAGGGCGCTAGGGGGGGGCGCCCTGAGCAGCAATGTAAAACACCTTGGCTGGCGAAAAAACACCACATATAACCCCCAGGGCTATATGGATGTATTTTAACCCCTGCCAGAATTCACCAAAAAAGCGGGAGAAAAGGCCGCCGAGAAGGGGGCGGAGCCTATCTCCTCAGCACACGGGCGCCATTTTCCATCACAGCTCCGCTGGAAGGACGTCTCCCTGACTCTCCCCTGCAGTCCTGCACTACAGAAAAGGGTAAAAAAGAGAGGGGGGGCACTAATTTGGCGCAGTTTTGATAATAACAGCAGCTATAAAGGGAAAAGCACGTTATATAGTGGTATTCCTGTCTATATATAGCGCTCTGGTGTGTGCTGGCATACTCTCCCTCTGTCTCCCCAAAGGGCTAATGGGGTCCTGTCCTCTATCAGAGCATTCCCTGTGTGTGTGCGGTGTGTCGGTACGATTGTGTCGACATGTTTGAGGAGGAAAATGAGATGGAGGCGGAGCAATTGCCTATTATAGAGTTGTCACCCCCTAGGGAGTCGACACCTGAGTGGATGAGCTTATGGAAGGAATTGCGTGACAATGTCAGCTCTTTACGAAAGACAGTTGACGATATGAGACAGCCGGCTACTCAGCTTGTGCCTGTCCAGGGGTCTCAAACGCCATCAGGGGCTCTAAAACGCCCGTTACCTCAGATGGCAGACACAGACACGGATACTGACTCCAGTGTCGACGATGATGAGACAAATGTAACTTCCAGTAGGGCCACACGTTACATGATTGAGGCAATGAAAAATGTTTTGCATATTTCTGATAATACAAGTACCACTAAAAAGGGTATTGTTTGGTGAGAAAAAACTGCCTGTAGTTTTTCCTGTATCCGAGGAATTAAATGAAGTGTGTGATGAGGCGTGGGTTTCCCCCGATAAAAAACTGATAATTCCTAAAAGGTTATTGGCATCATACCCCTTCCCGCCAGAGGATAGGGCACGTTGGGAAACACCCCCTAGGGTGGATAAAGCGCTCACACGCTTGTCTAAACAGGTGGCACTACCCTCTCCTGATACGGCCGCCCTAAAGGAACCTGCCGACAGAAAGCAGGAGAATATCCTAAAATGTATATACACTCACACGGGTGTTATACTGCGACCGGCAATCGCCTCAGCCTGGATGTGCAGTGCTGGGGTGGCGTGGTCGGATTCCCTGACTGAAAATATTGATACCCTAGATAGGGACAGTATATTACTGACTATAGAGCATTTAAAAGATGCATTTTTATATATGCGTGATGCGCAGAGGGATATTTGCCGACTGGCATCAAGAGTTAGCGCGCTGTCCATTTCTGCAAGAAGAGGGTTATGGACGCAGCAGTGGTCAGGTGATGCGGATTCCAAAAGGCACATGGAAGTATTGCCTTATAAGGGGGAGGAGTTATTTGGGGTAGGTCTATCAGACCTGGTAGCCACGGCAACTGCTGGAAAATCCACATTTTTACCCCAGGTAGCCTCTCAACATAAGAAGACGCCGTATTATCAGGCGCAGTCCTTTCGGCCCCATAAGGGCAAGCGGGCAAAAGGCTCCTCATTTCTGCCCCGTGGCAGAGGGAGAGGAAAAAGGCTGCAGCACACAGCCAGTTCCCAGGAACAGAAGCCCTCTCCCGCCTCCGCAAAGTCCTCAGCATGACGCTGGGGCTTTACAAGCGGACTCAGGCACGGTGGGGGCCCGTCTCAATAAGTTCAGCGCGCAGTGGGCCCACTCGCAAGTGGACCCCTGGATCCTTCAGGTGGTATCTCAGGGGTACAAATTGGAATTCGAGACGTCTCCCCCTCGCCGTTTCCTAAAGTCTGCTTTACCGACGTCTCCCTCAGACAGGGAGGCAGTATTGCAAGCCATTCACAAGCTGTATTCCCAGCAGGTGATAATCAAGGTACCCCTCCTGCAACAGGGAAAAGGGGTATTATTCCACACTGTTTGTGGTACCGAAGCCGGACGGCTCGGTGAGACCAATTTTAAATCTAAAATCCTTGAACACTTACATACAGAGGTTCAAATTCAAGATGGAGTCACTCAGAGCAGTGATTGCAAACCTGGAAGAAGGGGATTATATGGTGTCTCTGGACATCAAAGATGCTTACCTACATGTCCCAATTTACCCTTCTCACCAAGGGTACCTCAGGTTTGTGGTACAGAATTGTCACTATCAGTTTCAGACGCTGCCGTTTGGCTTGTCCACGGCACCCCGGGTCTTTACCAAGGTAATGGCCGAAATGATGATACTCCTTCGAAGGAAGGGAGTTTTAGTTATCCCTTACTTGGACGATCTCCTGATAAGGGCAAGATCCAGGGAACAGTTGGAAGTCGGGGTAGCACTATCTCAGATAGTGTTGCGGCAGCACGGTTGGATTCTCAATATTCCAAAATCGCAGCTGATCCCGACGACACGCCTTCTATTCCCAGGAATGATCCTGGACACAGTCCAGAAAAAGGTTTTTCTCCCGGAGGAGAAAGCCAGGGAGTTATCCGAGCTAGTCAGAAATCTCCTAAAACCAGGCCAAGTCTCAGTGCATCAATGCACAAGGGTCCTGGGGAAAATGGTGGCTTCCTACGAAGCAATCCCATTCGTCAGATTCCACGCAAGAACCTTCCAGTGGGATCTGCTAGACAAATGGTCCGGGTCGCATCTTCAGATGCATCAGCGGATAATCTTGTCACCAAAGACAAGGGTGTCTCTCCTGTGGTGGTTGCAGAGTGCTCATCTTCTAGAGGGCCGCAGATTCGGCATTCAGGACTAGGTCCTGGTGACCACGGATGCCAGCCTGAGAGGCTGGGGAGCAGTCACACAGGGAAGAAATTTCCAGGGCTTGTGGTCAAGCCTGGAGACATCACTTCACATAAATATCCTGGAGCTAAGGGCCATCTACAATGCTCTAAGCCTAGCAAGACCTCTGCTTCAAGGTCAGCCGGTGCTGATCCAGTCAGACAACATCACGGCAGTCGCCCACGTAAAGAACCGTTGGGAAAAACCAAAGGTGGACATGATGGCGTCCCGCCTCAACAAAAAACTAGACAGGTATTGCGCCAGGTCAAAGGACCCTCAGGCAATAGCTGTGGACGCTCTGGTAACACCATGGGTGTACCAGTCAGTGTATGTGTTCCCTCCTCTGCCTCTCATACCCAAGGTACTGAGAATTATAAGACGGAGAGGAGTAAGAACTATACTCGTGGCTCCGGATTGGCCAAGAAGGACTTGGTACCCGGAACTTCAAGAGATGCTCACAGAGGTCCCGTGGCCTCTACCTCTAAGAAGGGACCTGCTCCAGCAGGGACCCTGTCTGTTCCAAGACTTGCCGCGACTGCGTTTGACGGCATGGCGGTTGAACGCCGGATCCTGAAGGAAAAAGGCATTCCGGATAAAGTCATCCCTACCCTGATCAAAGCCAGGAAGGATGTAACCGCACAACATTATCACCGTATTTGGCGTAAATATGTTGCGTGGTGCGAGGCCAGGAAGGCCCCTACAGAGGAATTTCAACTGGGTCGTTTCCTGCATTTCCTGCAAACAGGACTGTCTATGGGCCTAAAATTAGGGTCCATTAAGGTTCAAATTTCGGCCCTGTCGATTTTCTTCCAGAAAGAACTGGCTTCAGTTCCTGAAGTTCAGACGTTTGTCAAGGGGGTACTGCATATACAGCCTCCTTTTGTGCCTCCAGTGGCACCTTGGGATCTCAATGTAGTTTTGGGGTTCCTAAAATCACATTGGTTTGAACCACTCACCACTGTGGACTTAAAATATCTCACATGGAAAGTGGTAATGCTGTTGGCCCTGGCTTCGGCCAGGCGTGTGTCAGAATTGGCGGCTTTATCCTATAAAAGCCCTTACCTAATTTTTCATACGGACAGGGCAGAATTGAGGACTCGTCCTCAATTTCTCCCTAAGGTTGTTTCAGCGTTTCACCTGAACCAGCCTATTGTGGTACCTGCGGCTACTAGGGACTTGGAGGACTCCAAGTTGCTGGATGTAGTCAGGGCCCTGAAAATATATGTTTCCAGGACGGCTGGAGTCAGAAACTCTGACTCGCTGTTTATCCTGTATGCACCCAACATGCTGGGTGCTCCTGCTTCTAAGCAGACTATTGCTCGTTGGATTTGTAGTACAATTCAGCTTGCACATTCTGTGGCAGGCCTGCCACAGCCTAAATCTGTAAAAGCCCATTCCACAAGGAAGGTGGGCTCATCTTGGGCGGCTGCCCGAGGGGTCTCGGCTTTACAACTTTGCCGAGCAGCTACTTGGTCAGGGGCAAACACGTTTGCTAAATTCTACAAATTTGATACCCTGGCTGAGGAGGACCTGGAGTTCTCTCATTCGGTGCTGCAGAGTCATCCGCACTCTCCCGCCCGTTTGGGAGCTTTGGTATAATCCCCATGGTCCTTACGGAGTTCCCAGCATCCACTAGGGCGTCAGAGAAAATAAGAATTTACTTACCGATAATTCTATTTCTCGTAGTCCGTAGTGGATGCTGGGCGCCCATCCCAAGTGCGGATTGTCTGCAATACTTGTACATAGTTGCTGTTACAAAAATCGGGTTTTTGTTGTTGTGAGCCATCTTTTCAGAGGCTCCGCTGTTATCATGCTGTTAACTGGGTTCAGATCACAGGTTGTACGGTGTGATTGGTGTGGCTGGTATGAGTCTTACCCGGGATTCAAAATCCTTCCTTATTGTGTACGCTCGTCCGGGCACAGTATCCTAACTGAGGCTTGGAGGAGGGTCATAGGGGGAGGAGCCAGTGCACACCAGGTAGTCCTAAAGCTTTACTTTTGTGCCCAGTCTCCTGCGGAGCCGCTATTCCCCATGGTCCTTACGGAGTTCCCAGCATCCACTACGGACTACGAGAAATAGAATTATCGGTAAGTAAATTCTTATTTATACTCACCTGATCCAGTGTCCAGTTCTTTTATTTTAATCCACGTACTTGGCAAAACAAAAAAACGCATTTACCCGAACCAGACAGACTGAAATGGGTCCCATGTTTACACATGGGACCCCTTTTCCCCGAATGCAGAGACCCCCTGTGGGTCCCTTCAGCCAATCAGGAAGCGCCACTTCGTGGCACTCTCCTGATTGGCTGTATGCGCGTCGGAGCTGTCAGACGCGCATCGCACAGCCCCCTCCATTATTAATGGTGGGAACTTTGCGGTCAGCGGTGAGGTCACCCGCGGTCAGCGGCTGACCGCGGGTAACCCCACCTCTGACCGCAAAGTTCCCACCATTGAAACTAATGGAGGGAGCTGTGCGATGCGCTGTCTGCCAGCTCAGACGCGCAAAGCCAATCAGGAGAGTGCCACGAAGTGGCGCTTCCTGATTGGCAGAAGGGACCTTCTGTGACAGGAGTCACGGGGGGTCTCTGCATTCGGGGAAAGGGGTCCCATGTGTAAACATGGGACCCCTTTCAGTCCGTCTGGTTCGGGTTAATGCGTTTTTTTGTTTTGCCAAGTACGTGGATTACAATAAAAGAACCGGACACTGGATCAGGTGAGTATAATTTTATTTTCAGGTACCCCGGACGTCGACATTGGAGACGTGGCCAGAGTCGGCGTGTCAACATAGGTAAGTATGTGTGTCGGCATGTATATAATAAAGTTATACTTTCACGGTGTCTGTGTCCTGTTTTTATTTGGGTATTTTTTTTGCAGTAGAACTACAGATACCAGCGGGCCCGTTTCCCCCCGCATGCTGGTACTTGTGGTTCTCCAAGTACCGGCTTGCGGGGGAGGCTTGCTGGGACTTGTAGTTCTTCTGCAAAAAACAATATTCTTACATTTTTACACATGGCTATCAGCCCCCCATCCGCAGCCCTTGGATGGGGGGAACAGCCTCTGGCTTCACCCCTGGCCCTTGGGTGGCTGGGGGGGGGACCCCTTGATTGAAGGGGTCCCCACTCCTCCAGGGTACCCCGGCCAGGGGTGACTAGTTGGGTATTTAATGCCACGGCCGCAGGGCGCTGTATAAAAGTGACCCCCGGCTGTGGCATTATCTGTCCAGCTAGTGGAGCCCGGTGCTGGTACAAAAAATACGGGGGACCCCTACTCTTTTTGTCCCCCGTATTATTTGCACCAGGACCAGACGCAGAGCCTGGTGCTAGTTGCTAAAATACGGGGGATCCCCTGTCATTTTTTTCCCCGTATTTTGGCAACCAGGACCGGCTCAAAGAGCCCGAGGCTGGTTATGCTTAGGAGGGGGGACCCCACGCAAAAAAAATTCAGGTTTTTACCCCATTCCATTAAAACAACAAAAAAAAAATATTTTTTTTTAAATATATAAATAATACTTGTGCCTCCTAAATAGACAAACCAAGTACCTAATCCCTTCTAATATCAATAGATATGCTATTACCAATAAAAAAAACACAAAAAAACATGTTTTTAAATTTTTTTATTAGATTCCGCCAGCAAAGTGTGGCGGATTGAAAATGACGAATTTACTGTCTAAAAGCACTGTTGTCGAATTTACAATCTTCAATTGAATATACTTTTGTCGAAATGCCGCATTTGTACCATTGCAGAAATGTCGAATTTGACAAATGTCGAATTTCAAAAAGTCGAATTTGGAATGGCCGTTTTTTTGACGAAAAGTACTGTATTGCATTGTCAAATTTTTTTGGGGCGAAAATGTCCAGTTTTTCGACATTTTCGGGAATTCGACCGCAATTGCATATACCCCTTAGTGTTCATTCTAGGATTTTTTTTTAGGGCAGGGTGCTGATCATTGAGGAGGGCAAATTTTCATTTTGAAGGGCACATTTTTGAGGTGACGCTTTGCGCACAAAGCATAGCGCATATGTTTATAGTTTTTATACTTCTATTTTCCCCTTAATGTATCATTTACCCCTACATACATATAGGACACCCAACATCTGTACTGAGAAAAATACTATATTTGTCCAGTCTTCTTGAAAGAACGGCTACAGTATATATATATATATATATATATATATATATATAAGTAGATAATAATAAATGTCTCCTCCACTGCTGAAGTAGTTATACTCCTTATGTATTATAAAACAGAAAAGTTAAGTAGAGGGTTAAAATATACAGTATAGGTACAAAATAAAAGTCTGTTCTTCTACTAAGGAAATAGTGTAAGCAGTACATGCTCACTGCTTACCCTGTTCTTTCCCTCTATATCAGAGTGCTGTGTTATGCCGGCAGCCACTGCAGTGATGCCATTTACAGTCCCTCATCTGCCATTTCATTAAGTATAGAAATTGTTTCCAATTTCAGAGGTAGGCAAGGAGTAGACAACTACATTGTAACATGCACTCTGACTGTTGCATTCTGTATACAAGGGGGCAATTTATGATCCTGCAGGGTGCACTGAAAAAGGGCAGGGTGCTTTTTCACATTTTAAAAATGGACAGGGTGCAGCACCCTGCTGAAACAGCCTAGAAGGAACACTATTCACTACCGGGGAGGGTTAGTCTTAGGCATGCGCTAGGTAGAATTAGGGTAGGGGGCAGGGGAGGGTTAGGGCACTTTCTGGGGGGCTGTCGGGATTCTGATGGTCGGGATGCCGCTGTCCGTATTTTGACCGACGACATCCTGTCCATCGGTATATTATACCAAATCCCTGCAAGGTAGCCTCATAATACATCTACTTCTCGTAAAGTAAAGGGATGTGACGGGTTGTATCAGAGATAATGTAACATGCATAGATTGTTTGAGCTTACAAAGAGTGCTAATACAACAGTAAGTACACATTTTTTAGAAACAAAAATATGCACCCTGTTCTGTAGACTTTGAGGACTGTAAACGTCAGTAAGGTTATACATTACTGTCTTTTTCTCCTTTGTGTATATTCTATGGATTCTGAGGTGGGAGCAAAGCAAAAAAAAAAAAAAAAGCTAGTAACTTTTTATCTGGAGTGAACAATGTTGCAATGCAAGGAGTGCAAACAGAGGTGTCAGGAAAGGGGGGGGGGGCCCTCCATACATGAGAGTTGCCGGCTGATGTACTGTACAGAGGAGCACCAGCGTTGTGCGGCCAGTTGAAAGGCCGCGCATCACAACCTCTGTGCAGTGCAGGGACCAAGCAAATGTGGAGGAGTGCCCGCCTCCATGAGAGACCTGTGGCTGTGCTGTGAAATCAGGTAGTGTGTCTCCTGCTCGCTTCACTCCCTCTCTCTCTCTCCCCCTAACACTCTCTCTCCCTGACACTGGGGGTGATTCAGACCTGATCGTAGATGTGCTAAATTTAGCACATCTACGATCAGCTTCCCTGACATGCGGGCGGACGCCCAGCACAGGACTAGTCTGCCCCGCATGTCAGTCCCTGCCCCGCCACACAAGTACAAAAGCATCGCACAGCGGTGATGCTTTTGTACTTGAAGAGTAGCTCCCTACCAGCGCAGCTCCTGCGTGCTGGCAGGGAGCTACTTGTCGCTGGCAGGGTCGCAGCGGCTGCATGTGGCGTCACACAGCCGCCGCAGCCTGCCCCCCCTAACGGTCCGGGCACACCTGCATTGCCCGGACCGTGCCCGCTAAATGGCG
The DNA here is from genome assembly GCF_028390025.1 of Pseudophryne corroboree. Taxonomy (NCBI): domain Eukaryota; kingdom Metazoa; phylum Chordata; class Amphibia; order Anura; family Myobatrachidae; genus Pseudophryne; species Pseudophryne corroboree. The sequence continues at coordinate 463,913,391 of NC_086444.1, read as the reverse complement.
TCCAAATGTCAATCAGGCAGAGGCGATCGCAGGGCTAAGACAGCCGTCACCTGTCTGGCATGCGCAGTTCAGACCTGATCGCTGCTGTGCGAAAACGCACACTAGCGATCAGGTCTGAATTAGCCCCACTGTCTCTTTCTCTACCTTACACTCTCTCTCTGTAACACTCTCATTCTCTCTCCCTCTTTCTATCCTTGACACTCTCCCTCTTTCTCCCCAACGTGGTGCCGCCTCCATTTCATCCCCGTAGTTCCACCTCCTCCTCCTGGTGGCTCCGCCCCCAGAGGTGCCAAAATGAGGCTTTAACTTGCCCCCTACCTTCCCAACCTATAAATGTTCTAACGCCCCTGGGTGCAAGTATAGATATTATTTTTGCATGCAAGGTAAATATTGGCTGCTCTTGTATGTACTGTAGCTGACAAATGCTGAACCAGTTTATTTTTACACTCACAATTTAGATTAGCGTTTGCACACGCCCCATACAAATCTAACACTGGGCATACAGTATATAATTATCTGGCAGGTGTATGCCTAGCTAACATAGTTTTGCCCAGATACAAAGTTATTTAGAATGTAAGCTCTCACGAGCAGGGCCCTCTTCCCTCATGTGCTTATCCTTTCTTACTTTAATAATCTTCAACTGCATCAACTCCAGCAGTCTTCTGCCACCTGATACTTATTCCAGTGTCATCTGCTGATGTAACTATGTTTATTTACCCTGTACTTGTCCTATACTGTCATCAACTGTAAGTTGCTGTTTTCCTGTTTGGTTATTCATGTACTCTGTAATTGGGCGCTGCGGAACCCTTGTGGCGCCATATAAATAAAGGATAATAATAAATAATAATAATATTTGCTCTTTTAGACTTTGCTCCCAACTCAGAACCAGCCCTCTGTCTCTGAATAAGTACAGTATGACTGTATGCCCTTCTATTACAGAAAGTAAAACATAATTCAGTTTTATAATCTGAGTCTTTGCTATTATCTGATCACTTTACATCAGAATTCACGAAATTTAAAATGTTAATGTTAAAAATGTTATTGTTTAAAATCTAAGCTTACACAATTCTGTGTACTATTCTTTGTAACAGTTGAGATGATTAATTTTCACATCATTTCTTGTTGGCTATTTCATATAAACTGTAGTAGATTATATCCTATATATTATCCCAGATCTGTGACTCATTTCCTAATGCTGGGCGGAGTCACAACGCTGGGTGGAGTCAGAGTCACGAGTCACAGATCTGGGCTAATATATAGGACATATACCCGGCCGGAGTAGATCAACAGAATTAGGCTACATATAGGAGTGACGATGGAGCAATGCAGGATCCAGGCATGTGAGGAGGGGGGAGCGGCGATCCGGCGGTGCAGGGAGGGGGTGGCAGCTATCCATCTGTGGTCCGTCTCTTCCCGTGCTCGGAGTGGCGGCCGTGCACACGGGGACCCCCGGGACGGGGACAGCAGCAGCAACGGCAGTGCCGCGTGAGCGTGACAGTCGCAGCACAATCACAGCACTCCACCGCTCTCTGCTCAGCATGCTACACAGCAGAGTGCAATGCACTGCAGCAGTCTCCCTCCCTGCCCCTGCCGCGCTGGCCCGGAAACACCATGCGCCCACAGAGGCCCCCGACTCCCGCATACCTGCTGCCATTATATCCCCAGAACGGAGGGTGTGGCCCCTGACCCTCGCAGAACCCATCCATGGCTTTTCCTGGTGCAGTAGAAAGTGAAACATAAACATAGAAACATAGAATTTGACGGTAGATAAGAACCACTTGGCCCATCTAGTCTGCCCATTTTTTTTATCCTTTAGGTAATCGCAACCCTTTTTGAACCTTAATTCTTTGTAAGGATATTCATATGCCTATCCCAAGCATGTTTAAATTGCTCTACAGTCTTAGCCTCTACCACATCTGATGGGAGGATATTCCACTAATCCACTACCCTTTCTGTGAATTAATTTTTCCTTAAATTTCCCCTGAACCTGCCTCCCTCCAGTTTGTGTATGTCCTCGAGTTCTAATACTTCTCTTCCTTTGAAGAATGTTCCCCTCCTGAACTTTGTTAAAACCTTTGGTATATTTAAAGTTTCTATCATGTCTCCCCTTTCCCTTCTCTCCTCCATACTATACATGTTAAGATCTTTTAGCCTTTCTGGGTAAGTTTTGTGATGTAGGCCATGCACCATTTTAGTTGCCCTTCTTTGTACACTCTCTAATGCAGTGGTTCTCAAACTTGGTCCTCAGGACCCCACACAGTGCATGTTTTGCAGGTAACCCAGCAAGTGCACAGGTGTATTCATTATTCACTGACACATTTTAAAAGGTCCACAGGTGGAGCAAATGATTTCACTTGTGATTCTGTGACGAGACCTGCAAAACATGCACTGTGTGGGGTCCTGAGGACCGAGTTTGAGAACCTTTGCTCTAATGTATTTATATCCTTCTGGAGATATGGTCTCCAGAACTGGACACAGTATTCTAGATGAGGCCGCACCAATGACCTATACAGTGGCATTATTACCTCTCTTTTCCTGCTACTGATTCCTCTCCCTATGCAACCAAGCATCTGACTTGCCTTTCTCATTGCTTTGTTGCATTGCTTTCCTGCCTTTAAGTCACTTGAAATAGTGACTCCTAAATCCCTTTCCTCTTCAGTAGTTTCCATTATAGTACCCTTGATACTATATTTAGCATTTGGGTTTTTGAGACCCAAGTGCATGATTTTGCATTTTTTAGCATTAAACTGTAGTTGCCATGTTCTTGACCATTTTTCAAGCCTAGCTAGGTCATCAATCATTTGTTTTACCCCTCCTGGTGTGTCTACCCTGTTGCATATCTTTGTATCATCTGCAAAAAGGCATACTTTCCCTTCAATACCATTTGCAATGTCACCAACAAAGATATTAAAGAGAACTAGTCCGAGTACAGATCCCTGGGGTACTCCACTGGTAACATTTCCCTCCATAGATTGCACTCCATTTACTACAACTGTCTGTTTCCTATCCTGCAACCAGTTTCTTATCCATTTAACTATTTTATAATCCACCCCCACACTTTCAAGTTTATTTAGCAGTCTGCGATGTGGGACAGTGTCAAATGCCTTACTAAAGTCTAGATATGCTACATCTACAGCTCCCCCTTGATCTATTATTTTCATCACAGAGTCAAAAAAGTCAATAAGATTTGTTTGGCATGATCTCCCACCAGTAAATCCATGCTGTTTTGGATCCTGTAAGTTGTTTGATTTAAGATATTCCACAACTCTTTCTTTTAGTAGTTTTTCTATCACTTTCCCTACTACTGATGTAAGGCTTACTGGTCTGTAGTTACATGCTTCTTCCTTGCTTCCACTTTTGTACAGTGGAACTACATTTGCTCTTTTCCAGTCCTCTGGAATGGCACCTGTATTTAGTGACTGGTTAAATAATTCTGTTAATGGTGCCACCAGCACATCTTTTAGCTCTTTTAGCATCCTAGGTGTATCCCATCTGGCCCCATTGATTTATCCACTTTTAGTTTTGAAAGTTCAGTTAGGACCTTCTCCTCTGTAAATGTACTTTCATCTACCTTATTTTTATGAATGTCCTTGCAACATAACTGGGGCCCCTTCCCTTCTCCTTCTGTAGTAAATACTGAGCAAAAATAATTATTTAGTTGATCTGCTATTGCCTTGTCTCCCTCCACCAAATTCTCACTCTGTCTTAAGTCTTATTATTCCTCCATTTGATTTTCTCCTTTCATTTATATACTTAAAAAAAGTTTTACCCCCTTTATCTACTGACTGGGTCATTTTCTCCTCAGCTTCTGCCTTTGCACTTCTGATCACTTTCTTAGCATCCTTCCGTCTGTCAAGATACACCTCTTTGTCATTATTATTTTGAGTCTGTTTGTATTTTCTAAAAGCCATCTTTTTTGCTTTCACACTAGTTGATACTTCTTTTGTGAACCACACTGGCTTCCTTTTCCTGGTGCTTTTCCTAACCCTTTTGATACAAAGGTCTGTTGCCATTAGTATTGCACTTTTCAGTTTTTCCCATCTCTCCTGCACCTTTTCCAAGTTCTTCCAGTCCGCCAATGAATCACTTAAACATCTCCCCATTTTTGCAAAGTCAGCATTTCTAAAATCCAACACCTTTGTTTTTGTGTGACAGAAGTTGGATCCTGTCTTTATACTAAACCAGGGATGGGGAACCTTCGGCCCTCCAACTGCTGTTGAACTACACATCCCAGCATGCCCTGCAACAGTTTTAGCATGGCCAAATAGCAAAACTGTAGCAAGGCATGCTGGTATGTGTAGTTCAACAACAGCTGGAGGGCCGAAGGTTCCCCACCCCTGTACTAAACCATACTGCTTGATGATCACTGGATCCCAAGTGCTCACCCAATATATGTCTGATATCCTGTCATCATTTGTAAGAATTAAATCTAATACTCAGTCTTTGCGAGTGGGCTCCCTCACCAATTGCTTGAGAGATGCTCCCTGTAAGGAATTTAGAAATTTGCCACTTGTAGCTGAACTTGCAAAGGACCCCTCCCAATTTACATCAGGTAAATTAAAGTCTCCCATGATTATGACTTCTCTCTTTAAAGCCATTTTATAGATGTCCAACAATAGGTTCCTGTCCAAATCCTGCCCTGGCCTGGTGGTCTATAGATCACTCCAAAGCGAAAAATGTCCTTCTCCCCAGTTTCCGTGGTGACCCAAAGGGCCTCAGTTTTGTCCTCAACATTTTGTATTAAAGTAGCATTTATGCTTTTTTTTCGCATACATTGCTACCCCTCCTCCTATTCCCATTCTATCCTTCCTAAATAAATTGTATCCTGGTATAGCTATGTCCCAGTCATGATTCTCATTGCACCATGACACAGTAATTGCGACAATATCAAGGTTATCCCTTGTCATTATCGCAATTAGCTCTGGAATTTTGTCTCCTAAGCTCCTAGCATTTGCACACATAGCTTTAAGAATTTTGTCTGTGCATCTGTTATTAGTAGCCATGTCCAGACAGTACAAAAAAATAACAAGTTTAACGTTGAAATTACCTGTTTGGTGATGTTGTTCAGTGTTTGTTTGTCCCCCCCCCCCCCCCCCCCCCCCTAATCAGGAATCACACTCTGTCCTTTACACCATGACTACACCTCACTAAATGAAAAGATATAGTACACCTGTCCACAAATGGTCAAAGGAGGTAAACACCAGACAAGAACTGTACAACTTCCCCACACATGCAATGCCAATTACAAGCAATTCATTACATCAAGAACATACATGAGTTTGTATAATAGAGAACTGTAGTGAGCAGATTGGGGATGTCTTTTCTTAGTTTAAAAGACAGACAATATGCATAAGATGAATTACATACTTTTGAGGCATTTAGACAGTCCATGTGTCATAGTTTTGGTGTGTTGTTATTTTCCTTCTGTTCTCCTTCGGTTTAACACAGGTATAACGCTAATATTATAATAACACTTTTATGTCAGCACTACTATGGAAGCACTCCCAGCCGACGGCTTCCAGCCTTAGACTAGATATTAAATAGGAGGTTCCCCATCAGAGCCCCCAGAGCTGGGGGAAGCCTCCACAGGGCATCTAATTCGCACACGCCCCTCCCCCACCTGCGGTAGCCCCGCACCCGCCCCTCCTTCACGTGCGGCACCTCCCCCACCACCCCCGGACCTCCTCCCCCATCTGTGGCATCCCCACACCTACCCCTCCTCCACCCGCGGTGCCTCTGGATCCTCTCCCCCATCCGCCGCACCCCCGCATCTGCCCCTCCCCCACCCGCAGCACAAAAGGGGAGATTCAATTCTGCTGGAATTTTGGAGTGTTGATTTGCGCACCATAAAAATCACACACTTCGCAACCAATTTTCTTGAAGCTCTCTCCCGAGATTCTTGTAATTCAGTGGCCTAGGGTGTCAAATGGTTTGTTTTTACATATTTCTGCTGCTGGGTACACTGGGCTCCACAAGGATAGACATAGGGGTGTAGAGTAGGATCTTGATCCGAGGTACCAACAGGCTCAAAAGCTTTGACTCTTCCCAGAATGCATAGCGCCGCCTCCTCTATAACCCCGCCTCCTTGCACAGGAGCTCAGTTTTGTAGTTGGTGCCGCAGATAGCAGGCACATAACAGAGGGGCTGCTCTGGGCAGCCCTAAGAAGAGCTTTTTTTGAGAAGAAAAGTGAAGACTTCAAGGGCTGTAGCGGTGTGTACATGTCTAGTGACATTCACTGCTGCAGCTCCAGCTCTCCCCAGCGGCGCTGTAAACTCCCGAGCCCTGGTTGCCGGGTAACTACAGCAGGAGGCTCCGGTTTTCTTCTGAGTCAGGCACACACAACAGGGGCTCTCCGGGATCGCGTGGCCGCGCTTCTGGAGGTGGTGAGTGGGTCCCGCTCGCGGGATCCGTGCTTTATCGCGATCCGGCGCGGTCAGTGGGAGGCGGGCCGTGCGCACTGGCGGTGGTCACTGTGGCAGTACAGGCGATCCCACTAGATCGCCAGGGCATGGGTGCAGGTCAGGTTTTCTCTTAAAACCTTTTTTGTGTGTAGCCCGCAGTACCCGGTGGTTTTGCCAGCAGAGGGGATAAGGCTTAAACCTGGAGCCCCTCCCCCAGCCCCAGGGCGCCATTTCCAGCAAATGTTCCCGCCCTGGAGCTGCATATCTGTCTCTCCCTCACTCCCTGTCAGTGTGTGGGCGCCATTTCTCTCAGCTACACTGTTCCTGGCACTGCTTGGGCAAATCCTCCTTTGTAAAGCCGCCTGGTTGACAGCGCTGTGACTTTACATGACACTTAAGTATTCTACATGTCAATTAGACAGTGTTGGTTAAGAATGAGTGCATTTAGTCAGGGTTCTCTGGTACAAGTACCCTGTGATATACATCCAGTTCTTACTGTGCAATGCTATATCTATTGACTACTTAGCTATATATATAAGCTGGTCCAGTGCAGCAGTATTGTTAGTAATATCCTCTGCATTGTATAACTATGACTATATGTGTGTGCATTAGCTTGCTGAGTGGTTTCCATTTCGTGTCTCTCACTCAACTTGCTATCCCTATATTCTATAACCTGAGGGGGCTTGGTGCGTCAGGTTTTAAAATTATATAGGATTTTCACAAGATATACTTTAATACATATTTTTCTCTGTGATTTTGGTCACCATATCTCTCCTGTGTCCCTGCTTGTGCTGACTACACTGCGCAGGGGTTTGGGCAAGAAGTATTGTGCTGCTGGCAATTGTACTGTGTTACCTGATACTACAAGTTATATCATGTCTGCTTCTGAAGGTAACGGTACTGGGGCTGAACACACTGCCGGTGTTGCTGAAGCCACAGATCCCTATGAGGAGACCATAGCAGCTGTGGGCTCTGGTTCTGGGGGCTCCTTGCCCCCCATGGGGACTGTGGCAACGGGGGTGCATAATGACTTCTACATACGCTAGTTACTAAACTAACACCCCCTATGGGACCTCCTATGCCGGTGCAACCGTATGTGGTCCCTGCAGCTATCCCGCCGTGGGCGGATAATTTGTCTGCTCAATTGAAGAAGTTGAACCAGTCCTTGACTACTAAAAAGTCTGACCCTCGCACGCCTAAGACCAAGGGGTCCTCTAAGCGAGCTCTTATCTCCTCACAATCCACTGCTGTCACTGACACCTCGTCTGATGAAGATGGCGCTTACACTGACCCCACAGATTCTGACACAGATACTGCTGAGGGGGAGGGTAGCTCACATGTGGATGTTCCTGATCATTTGGAGGCTATTAAGTTGATTTTACAGATTACGGATGATCCCGAGCCATCCGCCCCTCCTAAGAGACCAGATAGGTTCAAGCGTCAGAAGGTGGTTAAACAAGTTTTACCTCACTCTGACCACCTGGTGGATATACGTCAGGAACCCTGGGGAAACCCGGGAAAGAAGTTTGTGCCTCAAAAGAAGATGCTCGCTCGCTATCCCCTCGCGCCAGAGCTGTCTAAAAATTGGGAAACGCCTCCTCCAGTAGACTCACATGTGGCTAGGATGGTGGTTTTCTCAGCTCTACCTGTCAACTACCATCACGTCTCTAAAAGAGCCTACGGATAAACGTGTGGAGGGTTGTCTAAAAGTGATTTACACCCTCACGGGTGCTGCACAGAGGCCCACTATTGCAGCAACATGGGCTGCAGAGGCTATTGAAGCATGGGCCCTAGAGTTAGAAGCTGAAATCTCTTCTGACCATGCTAGACAATGCTTGTCATATATTGTCACAGCTTCTCACTATATTAAAGAGGCAGCTTCTGATGCAGGTATCCTAGCAGCCAAAGCCTCTACTACATCAGTCCTGGCTCGCCGGATATTATTGCTGAGATCCTGGTCTGTGGATCTGGATCCTAGAAAAACCCTGGAGGTACTCCCTTTCAAGGGAGATATTCTGTTTGGGGAGGACTTAAATAAGATAGTGGCTGACTTGGCTACTGCCAAAACTGTCTGTCTGCCAAGTACCGCTCCTTCTGTGTCGAAGGCTAAAGGTACGTCCTTTCGCCCCTTTCGTCCTTCAGGTAAAGCAAAAGGTCAGGCGTACAAAAAGCAGGCCCGCACTTGCAAACCTGGTAAGCCGAAGCCCAAAAGAGCCTGGACTGCCCGTCAGCCAGCTGCCAAGACCGATAAGCCTGCCGCATGACGGGGTGGGCCTCCCCCTGGGGGATCCCAGGGTGGGGGGCCGGCTTCTAGGGTATACCCAGGAATGGTTGAAGACCACTTCAGATGCCTGGGTACGGGAAGTCGTCACACGAGGTTACGCCATAGCTTTCAAAAACCGACCCCCTCATCGATTTTGCCGGACAGCCATCCCGTTGGACCAGACAAAGGCAAACACTCTACATTCGGTGGTACAGACCCTCCTGGATACAGGAGTCGTCGTACAGGTGCCTCTTGCTCAGAGGGGCCAGGGGGTACTATTCTCCGCTGTTTCTGGTCCCGAAACCGAATGGGTCCTCCTGGCCCATTCTCAACCTCAAGGCATTGAACAGGTTTGTGAAAGTTTCCAAGTTCCGTATGGAAACCCTTCGCTCTATAGTTCTGGCCTTGGAACTTGGGGATTACATGGTCTCCCTGGACATACAGGATGCTTACCTGCATATTCCTATAGCAGTGTCACATCAGCAATACCTGAGGTTTGCGATTGGCAACCTCCATTACCAGTTTCGGGCGTTACCTTTTGGTTTAACTACGGCTCTGCGAGTCTTCACCAAAGTTATGACGGTGGTACTCCGCCGTCGAGGGGTCAGGATACTGCCGTATCTGGACGACTTGTTAATCCTGGCAAATTCCCCAGAACTTCTCCTACGTCATCTGGATATGACTGTCCGGTTTCTACAAGCCCACGGGTGGCTCATCAACTGGAAGAAATACTCCCTGAACCCTGCTCAGAGCATGGTGCACCTGGGAGCGCTATTGGACACTCACAACCAGCGGTTGTTCTTGTCTCAGGAGAAAGTCCTGAAGCTTCAGGACAGGATTCGTTGCTTCCTTTCTCGTCCGCAAGTGTCGATACATTCGGCGATGCAGGTGCTGGGCCTCATGGTGTCAGCATTCAACATGGTGGAGTATGCTCAATTCCATTCTAGCCCCCTCCAGAGGCTATTTCTAGCCAAGTGGGACGGCCTACCTCACCGGATCAGGTCTCACATGATCTCATTGACTCCGGAGGTCCGTCTGTCGCTGCACTGGTGGCTCCAGGACCAACGATTGTGCAGGGGCCGTCCCTTCTGGATATCCGACTGGGTCCTGTTGACGACAGATGCCAGTCTCAGAGGTTGGGGAGCGGAGATGGAGCAACACTCCCTTCAGGGTCGGTGGACCAAGGAGGAATCTCTCCTCTCGATCAACATTCTGGAATTGCGGGCGGTCTTCAATGCGTTGAACCTGGCCCAGCATTTAATTCAGAACCGTCCTGTTCAAGTACAGTCGGACAACGCCACCACAGTGGCTTACATAAACCATCAAGGCGGCACTCGAAGCCGTTTGGCAATGAAGGAAGTCTCACGGATTCTACTTTGGGCAGAACGCCATCTACCGGCCATATCGGCAACATTCATTCCGGGAGTCCTGAATTGGGAAGTGGACTTTCTCAGTCGTCAGGACGTACATGCCGGAGAGTGGGGCCTCCATCCAGAAGTGTTTCAACTCCTAGTGGAAAAATGGGGCCTTCCAGACGTGGATCTGATGGCGTCTCGACACAATCACAAGGTTCCGGTCTTCGGAACAAGGACAAGGGATCCTCAAGCAGCATTCGTGGATGCGCTGGCGGTGCCGTGGAGGTTTCGGCTGCCGTACGTGTTCCCTCCGGTGTCACTCCTGCCCAGGGTAATTCGGAAGTTCAAGCAAAAAAGAGGAATTCTGCTTCTCATAGCTCCAGCGTGGCCCAGAAGGCACTGGTTCTCAGACCTGCAGGGCCTATCGTCAGAGCGTCCAATTCTACTTCCTCAACGCCCAGACCTCCTCGTTCAGGGCCCCTGTGTCTACCAGGACATAGCCCGGCTGTCTTTGACGGCATGGCTCTTGAAGCTTCCATCTTAAGGGCTAAAGGATTTTCTGAGGCGGTCATTCAAACTATGTTGCGGGCCCGGAAACCGGCTTCTGCTCGGATTTACTATGGGGTCTGGCATTCTTACTTTGTTTGGTGCGCATCTAACAATTATGACGCTTCCAAGTTTAGTATAGCCAAGCTGTTGGCCTTTCTTCAGCAGGGCCTGGTCTTAGGCCTGCGTCTGGCCTCCCTCAAGGTTCAAGTATCTGACTTGTCAGTGTGGTTTCAGAGAAAGATTGCGACCTTACCTGATGTGCATACCTTTACTCAGGGTGTGTTGCGTATCCAACCTCCCTATGTCCAGCCTGTGGCTCCTTGGGACTTGTCGGTGGTTTTAGAGGCGTTACAAGAATCTCCGTTTGAACCTCTTGGTTCGGCTGATCTTAAGTGGCTTTCCCTTAAGGTGGTGTTTCTGCTGGCTATTACTTCAGCTAGAAGAGTGTCGGATTTGGGTGCCTTGTCTTGTAGTTCCCCATATCTGATATTTCACCGTGACCGGGCGGTTCTTAGGACTCGTCCCGGATATTTACCTAAGGTGGTTTCTTTGTTCCACCTTAACCAGGAGATAGTGGTTCCGGCACTTGTTTCTCCTGATCTGTCTCCCAAAGAGCGGTCTTTGGATGTGGTACGGGCTCTCCGTATCTATGTGAAGAGAACTGCTTCTATTAGGAAATCTGATTCTCTCTTTGTGCTGTTTGGATTTCACAAACGGGGCTGGCCTGCTCACAAGCAAACTTTGGCCAGATAGATTAGAATGGTGATTGCACATGCTTATGTGAAGGCTGGTCTATCAGCTCCTGCTCACATTACGGCCCATTCTACTCGGTCTGTTGGACCTTCTTGGGCGGCCCGCCGTGGTGCGACCCTTGAACAATTGTGCAAGGCGGCTACGTGGTCCTCTGTGAACACGTTCATAAGGTTCTATGCCTTTGATACTGCCGCTTCCCAGGATGCTTCCTTTGGACGCCGGGTTCTTGTGCCCGCTACAGTGCGTCCCCTCCCATAAGGAACTGCTTTAGGACATCCCCTATGTCTTTCCTTGTGGAGCCCAGTGTACCCCGCAGCAGAAAACGAGTTTTATGGTAAGAACTTACCTTTGTTAAAACTCTTTCTGCGAGGTACACTGGGCTCCACAAGGCGCCCACCCTGAGCTTCTTTGGGTTGGTATGGCATTAGCCGCTGACACTTCTCCTGTCGTGAGAGTGTGGTGTATGTGGCTACTAACCGTTGTCGTCTCTTTTCCTGCTACTGCATTGGGCTGGTTAACTAAAAACTGAGCTCTTGTGCAGGGAGGCGAGGTTATAGAGGAGGTGGTGCTATGCATTCTGGGAACAGTCAAAGCTTTTGAGCCTGTTGGTGCCTCGGATCAAGATCCTACTCTACACCCCTATGTCTTTCCTTGTGGAGCCCAGTGTACCTCGCAGAAAGAGTTTTAACAAAGGTAAGTTCTTACCATAAAACTCGTTTTTAAAACTGCTAGAAAAATGATTGCCAGCAAGTAAGAATACTTACCTACTTTGCTGCCCCCTCCTCCATACCTCAACTCATTTAACCTAATTATGAAGTTTGTGGAGAAAATCACCAAAAAACTGTCATATGTTTATTGGTTACAGTATGGGGGTCATTCCGAGTAGATCGCTCGCTGACTATTTTCACAGCGCAGCGATCAGGTAAAAAAACGGCAAAACTGCGCATGCACCGCAATGTGCAGAAACGTTGTACGGGTACAAAGAGGATTGATGCTGGGCGATGGGTTTAGCGAAGATTCCATTCGGACAGCCGAAAGTAAGGTAATTGACAGAAAGAGGGCGTTTATGGGTGTCAACTGACCGTTTTTTGGGAGTGTTTGGGAAAACGCAGGCGTGTCCAGGCGTTTGCTGGGCGGGTGTCTGACGTCAATTCCGTCACCAAAAGACTGAAGTGATCGTAAGGGCTGATTAAGTCCAGAGCTACTCTGAAACTGCACAAAATGTTTTTGCTGCGCTCGGCTGTAAAGGCGTTCGCACACTTGCAAAACGAAAATACACTCCCCCGTGGGCGGCGACTATGCGTTTGCACTGCTGTTAAAAGTAGCTAGCGAGCGAACAACTCGGAATGACCCCCAATATGCTTAAACCCCTCCAAATGCATAGATTAGTCATTGGGGTGGGGTTTGGGGTGTATCAGAGGTTCTGCACAGTGGTCCTGACATATTTAGCTTCAAATAAGGACTTTTCCCCTGCTCAGTGGAGTACGAGAAACCAAATGTGTTTTTGCTCTGACAATTGTCTGGGAGTTTTGAATTGATCCGCAAAAAGTCAGGAGAGTGACTTTTGCCTGCAATTTCATTTAGTGCAACCAAATTCCTGACACATCACCCAGAATTGAATCATTCCCAAATTGGCTGATACAATCACAGAGGAAAAATATTAGTTGGGTTTAATAATAATTATATTGTTTTGCAGTTCAAAACGTATCACTTAAGTTGCCAGTTTATTGTTTCTTAAAATTATGTTTTTGTCTGTGGTTTTTGCTGTTGCTTCCTAGGTGTGACACCGGTGTCTCCTCAGAGCACGTCTAATTCAGCATTATCATGGGCTCACAAAGTGAAACAAGCTCCGAAAAATGTGATCCCTTCAACTACCTCATTGAAAGTTGCCTGCTCTTCACCTAGCAGCTTCAGGAATCGCTATGTACAGGGTGATGACAAGGTAGGTGCCAAAGGTTTGACTATCTGTTACTTTATAACTCTTCATTGTGAATTAAATTACTAAATGCTAGGACGTTATTGACTCTTCTGACGATACCTCATATACACCCACTATGGGACACATACCTCTACCAGTGAACAAGCCCACCAGGAGGTGAAACGGTACGTTTGGTCAGTGCGGGTATTGGGCTCTGCGCAAGCCCATACCCATGGATGGGGTACCCTGGTCCAGTAAGCGCCCATTTGGGCTTTGATTATATGCTCTTTGGCTTATTTTATATGGATAATTTCACTTTTTTTGCTGCATAAGGATTGCTCTGCCCCCCTCCCCCCTTTGAATGTACTAGGTATAGGCGGATACATAACCCCGCCTATGGTCCGCTTTTTTACCTGATATGATGCAGTTTAATTTATATGGTATGTAGTATTGAATTCTGTTAATTGGCGTTTTATGTGCTGAATTCATACAAGGGATTAATCTGAAACTGATTCTCATTTCGCTAGTAGATTACACGCATGTATTTTGATAACTAAATGCTTCCCTGACATAGTTAACTTTTTTGGTGTCAAGTGCACATTTTGGCATCTGCTATCCTTGCTATTGATTACCTGGAATACTTTAATCTATAATTAGGTACCACTGTATCTACTATTCTGCACTTTCACTAATCCTTGTGTTTCATATTTATGTTGAAACTCCTTCTTTTACCTAGTAATGTGCTTTCTCATCCAAAGTAAGTTCTTTGGGAACTAGAGACACAAGAACGAGTGTCTTTTTTTGGACAGCAGAAGCACATTATCTGGTTTCATGGTGCAAGTACTCTCTCATTCAGCAGATTACTGCCACACCCCATGGGATACGCCCGATCTCGTCTGATCTATGGTAGGCCTGGTTAGTAAATTGGTTGGGAGACCGACAACGAATACCAGGTGCATTAAACGCACACGCTGAACAGCAGAAGGAAGATATCCATTTCTATATTTCTTCACATTTCTTGACTCTTTTCTAATTCTATACTAATTATTCCAGTGTATTGGTTTAAATCAAGCCAACACCTGGGCTAGTTGACTTACATAGTATGAATCCAAGTGGGATTTAGAAAACAGGTGACATTAGACATCTGTGACGTTTTCCCTCTTTCATTTTTCTTTGCGTGCTGTCTTAACTTTCAGCTGAAGCAAATGCCTTATGGTGACACCACTGCTTGAAACTAGAGCGGAAGGTGTTTAAAACCCACATAGGCTACATTTTATTACTTTGGCATTCCCTTGTAATTCTCTACTCCAATAAAGGTAAAACACGACGATATGCAGCACTAAGGACCATTTAAAAGGATACCCCCCCTTGGGGACTATTAACCAGTCTTAAGGTATATTCACAATAGACAGGTTTTTACCCATTATCTCAAATTTATGTATGATATTTTCACCAAGGCTTGAAACTATTTACTCTTTTGCACCATTACAAGTTTAATATGTGTGCAGCTGTATAACTACTTATAGTTATTATATTTCTCTAACGTCCTCAATGGATGCTGGGGACTCCGTAAGGACCATGGTGATTAGCGGCTCCGCAGGAGACTGGGCACAACTATAAAGAAAGCTTTTAGACTACTGGTGTGCACTGGCTCCTCCCACTAAGACCCCCCTCCAGACCTCCGTTAGATTCTTGTGCCCGGCCGAGCTGGATGCACACTAGGGGCTCTCCTGAGCACCTAGAAAGAAAGTATTTTTAGGTTTTTTATTTTCAGTGAGATCTGCTGGCAACAGACTCACTGCAGCGAGGGACTAAGGGGAGAAGAAGCGAACCTACCTAACAGGTGGTAGTTTGGGCTTCTTAGGCTACTGGACACCATTAGCTCCAGAGGGATCGACCGCAGGACCCGACCTTGGTGTTCGTTCCCGGAGCCGCGCCGCCGTCCCCCTTACAGAGCCAGAAGCACGAAGAAGGTCCGGAAAATCGGCGGCAGAAGACTTCGGTCTTCACCAAGGTAGCGCACAGCACTGCAGCTGTGCGCCATTGCTCCTCATGTACACCTCACACTTCGGTCACTGATGGGTGCAGGGCGCTGGGGGGGGGCGCCCTGAGGGCAATAAATAACACCTTGGCTGGCAAAATATACATCATATATAGTCCCAGAGGCTATACAGATGTAAAATTACCCCTGCCAGTATCACAGAAAAAGCGCGCGGGGCTTCTCCCACAGCACACTGGCGCCATTTTTCCCTCACAGTTCCGCTGGAAGGAAGCTCCCTGGCTCTCCCCTGCAGTCTGAGAATACTACAGAAGGGTAAAAAAGAGGGGGGGCACTAAATTTAGGCGCAGTATATATATATATATATATATATATATATATATATATATATATATATATATATATGTAATATATATAAAAAAGCAGCTATAGGGAAAACACTCATTGATAGTGGGATCCCAGTGTTATATAGCGCTCTGGTGTGTGCTGGCATACTCTCTCTCTGTCTCCTCAAAGGGCTTTGTGGGGTCTTGTCCTCTGTCAGAGCATTCCCTGTGTGTTTGCGGTGTGTCGGTACGGCTGTGTCGACATGTTTGATGAGGCTTATGTGGAGGCGGAGCAGATGCCTGTAAATGTGATGTCACCCCCTGCGGGGTCGACACCTGAGTGGATGGTGCTGTGGAAGGAATTACGTGATAGTATCGACTCCTTACATAAAAGGTTTGACGACATACCTAATGTGGGACAGCCGGCTTCTCAGCCTGTGCCTGCCCAGGCGTCTCAAAAACCATCAGGGGCTCTAAAACAGACTCCCTGACGAAGGCCAATACCGGCCGATACGCGTTGGAGCACACACTGCTTTTTTACACTACTTTATTCAATCATTTCAACTGACAGAGCGTGTATCCAAGGACGGAGGAAAGAGAGAACGAAAGAACGACGAGAAATAGACGGGACCCACAGGCATCCGAGACCGGTCACGTGACCCAACCCGGAAGTGCAGGAGATCGCCGGGCCGCGGCCGAGACGGAAGAGACCGCTGGCGGGGGAACGAGGAGACGGAGCAGGAGCGTTAAGGTAAGGGACCCTGTAGGAGGAGAGAAGGCGCGGCGGACAGCACTAACTGTGCTAGAAGCAGCCCCTACCTCCCTCTCCAAGACTCACGACTGTTCTCCTCTCACCAGGGCACCGTGCTGCGCTCTTTGAGCGACAGCGGGGTGGACCGGGCTTAGAGGGGCACAGCCTGTCCAGGAGTCCTAATTACCTAGCACTCACCACACCCCGACCCCTATCGCCAGCGGCCATCCAGGGGTACCCCAAAAATATTTTTTCTCATTTTTTTTCGCTTTTTTCACCTTTTTAGGATCTTAATACAATTTTCAGTATTAGAATTGACTTTATATTAATTGACTTAAAGCTCTGGACTTTCATTCATTTTTTTGCACACCTTCATGATTCACCCAGAGGTGGGACGCCACCATTCTGGGGTGACCAGCATTCTGTGAAACAACATATATTTTGACCACCAGTTAATCAGTACTACATTTGTTCCATCCCCCGACCCCTCCCCCGGGAATTTTTTCCTCCCATTTTTTCTACATGAATATTATTATTATTATTATTTTTCATAAATTTCTTTATAAATAAAGATATATTCTTCTTTTTTCATCCCATTTCCCTATATTGCCATTTATTTATTAGTTCTAGTTATCTGACTGCTTATTATATAAAGCATTTAACCAATTGTTATACATTTTACACATCAGGCGCACCTATGAAAACCTTTTGTTAAACTTACCTGAGTGAAGTATTTTTGGAGGTACTTCAACCATAGGTTGCAGCCCAAACAACTAAAAATATCCGGATACACGAGCGCCATTCGCCCTCTGTATATATATTTCAGGGGCTCTAAAACGCCCGCTACCTCAGATGGTTGACACAGATGTCGACACGGATACTGACTCCAGTGTCGACGACGAAGAGACTAATGTAACTTCCAGTAGGGCCACACGTTACATGATTGAGGCAATGAAAAATGTGTTGCACATTTCTGATGTTACCCCCGATACCACAAAAAAGGGTATAATGTTTGGAGAGAAAAAACTACCAGTAGCTTTTCCTCCATCTGAAGAGTTAAATGAAGTGTGTGAAGAAGCGTGGGCTTCCCCTGATAAAAAGATGGTAATTTCTAAGAGGTTACTAATGGCGTACCCTTTCCCGCCAGAGGATAGGTCACGCTGGGAAACATCCCCTAGGGTGGATAAAGCACTCACACGCTTGTCAAAGAAGGTGGCACTACCGTCTCCGGATACGGCCGCCCTGAAGGAATCTGCTGATAGAAAGCAGGAGGCTATCCTGAAATCTATATATACACACACAGGTGTGATACTGAGACCGGCTATAGCTTCAGCTTGGATGTGCAGCGCTGCTGCTGCGTGGTCAGATTCCCTGTCAGAAAATATAGATACCCTAGACAGGGACACTATTTTGCTAAACGTAGAGCATATAAAAGACGCACTTTTATACATGAGGGATGCACAGAGGGATATTTGCCGGCTGGCATCCAAAATTAGTGCAATGTCCATTTCTGCCAGGAGAGGGTTATGGACTCGGCAGTGGACAGGTGATGCAGATTCCAAACGACACATGGAAGTTCTGCCTTATAAGGGTGAGGAATTGTTCGGGGATGGTCTCTCGGACCTCGTTTCCACAGCAACAGCTGGGAAGTCTACATTTTTACCCCATGTTCCCTCACAACCAAAGAAAGCACCGTATTATCAGGTACAGTCCTTTCGGCCCAATAGGGGCAAGCGGGTTAAAGGCGCGTCCTTTCTGCCCAGAGGCAGAGGTAGAGGGAAAAAGCTGCAGCATACAGCCAGTTCCCAGGAGCAAAAGTCCTCCCCCGCTCACGGGTGGATCCCTGGATCCTTCAAATAGTATCTCAGGGGTACAAACTGGAATTCGAGACGTCTCCCCCCCCCCCCCCCCCTCCCGCCGTTTCCTCAAATTTGCTTTGCCAACCACTCCCTCAGGCAGGGAGGCAGTGTTACAGGCAATTCAAAGGCTGTATTCACAACAAGTGATAGTAAAGGTGCCCCTACTTCAACAAGGAGGGGGTTACTATTCCACAATGTTTGTGGTACCGAAACCGGACGGTTCGGTGAGACCCATTTTAAATTTGAAATCCTTGAACACATATATAAAAAAATTCAAGTTCAAGATGGAATCGCTCAGGGCGGTTATTGCAAGCCTGGACGAGGGAGATTACATGGTATCGCTGGACATCAAGGATGCTTACCTACATGTCCCCATTTACCATCCTCACCAGGAGTACCTCAGGTTTGTGGTACAAGATTGTCATTACCAATTCCAGACGTTGCCGTTCGGTCTCTCCACGGCTCCGAGGGTCTTTACCAAGGTAATGGCGGAAATGATGATACTCCTTCGAAGGAAGGGAGTTTTAATTATCCCGTACTTGGACGATCTCCTGATAAAGGCGAGGTCCAGAGAGCAGTTGTTGGTAGGGGTAGCACTATCTCGGGAAGTGCTACAACAGCACGGCTGGATTCTAAACATTCCAAAGTCACAGCTGGTCCCTACGACACGCCTGCTGTTCCTAGGGATGGTTCTGGACACAGAACAGAGAAAAGTGTTTCTCCCGGAGGAGAAGGCCAAGGAGCTGTCATCTCTAGTCAGAGGCCTCCTAAAACCAAAACAGGTGTCGGTGCATCACTGCACGCGGATCCTGGGAAAAATGGTAGCTTCCTACAAAGCGATTCCATTCGGCAGGTTTCATGCAAGAACCTTTCAGTGGGACCTGTTGGACAAGTGGTCCGGATCGCATCTTCAGATGCATCGTCTGATAACCCTGTCTCCAAGGACAAGGGTGTCTCTGCTGTGGTGGCTGCAGAGTGCTCATCTTCAAGAGGGCCGCAGATTCGGCATACAGGACTGGGTCCTGGTGACCACGGATGCCAGCCTTCGAGGCTGGGGAGCAGTCACACAGGGAAGAAACTTCCAAGGACTATGGTCAAGTCAGGAGACTTCCCTGCACATAAATATTCTGGAACTAAGGGCCATTTACAATGCCCTAAGTCAGGCAAAACCCCTGCTTCAAAACCAGCCGGTACTGATCCAGTCAGACAACATCACCGCGGTCGCCCATGTAAATAGACAGGGCGGCACGAGAAGCAGGACGGCGATGGCAGAAGCCACAAGGATTCTCCGATGGGCGGAAAATCACGTGTTAGCACTGTCAGCAGTGTTCATTCCGGGAGTGGACAACTGGGAAGCAGACTTCCTCAGCAGGCACGACCTCCACCCGGGAGAGTGGGGACTTCATCCAGAAGTCTTTCAAATGATTGTAAACCAGTGGGAAAAACCACAGGTGGACATGATGGCGTCCCGCCTAAACAAAAAGCTAGAAAAATTTTGCGCCAGGTCAAGAGACCCGCAGGCGATAGCTGTGGACGCTTTGGTAACACCGTGGGTGTACCGATCGGTTTATGTGTTCCCTCCTCTTCCTCTCATACCAAAGGTACTGAGGATAATAAGGAGAAGAGGAGTAAGAACTATACTCATTGTTCCGGATTGGCCAAGAAGAGCGTGGTATCCGGAACTTCAAGAAATGGTGTCAGAGGACCCATGGCCTCTACCGCTCAGACAGGACCTGCTGCAGCAGGGGCCCTGTCTGTTCCAAGACTTACCGCGGCTGCGTTTGATGGCATGGCGGTTGAACACCGGATCCTGAAGGAAAAGGGCATTCCGGAGGAAGTCATTCCTACGCTGATAAAAGCTAGGAAAGAAGTAACCGCGAACCATTATCACCGCATATGGCGAAAATATGTTGCGTGGTGTGAGGCCAGGAAGGCCCCAACGGAAGAATTTCAGCTGGGCCGGTTCCTGCACTTCCTACAGTCAGGGGTGACTATGGGCCTTAAATTGGGTTCCATTAAGGTCCAGATTTCGGCTCTATCGATTTTCTTCCAGAGAGAATTGGCTTCACTACCTGAAGTTCAGACTTTTGTTAAGGGAGTGCTGCATATTCAGCCCCCTTTTGTGCCTCCAGTGGCACCTTGGGATCTCAACGTGGTGTTGGATTTCCTAAAGTCACATTGGTTTGAGCCACTGAAAACCGTGGATTTGAAATATCTCACGTGGAAAGTTGTCATGTTGTTGGCCTTGGCTTCGGCCAGGCGTGTTTCAGAACTGGCGGCTTTGTCATGTAAAAGCCCTTATCTGTTTTTCCATATGGATAGGGCAGAATTGAGGACTCGTCCCCAGTTTCTCCCCAAAGTGGTATCAGCTTTTCATCTGAACCAACCTATCGTGGTGCCTGCGGCTACAAATGACTTGGAGGCTTCCAAGTTGTTGGATGTAGTCAGGGCCCTAAAAATTTATGTTTCCAGGACAGCTGGAGTCATGAAGACTGACTCGCTCTTTATCCTGTATGCGCCCAACAAGTTGGATGCACCTGCTTCAAAGCAGACTATTGCTCGCTGGATCTGTAGTACGATTCTACTTGCACATTCTGCGGCTGGACTGCCGCATCCTAAATCAGTGAAAGCCCATTCCACGAGGAAAGTGGGCTCTTCTTGGGCGGCTGCCCGAGGGGTCTCGGCTCTTCAACTTTGCCGAGTTGCTACTTGGTCAGGGGCAAACAAGTTTGCAAAATTCTACAAATTTGATACCCTGGCTGAGGAGGACCTTGAGTTCTCTCATTCCGTGTCAGTCATCCGCACTCTCCCTCCCGTTTGGGAGCTTTGGTATAATCCCCATGGTCCTTACGGAGTCCCCAGCATCCACTTAGGACGTTAGAGAAAATAAGAATTTACTCACCGGTAATTCTATTTCTCATTGTCCGTAGTGGATGCTGGGCGCCCATCCCAAGTGCGGATTGTCTGCAATACTTGTATATAGTTATTGCTTAACTAAAGGGTTATTGATGAGCTATCTGTTGAGAGGCTCAGTTGTTATCATGCTGTTAACTGGGTATTGTATCACGAGTTATACGGTGTGATTGGTGTGGCTGGTATGAGTCTTACCCGGGATTCAAAATCCTTCCTAATTGTGTCAGCTCTTCCGGGCACCGTATCCTAACTGAGGTCTGGAGGGGGGTCTTAGTGGGAGGAGCCAGTGCACACCAGTAGTCTAAAAGCTTTCTTTATAGTTGTGCCCAGTCTCCTGCGGAGCCGCTAATCCCCATGGTCCTTACGGAGTCACCA
Source organism: Pseudophryne corroboree (assembly GCF_028390025.1). Lineage (NCBI taxonomy): Eukaryota > Metazoa > Chordata > Amphibia > Anura > Myobatrachidae > Pseudophryne > Pseudophryne corroboree. The sequence continues at coordinate 463,891,928 of NC_086444.1, read as the reverse complement.
GCATCCACTACGGACTATGAGAAATAGAATTACCGGTGAGTAAATTCTTATTTTTACAGTTTTTTAGTCACATTAATTTTATTGTAGGCTTTATTAAAAGTTAAGCTTTATCGTCTATTCAATTTCAATATGAGAGTGTCCCAACACAGAAACAATAAAATATTTTTATCATCAAACCGTCCTTGGGCGCACCACAATTTCACAAATAAATTGTATATTCCGGACCCAGAATGTGTTCTTAGTCTTCTTCCAACATGCAACAAATTTAGAAAAAGAAATACAATAGCGTAACTCCGTTATATCCACCAATTATTTTGTAAAGATATCAATGGGATCCGTACCATGTAATAAGTCTACCCTTTGTAGACAAATGACACATTTAACAAGGAAGGATGGATCTCTTCACAGGATTCACACCTCTTCCGGCACCCATCTCCACAATATTTAATGGTCATACACAGGAAGAAAATAGATATAGCCTGGTGTGGACGTTTTTTGGGGAGCTTGGAAAGGATCCATAGACGGACGTGTAAGGTGCTGGGGACGCCTGGTTTATATTTACAACTGCCTTATATTTGTTCATATATGGTGAGAGTCCATCTACTCCTCTGTTTTTAAATTTTAAAATAAAACAGTATTATACTATACTTGTTTTTATATTTTATGACATCCTTCTAATGCGGAGACGTGTATGAGAACAAGTGGAAATCCTGTGATACGGTGTATCTTCCCCTATTATGCTTCATTTGTCTACAAAGGGTAGACTTCATAAATGGTGAGAGTCCACCCATTTCCCCTGTTTTTTAAGAACTAGATTTTAAACAATATTAGACTATATCTATTTTCTTCCTGTGTATGACCATTAAATATTGTGGAGATGGGTGCCGGAAGAGGTGTGAATCCTGTGAAGAGATCCATCCTTCCTTGTTAAATGTGTCATTTGTCTACAAAGGGTAGACTTATTACATGGTACGGATCCCATTGATATCTTTACAAAATAATTGGTGGATATAACGGAGTTACGCTATTGTATTTCTTTTTCTAAATTTGTTGCATGTTGGAAGAAGACATTCTGGGTCCGGAATATACAATTTATTTGTGAAATTGTGGTGCGCCTAAGGACGGTTTGATGATAAAAATCTTTTATTGTTTCTGCATGTTTGGATGTTAGGTGACATCTTATATATCATTAAATAGTCCAAGTGGGCAGCCTATTAGCGCATGTGGGTATCTTCATCACATAAAAAAGATTGTCCCAACACAGAGTCTTTCTTTTTTCTTGTTTTTGTGTACATGTACTTTCTATTGACTCTGGGAGCACCACCGACAGGATATTAACACATCAGTGTGAATTTTAGTTATTGTCGATTACAGACTAATATTCCCACTGTGGTAGGGTCTGAACTACTTACCTGTTGCGGAACAAACCACCCTTTGTACAATTTGTTACCTCATACTTGCAGAGAAAATGTACAGCTTTGGGGGATATCCAATTATCCCCGTGTTATATGGAGCAGGGGAAGAGGGGGGATGCAGGTCACGGTGCTGTCACGGCTTCCCCGCCGTGAGTCCCAGCGCCGAGTGATGGCTACCGGGTCGCAGCGCTCTTACTGTAGTCCCAGCCTGGCATGAGACACTAACTGCAGGTCGCCGCTGCTTACCGGGTATTTTGTTTCACCTGCCTCAGGCAGGCAAAACCAAATCCGTTTTCAAGCTGTTTCTGGGGAGCTGTTTCTCACGAAAACATGCAGTTTTCGCTGAACCGGTGTGTTTTCTGGATGAAAGCTTTTTTTTTTTCTGGGCGATCCTAATTGGAAAACATGTGAAAAAACATCTGTGATACATCGGAAAAAAGTCAGTTTTTCACTCCCGATGTTTTATCTCCACTAATAGGATACCGCCTTTTGCCTCTTTTACTATGCAGCTGTGTTTAGCCACAAAAACCCAAAAAGTGCCCTGCTGTGAGGATAGCAGTGGAGTACACCATGAGATACTTGGGATCGGTATGTGATACCGCTGCACGGGATGCCGAATGTCAGGATACCGACATCGACATCCCGCGCGCCAGTATGCCAGCAGGGGAGGTTCAATTCTCCCTCTATGGGTGTCGTGGACACCCATAGGGGGGGAATCACATCGCCGGTATTCCTGCGGCGGTATAGTACCCTAGTCGGGATCCCGGCGTCGGTATTGCGACAGCTGGAATTCCGACGTATGGTATGTTTACTGCATACCATTACTGTACTCACATCCTGCAGAAATAAACACGCTATATTTTTAAGTGAGCCGATCACAAGTAAGTGTACTATGTAGAATGTACGTACTCTTTCACTGATTAGCGATTATTGCAGCCCATATCAGCTTTGGCTAATTTACACATTTAACCAAAATAAGCCTTTCCTTATTATTTTTTAGCATATCGTACAGTTATTTACAGTTATTTTCTAATACCGCTAATCTATATATAATTGACCTTGGTCTTGTAACAAGAATTCTAGGTTGTAGATTTAGTAAAGCTTCTAAAAATTAAAAGCATTGCTGTTACTCGTAGCAACCAATCAGGTTTCATCTATTATTTCTCTATTTTATTCTAGAAAATGAAAGACAGAATTTTATTGGGTGCTATGAACAACATTTCTACTTGTCTGTTTTAGAAGCTTTAGTATATCTACCCCTAAGTGTGTTATTAGTTTACTTCTCTTATGCCATGTCAAGTTATTTTTTCATCCCAAAGCCTAATGAATTGGCTTGATGATACTGTATTTAGCAGTGACATGCGGTGAGGGGAGGCAAAGCCTTTCCTGTCATACTAATGTATACCCTAGAGTTTTGACTTTATAAAGTATATGAAAAATACAAAGACTATATTAGACATATCTTCCTTGTATGATTCTAAGAATTTTTATAGTGAAAATTCTGGAGTAAAAAGTCTATGGCAGGTGAGGTGCCTATCTTTTCTGCACATCTCTGATCAAGACTCACCAATTTTCTAGCAGTATATGCTGCTGCACCTGTGTATAATGACCACATGAACCCCTTGGCTCATATATTGTGTGTAAATCTGGCTCTGGTATTAACCAGTGCCTCCTGAGCCATTTACCTCACAGCACGTCCCTGGTATTTAGATAGTGTAAGGCTGTTGGTTAAATAGAAGATGCTAGAAAATAAGCATAATACAGCATCTTCTAGCTCTCTGTAGGATTTGGGAGGAACTTGTTTGGTACCTAGCCTACAACTAACCTGGGCTGTAAGTTTGTTAACATGAGTAGACAAATTTTCATCCATTATTATTATTATAAGTATTGGCTTTGCAGAGAGACTGACATTGATAACTTATGCTGGTTTCTCTTACAGTTAGCCTAACATATTGCACACCAAACACACACATTTTTCTGACTATATTTCTGTTTAATGGACACCTCCACTATTTTGCGTTTCATTTCAGCTGTTACCGACCCCTTACATAGCTAAAGAAACTGAAGAAGTGGTAGAAAAGAAAAAAAGAAAGCAAAAGAAAAAGAAGAAAAGCAGCGGAGTTCCAGAAACTGTAAAGTCCACAAATGAAATTGTTGTTTTTCAAGAACCCCCAAAATTTCAGGTTTGTTTGTCATATAGTAGTAGCATTCTTGTATTGCAATCTAGTTTAAAACCAGAAGAACAGGAGAGAGTTCATAGAGCATTACATCAGCATAATACCAAATAGTGTTCAACACATACCTCCCAACATTTTAAAATGAGAGTTCGGGACCCCCTCCGTGCTTCGAAGGCACGTGTATCTGAAAAAAAGGGGTTTGCATCATGCTGGGGAAGGGGTGCCCAGAACTCCAGCAGCTGCTGAGTTACCCCTGGACTCCACTCTGCACTGAATAATGGGGCTGTCCTGCTAAAATCGGGACAGTTATGAGGTATGACAAAATGCGCATTTAACATAGATTTTGAGCTGTATAACCATTTTCTCTCATCGAAAAGACAATCGTTTTCCACCAGAAGCTGAAAAATCTCTACAACAGATTTACAACATCTTGGTATATTACAGTTTAAGATATTTTTATTTCCATGAAACCAGCATATAATATGTTCACAATTTCAGATAACACATTTGCTTATATGATAAACTCCAGATTCAGTTGGAGGTATCAGTAGTTTTTTTCTTCCAAAGACAGAGCTTTCACAGTTCAGAAGGACAATTCACCACATAAACGGAGGCCCAAACATGTCAAGGGAGGTCAACCAAAACGTTTTGTCAGAGCGACTTCATCAGGGAAGAATCTGTCACATTTTAATAATTTTCCATATCACCATATTATTTAATATTGCGGTTTGTCCAGAAAGTTTTATATTTTCATTTATGTGGTCCAAGTGGGCATGTAACATTTTTCCCCCTATGGCAGCAGTCACTAAGTGATTTATCCCCTCCACTTGCTAAAGCTAGACAGGAAAGAAACATGCATTAGATGTGTTTAAGGCCATCTGCTTTCTTCCTACAGGGCCATCTTTCCTGTCTATTTGAGACAGGTAGCTCTTGTCTAGCATGCTTTGCAGTGGATTTTCTGTCAGGAGACGTGACTGGTAGATGGTTGTCCCACTATGAACAAGCAAACAGAGTATAGTCCTAAATAAGGTAGATCATATAGAGAGAGATGCTATCCTGTAGTGGCTAGGACCCTTAGGATAGGTAATCTGGAATGATACATTCAGGAATGGGTTGTCCATTCCCTGCTCTAATATAGAGTGCTCTAGATTTTCTGTGTGAGTCCTTGTTTGACTTCATTTTTGTATCAGCTATGTCTCTGGCTGTATCCACAAGGAGAACATTATGGCATTTACCTTGCACTGCAGATTTTCAATGTACAGTAAATTATGTTTTTTCTACAGCCCCTTATACCCAGTTCAGGGAAGCCATGTCTTACATGCCTGAGTTATAGAAGGCAGAGCTAAATAGGTTATATGAGATAGAAATCCCATTTCTGTGGAGAATAGGAGTGAGCTCCAGAGACAAGTCACAATGCGATAAGAGCCGAGAGAGCATCTTCTCGGCCAGTAGGAGTCAAGTTGATTCTTTGACTTAGTTTGACCCAAACCACAAAGGACCTATGTGTTTGGCAAAGTCTCAGGAATGCTTATACTCAGGGATTTATAATCGTTCTGATCAAGGACACATTTTTAGTTTCTCAGACCTCATATTGGAGGAAAGAGAACCCTGTTGGGTAGCATAGGAGATCTAATAAATACAAGGTATCATAATTAGAAAAGAGGACAGGAATTTATAGTTGCTTCTGGTGAAAAAAGCACCATAGTCTGTGAGATGAACCTGGATTTCAAATATGTCAAAGCTGAAAGTTTTGGATACAAGATTTTTTTGGCTGTTATACAGCCAGTAGACTTCCTTACCTCCGTAGGGTGGTATCCAGTTAGCTGCGGTTAATTGACTCTCCCGTGGTTAAGGAAGTCTAAAAGCACATCACAGATGGATTGGTTATGGAGATAATATCCATTTCTACATACGACCCCACAGAGAATGGGTAAAAATGACAACTGGAGGTGTATATATTCTTTGTATGTATTTACTGGGAATGTTTTAATCAACAATTGATGTACTTCTTTGGGCAAAGAGACTTAAGGTGCGTACACACTGGGTGATATATTGGCCGTTCTATTGAATGGCCGATATATCGCAGGTACTCTGGCCAGTGTGTATGAGGGATATGAGGGAGCGGAAGTTGAAAGGGTAAATTTGAGAAGCAAGGGTGTCTCAGAAAGTTTCCTTAATAGTTCCAGAAGCCAGGATGTCCTCCATCTCTGTATAGCGTAAAATGATTAAAACATTTTCTATAAGATCCTAGGCTAACACAGAAGCTATGAAATTAATATTTTTACAGGATGGGCTAGCAGTGACGTGCAGTGAGGTCTTTGGCTGGGGAGGCACATATATATCTCCATCTGCCCCCTCTCTCACTTGAGATGTGTGTTAAAGCCAGAGTGTAGGTGCCGCTCAGGGCCGTGCAAGGGTGTTCGGTACGCCCTCCATTCCCTTAACTCATAAAGGGACAGCGTGCATCACAAAAGAGGGGTGTGGTCTCCCAAGGAAGGGGCGTGGACACAATAGCACCTGAGAACAGTACCTCCAATTCAAATTACGCCACACTGTAGCGCAATCTTATTCACATTACACTGTATGCAGGCAGGAACGCTGAGGGGGAGATATAGGGAGAGTGAGGGCAGGGACGCTGACGGGGAGGGTGAGGGCAGGGACGCTGAGGGGGAAATACAGGGAGGGTGAGGGCAGGGACGCTTAGGGGGAGATACAGGGAGGGTGAGGGCAGGGACGCTGACGGTGAGGGCAGGGACGCTTAGGGGGAGATACAGGGAGAGTGAGGGCAGGGACGCTGAGGAGGAGATACAGGGAGAGTGAGGGCAGGGACGCTGACGGGGAGGGTGAGGGCAGGGACGCTGAGGGGGAAATACAGGGAGGGTGAGGGCAGGGACGCTTAGGGGGAGATACAGGGAGGGTGAGGGCAGGGACGCTGACGGGGAGGGTGAGGGCAGGGACGCTTAGGGGGAGATACAGGGAGAGTGAGGGCAGGGACGCTGAGGGGGAGATACAGGGAGGGTGAGGGCAGGGATGCTCAGGGGGAGATACAGGGAGGGTGAGGGCAGGGACGCTTAGGGGGAGATACAGGGAGGGTGAGGGCAGGGACGCTGAGGGGGGAGATACTGGGAGGGTGAGGGCAGGGATGCTGATGGGGAGTTAGAGGGCAAGTGAGGGTAGGGATGCTGAGAGGGAGTTACAGGGAGGGTGCGGGCATGGACGCTACTGGGGTGTTATAGGGAGAGTAAGTGCATGGGTGTTAGAGGAAGGGTGAGGGTAGGGACGCTGAAAAGGAGTTAGAGGGATCATGAGGGGCGAGTTACAGGGAGGGTAAGGGCAGTAGAACTGAAGAGGGAGTTACAGGGAGGGTGAGGACAGGGGCCTAAAAAATTGATTAGAATAAACAAATGCTCTAAATCCCCCCAACCGTCACTTACCAGATATGTGCAGCGCCTCCTCACTTCTTCAGTCTGTCACACGTGGGTCTCTATCAGTGATTGTGCGGGACAGGACTCGGAGCTGATAGTGTGGTTTCCGCTCACCACCGGCAAAGCTCTTGACTGTGGGCTGGGTCTGGATCCCATCTTTATGTGCCTGGGGGGGTACATGGCACACACTTTGGTTAGAGGGGGGGTACACGGTACACACTTTAGCTAGAGCGGGGGACACTGCACACACTTTAGCTAGGAGGGGGAGGGGGGGACATGGCACACACTTTAGTTAGAGGGGGGACACGGCACACACTTTAGTTAGGAGGGGGTGGGGTGACATGGCACACACTTTAGTTAGTAGGGGGAGGGGGGGACACGGCACACACTTTAGTTAGAGGGGGACACACGACACACACTTTAGTTAGGAGGGGGGACATGACACATACTTTAGTTAGTAGGGGGAGGGGGGGGACACGGCACACACTTTAGTTAGGAGGGGGTGGGGGGACATGACACACACTTTTTAGTTAGTAGGGGGAGGGGGGGGACACGGCACACACTTTAGTTAGAGGGGGACGACGACACACACTTTAGTTAGGAGGGGGGGGGTATGGCGCACACTTTAGTTAGGAGGCAGTGACGTGCGGTGAGGTCTTTGGCTGGGGAGGCACATATATATCTCCATCTGCCCCCTCTCTCACTTGAGATGTGTGTTAAAGCCAGAGTGTAGGTGCCGCTCAGGGCCGGTGCAAGGGTGTTCGGCGCCCTCCCTCCCTTAACTCATAAAGGGACAGCGTGCATCACAAAAGAGGGGTGTGGTCTCCCAAGGAAGGGGCGTGGGCACAATAGCACCTGAGAACAGTACCTCCAATTCAAATTACGCCACACTGTAGCGCAATCTTATTCACATTACACTGTATGCAGGCAGGAACGCTGAGGGGGAGATATAGGGAGAGTGAGGGCAGGGACGCTGACGGGGAGGGTGAGGGCAGGGACGCTGAGGTGGAAATATAGGGAGGGTGAGGGCAGGGACGCTTAGGGGGAGATACAGGGAGGGTGAGGGCAGGGACGCTGACGGGGAGGGTGAGGGCAGGGACGCTTAGGGGGAGATACAGGGAGAGTGAGGGCAGGGACGCTGAGGAGGAGATACAGGGAGAGTGAGGGCAGGGACGCTGACGGGGAGGGTGAGGGCAGGGACGCTGAGGGGGAAATACAGGGAGGGTGAGGGCAGGGACGCTTAGGGGGAGATACAGGGAGGGTGAGGGCAGGGACGCTGACGGGGAGGGTGAGGGCAGGGACGCTTAGGGGGAGATACAGGGAGAGTGAGGGCAGGGACGCTGAGGGGGAGATATAGGGAGAGTGAGGGCAGGGACGCTGACGGGGAGGGTGAGGGCAGGGACGCTGAGGAGGAGATATAGGGAGAGTGAGGGCAGGGACGCTGAGGGGGAGGGGGAGGGCAGGGACGCTGAGGGGGAAATACAGGGAGGGTGAGGGCAGGGACGCTTAGGGGGAGATACAGGGATGGTGAGGGCAGGGACGCTGACGGGGAGGGTGAGGGCAGGGACGCTTAGGGGGAGATACAGGGAGAGTGAGGGCAGGGACGCTGAGGGGGAGATACAGGGAGGATGAGGGCAGGGATGCTGAGGGGGAGATACAGGGAGGGTGAGGGCAGGGACGCTTAGGGGGAGATACAGGGAGGGTGAGGGCAGGGACGCTGAGGGGGGAGATACTGGGAGGGTGAGGGCAGGGATGCTGACGGGGAGTTAGAGGGCAAGTGAGGGTAGGGATGCTGAGAGGGAGTTACAGGGAGGGTGCGGGCATGGACGCTACTGGGGTGTTATAGGGAGAGTAAGTGCATGGGATTTAGAGGAAGGGTGAGGGTAGGGACGCTGACAAGGAGTTAGAGGGATCATGAGGGGCGAGTTACAGGGAGGGTAAGGGCAGTAGAACTGAAGAGGGAGTTACAGGGAGGGTGAGGACAGGGGCCTAAAAAATTGATTAGAATAAACAAATGCTCTAAATCCCCCCAACCGTCACTTACCAGATATGTGCAGCGCCTCCTCACTTCTTCAGTCTGTCACACGTGGGTCTCTATCAGTGATTGTGCGGGACAGGACTCGGAGCTGATAGTGTGGTTTCCGCTCACCACCGGCAAAGCTCTTGACTGTGGGCTGGGTCTGGATCCCATCTTTATGTGCCTGGGGGGGTACATGGCACACACTTTGGTTAGAGGGGGGGTACACGGCACACACTTTAGCTAGAGCGGGGGACACGGCACACACTTTAGCTAGGAGGGGGAGGGGGGGACATGGCACACACTTTAGTTAGAGGGGGGACACGGCACACACTTTAGTTAGGAGGGGGTGGGGGGACATGACACACACTTTAGTTAGTAGGGGGAGGGGGGGGACACGGCACACACTTTAGTTAGGAGGGGGGGGTATGGCACACACTTTAGTTAGGAGGGGGGGGTATGGCACACACTTTAGTTAGGGGGAGGGGGGACACGGCGCACACTTTATTTAGAGGGGGGGACACAGCACACACTTTAGTTAGGAGGGGGAGGGGGGACACAGCACACACTTTAGTTAGAGGGGGGGACACGGGACACACTTTAGTTAGGAGGGGGGACATGGCACACACTTTAGTTAGGAGGGGGAGGGGGGGGACATGGCAAACACTTTAGTTAGGGGGGGACATGACATACACTTTAGTTAGGAGGAGGAGAGAGACATGGCACATACTTTAGTTAGTAGGGGGAGGGGGGGACACAGTAGACAGATCTGCCGTTCCGCTCTCCCCCCTCCACCCTGTACCGCTGCTGGTGCGCCCCATGTCTTTCCGCTCTCCCCCCCCTCCTGCTGCACTGTGTCTTCCGCTCTGCCTGCCTGTGTGTGACAGGCGTCGGCCCGGCAGCGGCAGCAAGGACAGTGCTCTGCCGTGAGTAAGGAGGCAGGGAGGGGGGAGCCGCTCTAGTCAGCGCCGCATCTCGGCGTCCCGGCGCCGCCGCAGCAATACCTGACGGGTCTCGTCGCTTCTCCTGCCCGCGTCTATGTGATTGGACCAGCGGATCCAGCACTGGATCCGCTGTCCAATCACCGGTGCCTCGCTAGCAGGGGCGTGCTTTCCCTGCCAGCGAGGCACTTGTATAAGTGCCGCATTCCCCTTCTTTTTGAATGGGCTTTTACAGCCCAGCGCAAGGCCCCGCCCCCCGCTTTGTCCCCGTTTCCACTGGCTACGGGAGGCACTAGCTATTAGTGCCTCCCAAACTAATTACATGGACTACAATGATTATAATAATATAAAGTGGATACATATGACACAGAATGTGTCATATGTATCTGCTTTGTATTATTTTAATCATTAATGACAGGGGAGGCACTGCCTCCCCTGACTGCACGTCCCTGTGGGCTAGAGAAGCACTAGGTAAAAAAATTCCCTTAAAGTTCAGACACCAAGATTTCGACTTCTCTGCAGTGATGGAACCAGGTGCTGCAGTGTGACATTATACTGCAGCAACTGACTCCTGTCACTGAGAAGGAGCTGGCATTGCAGGCACTAGTCTTCATGGGCAGCCCAGCTTCTGGGTACACCCCCAGAGCGAGGTTATCAGGGTCTTTCTGCAAGACTGCACCCCTTTCCGGATGCTGTGCAAAGTGGGTACTATAGACTGCATTGGGCGTCACCGACCCCAGGTCCTCCTCTGCCGCAGATGAAACCCTTAGTAAGTCTTGGGATGCAGCAGTTCTTACTGAATGTGGCCCCTGTATTTCATATTAAACCAAAGATGGTGATTCCTTCTTTATTTCCACCCCCTCCCCCCCCAATCCCTTGTTTAATTTTTCAGCAGATACTCATAATGAATAAACCACAAGTATGGATATCATAGCAAGATGGCTAAGGGATTTAATTGGAAGTGCATCTTAAGTGAAGGGGAAACAGCTACATAGTATTTAGAAGGCCATTTCTCTTCTAGGGCCATAACTTCCTCATGCATTTTTTCTTCTTCAGGGTCAATGGTCTCCACAGGATTAATATTGGGGTATGAGCTGGTGGAGACCAAGACTGGCACTGAACAATAAATCTTTGTGAGACTTCCAAGATGCAGTGGGCTCCTCTACCTTCATACCTCGCCCCCATGCTCAAGCACTTAAATTTTTTTCGGTGTCAGGTTGGAGCTGGTCACACTGAACAAGGGCTGCACACTGCAGCCCAAGCTTTTATTTCTCTAACGTCCTAGTGGATGCTGGGGACTCCGTAAGGACCATGGGGAATAGACGGGCTCCGCAGGAGACAGGGCACTTTAAGAAAGAATTAGGAATACTGGTGTGCACTGGCTCCTCCCTCTATGTCCCTCTTCCAGACCTCAGTTAGAATCTGTGCCCGGACAGAGCTGGGAGCACTTTAGTGAGCTCTCCTGAGCTTGCTAATAAGAAAGTATTTTGTTAGGATTTTTTATTTTCAGAGAGATCTGCTGGCAACAGACTCTCTGCTACGTGGGACTGAGGGGAGAGAAGCAGACCTACTAACTGCGGATAGGTCATGCTTCTTAGGCTACTGGACACCATTAGCTCCAGAGGGATCGAACACAGGAACGCACACTTGGTCGTCCGATCCCGGAGCCGCGCCGCCGTCCCCCTCGCAGAGCCAGAAGACAGAAGCCGGCGGGAGAAGCAAGAAGACTTCAAAATCGGCGGCAGAAGACTCCTGTCTTCATATGAGGTAGCACACAGCACTGCAGCTGTGCGCCATTGCTCCCACATTAAACCCGCACACTCCGGTCACTGTAGGGTGCAGGGCGCAGGGGGGGGCGCCCTGGGCAGCAATTGAGTACCTATTGGCATAAAAGAGCATATATACAGTTGGGCACTGTATATATGCATGAGCCCCCGCCATTATTTTGCACAAAATAGCGGGACAGAAGCCTGCCGCTGAGGGGGCGGGGCTTCTTACTCAGCACTCACCAGCGCCATTTTCTCTCCACAGCTCCGCTGAGAGGAAGCTCCCCAGGCTCTCCCCTGCAGAATCACTGTAGAAAGAGGGTAAAAAGAGAGAGGGGGGGCACATAAATTTAGCGCAAAATCACTAATACAGCAGCTACTGGGTAAACACTAAGTTACTGTGTAATTCCTGGGTTATATAGTGCTGGGGTGTGTGCTGGCATACTCTCTCTCTGTCTCTCCAAAAGGCCTTGTGGGGGTTCTGTCCTCAAATAGAGCATCCCCTGTGTGTGTGGTGTGTCGGTACGCTTGTGTCGACATGTTTGACGAGGAAGGCTATGTGGAAGCAGAGCAGGTGCAGATGAATGTGGTGTCTCCGCCGACGGCGCCGACACCTGATTGGATGGATATGTGGAAGGTGTTAAATGATAATGTAAACTCCTTGCATAAAAGGTTGGATAAAGCTGAAGCCTTGGGACAGTCAGGGTCTCAACCCTTGCCTGATCCTACAGCGCAGAGGCCGTCAGGGTCTCAGAAGCGCCCACTATCCCAGATTGTTGACACAGATATCGACACGGATTCTGACTCCAGTGTCGATGGCGATGATGCAAAGTTGCAGCCTAAAATGGCTAAACCATCCGCTACATGATTATAGCAATGAAGGATGTGTTGCACATCTCAGAGGAAAACCCTGTCCCTGACAAGAGGGTTTATATGTTTGGGGAAAAAAGGCAAGAAGTGACTTTTCCCCCTTCACATGAGTTAAATGAGTTATGTGAAAAAGCTTGGGATTCTCCTGATAGGAAAGTGCAGATTTCCAAACGGTTACTTATGGCGAATCCTTTCCCGCCAACGGACAGGTTACGCTGGGAATCCTCCCCTAGGGTAGATAAAGCTTTGACACGCTTATCTAAGAAGGTGGCCCTGCCGTCACAGGATACGGCCACCCTAAAAGATCCTGCGGATAGAAAGCAGGAAGGTATCCTGAAGTCCGTTTATACACGTTCAGGTACCCTACTGAGGCCGGCAATTGCGTCGGCCTGGATGTGTAGTGCTGTAGCAGCATGGACAGATACTCTGTCTGAGGAACTTGATACCTTGGACAAGGATACTATATTACTGACCATGGGGCATATAAAAGACGCTGTCCTATATATGAGGGATGCCCAGAGAGACATTTGCCTACTGGGCTCTAGAATAAATGCAATGTCAATTTCTGCCAGATGGGTCCTGTGGACTCGGCAATGGACAGGTGATGCCGACTCAAAAAAGCACATGGAGGTTTTACCTTATAAGGGTATGGAATTGTTTGGGGACAGTCTCTCGGACCTAGTTTCCACAGCTACGGCTGGGAAGTCAAATTTTTTGCCATATATTCCCTCACAACCTAAGAAAGCACCATATTACCAAATGCAGTCCTTTCGATCACAAAGAGGCAAGAAAGTCCGAGGTGCGTCTTTTCTTGCCACAGGCAGAGGTAGAGGAAAGAAGCTGCACAATACAGCTAGTTCCCAGGAACAGAAGTCCTCCCCGGCTTCCACTAAATCCACCGCATGACGCTGGGGCTCCACAGGTGGAGCCAGGAGCGGTGGGGGCGCGTCTCCGAAATTTCAGCCACCAGTGGGTTCGCTCACAGGTGGATCCCTGGGCTATACAGATTGTGTCTCAGGGATACAAGCTGGAATTCGAAGTGATGTTCCCTCACCGTTACCTCAAATCGGACCTGCCAGCTTCCCCCATAGAAAGGGAAGTAGTGTTAGCGGCAATTCACAAATTATATCTCCAGCAGGTGGTGGTACAGGTTCCCCTCCCTCAACAGGGAAGGGGTTACTATTCCACAATGTTTGTGGTTCCGAAACCGGACGGTTCGGTCAGACCCATATTGAATTTAAAATCCCTGAACATTTACCTGAAAAGGTTCAAGTTCAAGATGGAATCGCTCAGGGCGGTCATTGCGAGCCTGGAAGAGGGGGATTTTATGGTGTCTCTGGAAATAAAGGATGCTTACCTGCATGTCCCCATTTATCCACCTCATCAGGAGTACCTCAGATTTGTGGTACAGGACTGTCATTACCAATTCCAGACGTTGCCGTTTGGTCTGTCCACGGCACCGAGAATATTTACCAAGGTAATGGCAGAAATGATGGTGCTTCTGCGAAAGCAAGGAGTTACAATTATCCCATACTTGGACGATCTCCTCATAAAGGCGAGGTCCAGAGAGCAGTTGCTGATCAGCGTAGCACACTCTCGGGAGGTGTTACAACAGCACGGCTGGATTCTGAATATTCCAAAGTCGCAGCTGATTCCTACGACGAGACTGCCCTTCCTGGGCATGATTCTGGACACAGACCAGAAGAAGGTGTTTCTCCCGGAGGAGAAGGCCCAGGAGCTCGTGACTCTGGTCAGAGACCTCTTAAAACCAAAACAGGTGTCGGTGCATCAATGCACGCGAGTCCTGGGAAAGATGGTGGCGTCATACGAAGCCATTCCCTTCGGAAGGTTCCATGCGAGGACCTTTCAGTGGGATCTGTTGGACAAGTGGTCCGGATCGCATCTTAAGATGCATCGGCTGATCACCCTATCACCCAGGGCCAGGGTGTCTCTTCTGTGGTGGCTGCAGAGTGCTCACCTTCTCGAGGGCCGCAGGTTCGGCATACAGGACTGGGTCCTGGTGACCACGGATGCAAGCCACCGAGGGTGGGGGGCAATCACTCAGGGAAGAAACTTCCAGGGGCTGTGGTCAAGTCAGGAGACTTGTCTGCACATCAATATCCTGGAACTAAGGGCCATATACAACGCCCTGAGTCAAGTGGAGCCGCTGCTTCGCAACCAACCGGTGCTGATTCAGTCAGACAACATCACCGCAGTGGCTCATGTAAACCGCCAGGGCGGCACAAGAAGCAGGGTGGCGATGGCAGAAGCCACCAGAATTCTTCGCTGGGCGGAGAATCACGTGCAAGCACTGCCAGCAGTGTTCATTCCGGGAGTGGACAACTGGGAAGCAGACTTCCTCAGCAGGCACGACCCGGGAGAGTGGGGACTTCATCAAGAAGTCTTCACACAGATTACAAATCGATGGGAACTGCCACAGGTGGACATGATGGCATCCCGCCTCAACAAAAGCTACAAAGGTATTGCGCCAGGTCAAGAGACCCTCAGGCGATAGCTGTGGACGCACTAGTGACACCGTGGGTGTTCCAGTCGGTTTATGTTTCCTCCTCTTCCTCTCATACCCAAGGTGCTGAGAATCGTAAGAAAAAGAGGAGTGAGAACAATACTCATTGTTCCGGATTGGCCAAGAAGGACTTGGTATCCGGAACTGCAAGAAATGCTCACAGAGGACCCATGGCCTCTGCCTCTCAGACAGGATCTGTTGCAACAGGGGCCCTGTCTGTTCCAAGACTTACCGCGGCTGCGTTTGACGGCATGGCGGTTGAACGCCGGATCCTAGCGGAGAAAGGCATTCCGAATGAGGTTATGCCTACGCTGATAAAGGCTAGGAAGGACGTGACAGCAAGACATTATCACCGTATATGGCGAAAATATGTTGCTTGGTGTGAGGCCAGGAAGGCCCCTACAGAGGAATTCCATCTGGGCCGTTTCCTTCACTTTCTACAGTCGGGAGTGACTATGGGCTTAAAATTAGGGTCCATTAAGGTCCAGATTTCGGCCCTATCCATTTTCTTTCAAAAGGAACTGGCTTCTCTTCCTGAAGTTCAGACGTTTGTAAAGGGAGTGCTGCATATTCAACCCCCTTTTGTGCCACCAGTGGCACCTTGGGTTCTTAACGTGGTGTTGAGTTTCCTGAAATCTCACTGGTTTGAGCCACTTAAGACCGTGGACTTAAAATATCTCACGTGGAAAGTGGTCATGCTATTGGCCTTAGCTTCGGCTAGGCGTGTGTCAGAATTGGCGGCTTTATCATGTAAAAGCCCCTATCTGGTTTTCCATATGGACAGGGCAGAATTACGGACTCGTCCGCAATTTCTGCCGAAGGTGGTATCATCTTTTCATTTGAACCAACCTATTGTGGTGCCTGTGGCTACTCGTGACTTGGAGGATTCCAAGTTACTAGATGTAGTCAGGGCTTTGAAGATTTATGTAGCCAGAACGGCTGGAGTCAGGAAAACTGACTCGCTGTTTATCCTGTATGCATCCAACAAGCTGGGTGCTCCTGCTTCTAAGCAAACTATTGCTCGCTGGATCTGTAACACGATTCAGCAGGCTCATTCTGCGGCTGGATTGCCGCATCCAAAATCAGTAAAAGCCCATTCCACAAGGAAGGTGGGCTCTTCTTGGGCGGCTGCCCGAGGGGTCTCGGCATTACAGCTTTGCCGAGCTGCAACTTGGTCAGGGGCAAACACGTTTGCTATATTCTACAAAATTGATACCCTGGCTGAGGAGGACCTTGTGTTTGCTCATTCGGTGCTGCAGAGTCATCCGCACTCTCCCGCCCGTTTGGGAGCTTTGGTATAATCCCCATGGTCCTTACGGAGTCCCCAGCATCCACTAGGACGTTCGAGAAAATAAGATTTTACTCACCGGTAAATCTATTTCTCGTAGTCCGTAGTGGATGCTGGGCACCCGTCCTAAGTGCGGACTTCTTCTGCAATACTTGTATATAGTTATTGCTTAAATAAGGGTTATGTTATGTTTGCATCAGGTTGTCTGATGCTCTGTTGTTGTTCATACTGTTAACTGGGTAAGTTTATCACGAGTTATACGGTGTGATTGGTGTGGCTGGTATGAGTCTTACCCTGGATTCCAAAATCCTTTCCTTGTACTGTCAGCTCTTCCGGGCACAGTTTCCTTAACTGAGGTCTGGAGGAGGGACATAGAGGGAGGAGCCAGTGCACACCAGTATTCCTAATTCTTTCTTAAAGTGCCCTGTCTCTTGCGGAGCCCGTCTATTCCCCATGGTCCTTACGGAGTCCCCAGCATCCACTACGGACTACGAGAAATAGATTTACCGGTGAGTAAAATCTTATTTTTTATTCTTATTTTTTCATTTTTAATGTTTTTACTGAGCAATCAGCGTCTGCCAGTCCAACAGGAAGCCAGTGCTGATGCTCCTACACCCCCACCGGGCCGCGACGCCTCAACTGGGTGTGTGATTTTGGCGGGACCCCTGACACAACCTTCACTAGCAGAGTCGCAGGGGCTCCCTGGACTGCAACAGGATCACTGGGGGACAGGTAATGCGAATTGCACAGTCCGTTTACCGCTGACCTGGGGAGAGAGTCAGTGGCGCTGAGGTGCTCCCAGACCATTAAGTGTTCTTGCGCCCGCACTAAACCACCAGGGCTGTAGTGAACACTGGTGCTGGGGACACAGACAGGCCAGGAGAAACGGTGGTGACATTCAGCAAAGGAGAGGTCAGCGCTTCCCCAGCGACCCTAGCCCAGGGCGCCATTCCACAGCGGTTTTCCCATCCTGGGCTGCTACTTCCTCATCCTCCTCTACAGAGTGATGCTGGGCAGCCATCATTAGAGCTCTACAGGTCTCCAGGAGCGGTGGGCAGAATCCCCCTATATACCACATAGCAGGTTATACAAGCGCTGCATCCTACTAAGCCTCTTCTACAGAGCAAAGTAGTTGATATCAGTGCCCATTGCAGTTAAATTGCTTATTCTGCATTGTATGTGACTTAAGTTAGTACTGCTGCATTCTTTCAATCTCTCTCTGTCTGATATTGCTGTCTCTATTTCTATCTAACTAACCCTTGACAACTGGTGTGTTTTTGGCTACATTTGCCACACAGTACTGTATATTGTAATTGGTGTGTGCACTTAGTCACATACTATCCCTGTTATACGTTGCACATTGCCATATTTGTGTGTGTGCACAGTAATTCTGCTATGTCTAACAAAGCTAAGACCAAGCAGTCAGGGGTTTCTAAAATGGTAGCGTGTAAGACCTGTAACACGGAGGTATTACCTCAGGAATTGTCACAGGATGGTCGGTGCATAACCTGTATAGTGCCTACCAGCACCTCAGTCCCCTAGCACTTGTACAAGAACCCTCATGGGCATCTTTTACTACATTGCTAACTAAGATTGCTGACCATATTGCTACCCCACCTGTGGCTTCCACTTTGGGAATACAGCAGTCCGTGTCTCCCCCTATGGTTATACCACAACCACTGCAGCCCTCACTGGCTCCCTCTATGGGATTCCCACATTCATTTCAGCCTGTTTATCAGGCTTTGGCAGCCCCACCCGTCCCTACCACATGGTTGGACTCTTTCTCTAGCTCTATTCAGAGCTTTGCTGCTTCCTCGGCTGCTTTTGAAAACATGATACAGGGGGTCAAAGTACACTGCCTGCACCTTCTAATTGTAAATGGCCTGTGCCTTCCTCACAGTCTACCCTCTCTCTGATTCAGAAGAATCAATGATTACTGCCGAGCTGGCTGAGGTTTCAGACGCAGAATCTCCCTCAGGGGATGAGGAGGCCCCACCTACATTTCATGTGGCTGCATTAATTAGGGCGGTAAAATTCTCACTTCAGCTAGAAGATGCTAACCCAGCCCCTACTACTAAAGATCCTCTACGCAAAAGGTAGAAGGTAGTTTTAGCAGAGTTTCCACACTCAGCGGGTAATTCAGACTTTATCGTAGCAGCAAATTTGTTAGCAGTTGGGCAAAACCGTGCGCACTACAGGGGGAGGGGGGCAGATATAGAGTAGATTTGGGTGGGGTGTGTTCAAACTGAAATCTTAATTGCAGTGTAAAAATAAAGCAGGCAGTATTTACTCTGCACAGAAACAAAATAACCCACCCAGATCTAACTCTTTCTGTAAATGTTATATCTGCCACACCTGCAGTGCGCATGGTTTTGGCCAACTGCTAACAAATTTGCTGCTACGATCGGGTTTGAATTACCCCCTCAGACCACTTCTCAGAAGCTATTGTATGAGCGAGGCATGGAAAACTCCCACTAAGAAATTTACAGTCCCTAAGATGTTTAACTCCTTTTATCCGCTGCCATCAGCAGATTGTACAAAGTGGGAGATTCCACCTATGGTGGATGCTCATGTAACACATTTAATTAAAAGTTCAATACTCCCTATCCCTACTGCATCTTCCCTTAGGGATCTGCCGGATAGGCAGTTAGATATGTGTCTCAAGTCAATGTACCCCCTCACAGGAGCAACGGCTAGACCGGCTACTGCTACAGCCTGGGTGGCTAAGGCCATAGAGACTTTCGCGGACAACCTTGAGCAAAGTTTCACCTCTGATCCTACCAAGGACCAATTGTCTCTACTCAGTAATATAAGAGACGCAGCCTATTACATTGGAGAGGCAGCTTTGGACACAGGGGGTCATTCCGACCCGATTGCTCGCTGCAGTTTGTCGCGGCACCGGCGCATGGCAGCCATCGTTACCTAGCGATCGCCTCTGAAACAGAGGCGGTCGCTGGGCGGGAGGGGGCTGGCCGTTTAGGGGGAGCGGTCCGGCCAATGCATGCGTGGGGAGGCGGGCCGCGGCAGCTGCGTGACGTCACACGCAGCCGCTGCGGGCCGGGGAGTGACGAGTAGCTCCCAGTCAGCACGCTAAAGCTGCGCTGGTCGGGAGCTACTCTTGAAATGCAAAGGCATCGCCGCTGTGCGATGCCTTTGCACTTCTGCGGGGGAAGCCGGCACTGACATGCGGGGCGGGCTAGCCCTTTGCTGGACGTCCCCTCGCATGTCAGTGTGAATGATCGTAGCTGTGCTAAATTTAACACAGCTACGATCAACTCTGAATGACCCCCACAGTCCTCTTGTCCTCCAAACTTCTGCTGCTTCCATTGCAGCTTGTCGCATTGTGTGGCTCCGATCTTTGAAAGCAGATTCAGATGCAAAGAAGGCCCTGGAATCCTTGCCATACACAGGTGACCACCTGTTTTGGATCAGAACTGGACAAAATTGTTGAAAAATTGGCTAACTCTAAGACACCCTGTGGAGACCATGGACCCCGAAGAAGAAAAGAAAGAATTATGGTAAAACTTACTTTCTCTAACGTCCTAGTGGATGCTGGGGACTCCGTAAGGACCATGGGGAATAGACGGGCTCCGCAGGAGACTGGGCACTCTAAGAAAGATTTAGTACTACTGGTGTGCACTGGCTCCTCCCTCTATGCCCCTCCTCCAGACCTCAGTTAGAATCTGTGCCCGGACAGAGCTGGGTGCATTTTAGTGAGCTCTCCTGAGCTTGCTAATAAGAAAGTTTTTTAGTTAGGTTTTTTATTTTCAGAGAGCTTTTTCTGGCAACAGACTCTGCTACGTGGGACTGAGGGGAGAGAAGCAAACCTACTAACTGCGGCTAGGTTGCGCTTCTTAGGCTACTGGACACCATTAGCTCCAGAGGGATCGAACACAGGAACCTAACCTTGGTCGTCCGTTCCCGGAGCCGCGCCGCCGTCCTCGCAGAGCCAGAAGACAGAAGCCGGCGGGTTGAAGCAAGAAGACGTCAAAATCGGCGGCAGAAGACTCCTGTCTTCATATGAGGTAGCGCTGAGGGGGCGGGGCCTTCTTCCTCAGCACTCACCAGCGCCATTTTCTCTCCACAGCTCCGCTGAGAGGAAGCTCCCCAGGCTCTCCCCTGCAGACTCACGGTAGAAAGAGGGTAAAAAGAGAGGGGGGGGGCTCATAAATTTAGCGCATTAATCATATATTCAGCAGCTACTGGGTAAATACTAAGTTACTGTGTGATTCCTGGGTCATATAGCGCTGGGGTGTGTGCTGGCATACTCTCTCTCTGTCTCTCCAAAAGGCCTTGTGGGGGTCCTGTCCTCATATAGAGCATCCCCTGTGTGTGTGGTGTGTCGGTACGCGTGTGTCGACATGTTTGACGAGGAGGGCTATGTGGAGGCAGAGCAGGTGCAGATGAATGACGTGTCTCCGCCGACGGCGCAGACACCTGCTTGGATGGATATGTGGAAGGTGTTAAATGATAATGTAAACTCCTTGCATAAAAGGTTGGATAAAGCTGATGCCTTGGGACAGTCGGGGTCTCTGCCCATGCCTGATCCTACAGCGCAGAGGCCGTCAGGGTCTCAGAAGCGCCCACTATCCAAAATTGTTGACACAGATATCGACACGGATTCTGACTCCAGTGTCGATGACGATGATGCAAAATTGCAGCCTAAAATGGCTAATGCCATCCGCTACATGATTATAGCAATGAAGGATGTATTGCACATATCAGAGGTAAACCCTGTCCCTGACAAGAGGGTTTATATGTATGGGGAGAAAAAGCAAGAGGTGACTTTTCCCCCTTCACATGAGTTAAATGAGTTATGTGAAAAAGCGTGGGATTCCCCCGATAGGAAAGTGCTGATTTCCAAAAGGTTACTTATGGCGTACCCTTTCCCGCCAACGGACAGGATGCGCTGGGAATCCTCCCCTAGGGTAGATAAAGCTCTGACACGCTTATCTAAGAAGGTGGCCCTGCCGTCACAGGATACGGCCTCCCTAAAGGATCCTGCCGATAGGAAGCAGGAAAGTATCCTGAAGTCTGTTTATACACATTCGGGTACTCTACTGAGGCCGGCAATTGCGTCGGCCTGGATGTGTAGTGCTGTAGCAGCATGGACAGATAATCTGTCTGAGGAACTGGATACCTTAGACAAGGATACTATTTTACTGACCCTGGGGCATATAAAAGACGCTGTCCTATATATGAGGGATGCCCAGAGGGACATTTGCCTACTGGGCTCTAGAAAAAATGCAATGTCAATTTCTGCCAGAAGGGTCCTGTGGACTCTGCAATGGACAGGTGATGCCGACTCCAAAAAGCACATGGAGGTTTTACCTTACAAGGGTGAGGAATTGTTTGGGGACGGTCTCTCGGACCTAGTTTCCACAGCTATGGCTGGGAAGTCAAATTTTTTGCCATATATTCCCTCACAGCCTAAGAAAGCACCGTATTACCAAATGCAGTCCTTTCGATCACAAAGAAGCAAGAAAGTCAAAGGTGCATCCTTTCTTGCCAGAGGCAGGGGTAGAGGAAAGAAGCTGCACCATACAGCTAGTTCCCAGGAACAGAAGTCCTCCCCGGCTTCCACTAAATCCACCGCATGACGCTGGGGCTCCACAGGTGGAGCCAGGAGCGGTGGGGGCGCGTCTCCGAAATTTCAGCCACCAGTGGGTTTGCTCACAGGTGGATCCCTGGGCTATACAGATTGTGTCTCAGGGATACAAGCTGGAATTCGAAGTGATGCCCCCTCACCGTTACCTCAAATCGGCCCTGCCAGCTTCCCCCATGGAAAGGGAAGTAGTGTTAGCGGCAATTCACAAGTTATATCTCCAGCAGGTGGTGGTAAAGGTTCCCCTCCTTCAACAGGGAAGGGGATACTATTCCACAATGTTTGTGGTACCGAAACCGGACGGTTCGGTCAGACCCATATTGAATTTAAAGTCCCTGAACATTTATCTGAAAAGATTCAAGTTCAAAATGGAATCGCTCAGAGCGGTCATTGCAAGCCTGGAAGAGAGGGATTTTATGGTGTCTCTGGACATCAAGGATGCTTACTTGCATGTCCCCATTTATCCACCTCATCAGGAGTACCTCAGATTTGTGGTACAGGACTGTCATTACCGATTCCAGACGTTGCCGTTTGGGCTCTCCACGGCACCGAGAATATTTACCAAGGTAAATGGCAGAAATGATGGTGATCCTGAGAAAGCAAGGAGTCACAGTTATCCCATACTTGGACGATCTCCTCATAAAGGCGAGGTCCAGAGAGCAGTTGCTGATCAGCGTAGCACACTCTCAGGAAGTGTTGCAGCAGCATGGCTGGATTCTGAATATCCCAAAGTCGCAGCTGATTCCTACGACGCGTCTGCCCTTTCTGGGCATGATTCTGGACACAGACCAGAAGAAGGTGTTTCTCCCGGCGGAGAAGGCTCAGGAGCTCGTGACTCTGGTCAGAGACCTCTTAAAACCGAAACAGGTGTCGGTGCATCACTGCACGCGAGTCCTGGGAAAGATGGTGGCATTGTACGAAGCCATTACCTTCGGCAGGTTCCATGTGAGGATCTTTCAGTGGGATCTATTGGACAAGTGGTCCGGATCGCATCTTCAGATGCATCGGCTGATCACCCTGTCCCCGAGGGCCAGGGTGTCTCTTCTGTGGTGGCTGCAGAGTGCTCACCTTCTCGAGGGCCGCAGGTTCGGCATACAGGACTGGGTCCTGGTGACCACGGATGCGAGCCTCCGAGGATGGGGGGCAGTCACTCAGGGAAGAAACTTCCAAGGGTTGTGGTCAAGTCAGGAGGCTTGTCTGCACATAAATATCCTGGAACTAAGGGCCATATACAACGCCCTGAGTCAAGCGGAGCCTCTGCTTCCCAACCAACCGGTGCTGATTCAGTCAGACAACATCACCGCAGTGGCTCATGTAAACCGCCAGGGCGGCACAAGAAGCAGAGTGGCGATGGCGGAAGCCACCAGGATTCTTCGTTGGGCGGAGAATCACGTGCAAGCACTGTCAGCAGTGTTCATTCCGGGAGTGGACAACTGGGAAGCAGACTTCCTTAGCAGGCACGACCTCCACCCGGGAGAGTGGGGACTTCATCTCGAAGTCTTCACTCAGATTACAAATCGATGGGAACTGCCACAGGTGGACATGATGGCATCCCGTCTCAACAAAAAGCTACAAAGGTATTGCGCCAGGTCAAGAGACCCTCAGGCGATAGCTGTGGACGCACTAGTAACACCGTGGGTGTTCCAGTCGGTCTATGTGTTTCCTCCTCTTCCTCTCATACCCAAGGTGCTGAGAATCGTAAGAAAAATAGGAGTGAGAACAATACTCATTGTTCTGGATTGGCCAAGAAGGACTTGGTACCCGGAACTGCAAGAAATGCTCACAGAGGACCCATGGCCTCTGCCTCTCAGACAGAACCTGTTGCAACAGGGGCCCTGTCTGTTCCAAGACTTACCGCGGCTGCGTTTGACGGCGTGGCGGTTGAACGCAGGATCCTAGCGGAAAAAGGCATTCCGGATGAAGTTATTCCTACGCTGATAAAGGCTAGGAAGGACGTGACAGCAAAACACTATCACCGTATATGGCGAAAATATGTTGCCTGGTGTGAGGCCAGGAAGGCCCCTACAGAGGAATTCCAGCTGGGCCGGTTCCTGCACTTCCTACAGTCTGGAGTGACTATGGGCTTGAAGTTGGGGTCCATAAAGGTCCAGATTTCGGCCCTATCCATTTTCTTTCAAAAGGAACTGGCTTCTCTTCCTGAAGTTCAGACGTTTGTTAAGGGAGTGCTGCATATTCAGCCCCCATTTGTGCCACCAGTGGCACCTTGGGATCTCAACGTGGTGTTAGGTTTCCTGAAATCCCAATGGTTTGAGCCACTTAAGACCGTGGAGCTAAAGTATCTCACGTGGAAGGTGGTCATGCTATTGGCCTTAGCTTCGGCTAGGCGTGTGTCAGAATTGGCGGCTTTGTCATGTAAAAGCCCCTATCTGGTTTTCCATATGGACAGGGCAGAATTACGGACTCGTCTGCAATTTCCGCCGAAGGTGGTGTCATCTCTTCATTTGAACCAACCTATTGTGGTGCCTGCGGCTACTCGTGACTTGGAGGATTCCAAGTTGCTTGATGTAGTCAGGGCTTTGAAGATCTATGTAGCCAGGACGGCTGGAGTCAGGAAAACTGACTTGCTGTTTATCCTGTATGCATCCAACAAGCTGGGTGCTCCTGCTTCAAAGCAAACCATTGCTCGCTGGATCTGTAACACGATTCAGCAGGCTCATTCTGCGGCTGGATTGCCGCATCCAAAATCAGTGAAAGCCCATTCCACAAGGAAAGTGGGCTCTTCTTGGGCGGCTGCCCGAGGGGTCTCGGCATTACAGCTTTGCCAAGCAGCTACTTGGTCGGGTTCAAACACATTTGCTAAGTTCTACAAGTTTGATACCCTGGCTGAAGAGGACCTTGTGTTTGCCCATTCGGTGCTGCAGAGTCATCCGCACTCTCCCGCCCGTTTGGGAGCTTTGGTATAATCCCCATGGTCCTTACGGAGTCCCCAGCATCCACTAGGACGTTAGAGAAAATAAGATTTTACTCACCGGTAAATCTATTTCTCGTAGTCCGTAGTGGATGCTGGGCGCCTGTCCCAAGTGCGGACTTTCTGCAATACGTGTATATAGTTATTGCTTAATAAAGGGTTATGTTATGTTGGCATCCATTGTTTGATGCTCTGTTGTTGTTCATACTGTTGACTGGGTAAGTTTATCACAAGTTATACGGTGTGATTGGTGTGGCTGGTATGAGTCTTACCCTGGATTCCAAAATCCTTTCCTTGTAATGTCAGCTCTTCCGGGCACAGTTTTCTTAACTGAGGTCTGGAGGAGGGGGCATAGAGGGAGGAGCCAGTGCACACCAGTAGTACTAAATCTTTCTTAGAGTGCCCAGTTTCCTGCGGAGACCGTCTGTTCCCCATGGTCCTTACGGAGTCCCCAGCATCCACTACGGACTACGAGAAATAGATTTACCGGTGAGTAAAATCTTATTTTCGTTAACTCTCTTCTTTTTAATTTTTCTTTTTCCGCGGCCAATGGAATCAACAGGACGCCCACCCTGATGCACCACGCTTCAATGTGTTGCCTTTACGGTCACCATTTCCTTTCTCTTTTCTAGGAGAGTGTGATTTCTGTGAGTACCATACTTTCTTCTCTCCTTTCTCCAGCTCCTGCTTTGGGCATGTTAACAAAAACTGATGTGCCTGAGCATGGGGTGGGGTATGAAGACAGAGGAGACCACTGCATCTTGGAAGCCTCGCAAAGCTTTATTGTTTGGTGCCAATCCAGGTATCCACCAGATCATACCGAAGGTCAGGGCCGAAACTAGGATTTACGTCACCCGGGGCAAGGCATTAACTTGGCACCCCCACCCACGCATGTAACTATGTGTGCGTATATATATATATATATATATATATATATATATATGGTGAAATGTAGTTGGCACTCGATGATCTTAGCACAATACCGGGGTGCCCTCCTTCTGAAATGCACAATCACACGGTAGGCGAAACTGGGAGACAGATGTCCACTGACCCCATATCACAAAACCAGGCGGCACTCCACGGATTTCAATATTGAAATCCGTGGAGTGCCGCCTGGTTTTGTGATATGGGGTCAGTGGACATCTGTCTCCCAGTTTCGCCTACCGTGTGATTGTATATATATATATATATATAAATCCAATATCTCAGCAGAGACAAGGCGGCACTCGAAGTCTTATTCAAACAAAGCTTATTGTTCTCTACGTTTCAGGGGATGAACCCCTTTCATCTCCTGACGAAAGGGGTTCATCCCCTGAAATGTGGAGAACAATAAACTTTGTTTGAATAAGACTTTGAGTGCTGTGTAAGAGGCATACCTGGGGATACAGGGGAGAGAGGCACAGCTGGATAACTTCTGATGGCCTCTCTAGCTCAGCTTCAGTTAGAGGAAGCAGGGGAAGAACGGAGGAGCAGCAGGAGACCTGGGGTCTGGGAAACTTGCAGAGAGGTCAGAGGAGTGAGGAGGGGAAGCTGGGCTGCTGGGTGATGTCAGTTATTCCCCTGGCCTCAGCTGTACTTCCTGTAGTCCCCCCCCCCCCCTTTTCTTCACTTACATAGTAATTAGCTGCTCTCCTCCTTCCCCACGTAGCACTGCCGCTGTGTGTCTTTGAAGTGAGGGGAGAGAAGACCTGGTCAGGGAGATCGCACTGAAATTGCTCCGTCCTGCACTGCCTAAGCTTCCTGCTGCCTGTCAGTTGTTTCACAGGTGCAGCAAGCAGCAGAGTTTCCCACTCTGCTCTTGCTGCGCTTGTCAAACAGCTGACAGGCAGCGATAAGCTTAGGCAGTGCAGGACGGAGCAATTTCAGTGCGATCTCCCTGACCAGGTCTTCTCTCCCCTCACTTCAAAGACACACAGCGGCACGCTTAGCAGTGCAGAACGGAGCAGTTTCAGCGCGATCTCCCTGACCAGGAGCCTCGCATTGCGGACCACACTTAGCGGACAGCGATAGCTCTGGAAAGGGGGTCTCGGCGCCCCCACCAATCCGGCGCCCAGGTCGCCTGCCCCCCTAGCCCCCCCCTAGTTTCGGCCCTGCGAAGGTTAACCCTGTGGATCCCATGGACCTCGCAGAAAAAGAGTTAATGAAGGTAAGTTTGACCACAACTTTCTATTTTTTTGCTGAAAATGTTTCTTAAGGTGGGTACACACTATTAGATATATCTGCAGATCAATTGATCTGCAGATATATCTATGTACGGATCGGGCAGTGTGCTGTGCATACACACAGCCCGATCCGTCGGGGGACTGACGTCATGAACTGGGCGGGCGGGCGCTCGCGCCCGCCCAGTTCACCTGTCAATCACCGCCGGCCGCCGCAGCATGTGTACGGACGGTCGGACGACCGCCCTGTACACACACAGCGACGGGCCAATATATCTGTAGATATATTGGCCGTCGGCTGTGCTGCGCGGCCGACGCGATACGTCTGTGAACGACGGAGTTCACAGACGTATCGCCCGTACACACTGGCCGACGGTCCCGCGATATATCGGCCGTTCAGGAGAACGGCCGATACATCGACCAGTGTGTACGGGCCTTTAGTCACAATTTGATGCACCAGTAGACTGTGCTGATTAATATCTGTGTGTGTGAGTGAGTCTCTGAATCTGCATAAAAAAATGTTACTGTGGCTGCGGCTTTTTTCAATGAGCTGCACACAGATATACAGTGCATCCGGAAAGTATTCACAGTGCTTCACTTTTGCCACATTTTCTTATGTTACAGCCTTATTCCAAAATGGAATAAATTCATTTTTCCATCAAAATTCTACACACAATAGCCCATAATGACAACGTGCACATTTATTAAAAATAAAAAACTAAGAAATCACATGTACATAAGTATTCACAGCCTTTGCTCAATACTTTGTTGATGCACCTTTGGCAGCAATTACAGCCTCAAGTCTTTTTGGATATGATGCCACAAGCTTGGCACCACCTATCTTTGGGCAGTTTCGCCCATTCCTCTTTGCAGCACCTTTCAAGCTCCAACAGGTTGGATGGGAAGCATTGCAGTACAGCCATTTTCAGATCTCTCCAGAAATGTTCAGTCGGATTCAAGTCTGGGCTCTGGCTGGGCCACTCAAGGACATTCACAGAGTTGTCCTGAAGTCACTCCTTTGATATCTTGGCTGTATGCTTAGGGTCGTTGTCCTGCTGAAAGATGAACCGTTGCCCCAGTCTGAGGTCAAGAGCGCTCTGGAGCAGGTTTTCATCCAGGATGTCTCTGTACATTGTTGCATTCATCTTTCCCTCTATCCTGACAAATCTCCCAGTTCCTGCCACTGAAAAACATCCCCACAGCATGACGCTGCCACCACCATGCTTCACTGTAGGGATGGTATTGGCCTGGTGATGAGCGTTGCCTGGTTTCCTCCAAACATGATGCCTGACATTCCCGCCACAGAGTTCAATCTTTGTCTCATCAGACCAGAGAATTTTTTCTTCTCATGGTCTGAGAGTCCACCAGGAGCATTTTGACAAACTCCAGGTGGGCTGCCATGTGCTTTTTACTAAGGAGTGGCTTCCGTCTGGCCACTCTACCATACAGGCCTGATTTGTGGATTGCTGCAGAGATGGTTGTCCTTCTGGAAGGTACGCTTCTCTCCACAGAGGAATGCTGTAGCTCTGACAGTGACCATCAAGTTCTTGGTCACCTCCCTGACTAGGGCCCTTCTCCCCCGATAGCTCAGTTTAGAAGGCCGGCCAGCTCTAGGAAGAGTCCTGGTGGTTCAGAATTTCTTCCATTTACGGATGATTGAGGCCACTGTACTCATTGGGACCTTCAAAGCAGCAGATATTTTTCTGTACCCTTTCCCAGATTTGTGCGTCGAGACAATCCTGTCTCGGAGGTCTACAGACAATTCCTTTGACTTCATGCTTGGTTTGTGCTCAGATATGCACTGTCAAATGTGGGACCTTTATATAGACAGGTGTGTGCCTTTCCAAATCCTGTCCAATAAACTGAATTTACCACACTGGTATTAACCGCGCTCCGGAGCTCAGAGGCACACTGTGCGGCGCAGTGAGGGGCGCCCTGAGCCAGCGCCTACACCCTGCACTGGTCAGCAAGCCTGTCTGTGTCCCTGGATCTCAGCCAGCATATACCTCAGGCCAGTATAATCCTTGTGAAGAGCGGGAAGACGCGCCATCTTCAGGGGGCGGAGCTTCTCAGAGCAGACCCAGCAGCGTTCAGCGCCATTTTCTCTGCCTGCAGTCTTCAGCGCTGTTCCTCCACATCAACTCCAGCTATCTGTACGGTACCAGGGGGTTGTAGAAGGGGGGGAGACAGTGTGTATACTGTGTCTACCTATTAAGGAGCACAGTCAGCGTGAGGTGGGGATTCCCCTGTTCCTCGGAAGCGCTGTGTGTGGGTTGGCTCCAATTTCTGTGTCTCTCTGCCATTCTTGGGGGGGAAACTCTGTCTGCCATTGCCCTGTGTGTATGTGGGGTGTGTGAGGATTGCAAGCAGCTATGTCTAGAGACTCTATCATATGCTGCAGACGATATATCTTCTCAAGAAGATCCCATTCCATGTAATCAGGATTGCACTGTTGTAGCGCATATCCCGGCTAGGAAACCGCAGTGGTTAGCCTCTCTTAAGGGGGTTATTTCTCAGATTTCTGAGAGGGTTGCACAGACTGAGAATGTTACTCAGGCTTTACAATCCACTATGGCAGTATGGTCCGGTTCTGTTCCCTCGGGCCCCTCTGTGGTACACCCTCAAAAACATGCTCTTGCCCAAATTACGCAGGATGACAAGGATACTGATTCTGACACAGCAGACGGTGATGGGGATGTGTTGAGGGGGGCGGCATCACTTGCTAAGGGGGTGCAGTTGATGATTGAGGCCATGAGAGATGTATTGAATATTACTGACGCAACTCCTGAGCAGGTTGAGGAGGCTTACTTCGCTGATACTAAGAAGGCCTCTCTAACCTTCCCTGCATCTAAAGAATTAAATGCTATTTTTGAAAAATCCTGGGAAAACCCGGAGAAAAAATTCCAGATCCCAAAAAGGGTTCTGGTTGCTTTTCCCTTCCCTGAGGAAGATAGGAAAAAATGGGAAACCCCGCCTATAGTTGACGCATCCAGTACCAATTAACAATGGGGCGGACAGTGGTCCAGCTCCAGGCCTCCACATAAAAATAGGCCTATCATAATGATGATGGCCATACAGTCAGACATAATTCATAATTATTAAAATAGTTTTTCTAGTTTTCTTAGAAAAGTACAGTTTGCAATCTTTGTATTTTTATGTACTTACGGAAACAGTGGAGCTGATAGTGTAGGAGGTATACATACAACGTGGCTCTGGTTCCACCCACACTGATCACAGCTCCTCTGCATCTCACAGTAGGCCCTTGAACATTTTCAACTCCAGGCCCATGTGGCCCTTAATCCTGCCCTGGACGCATGTGTCTCCAGACTGTCAAATAAGGTGATCTTACCTGTCCCAGGATCTACCGCATTGAAAGAACCAGCAGATCGCAAGGTTGACACTACGCTCAAGTTCATATACACGGCTTCAGGGGCGGTACTGCGGCCTACTATTGCCTGTGCATGGATTTCTAAAGCTATAGCAAAGTGGTCAGGCACATTACTGGAAGACTTGACTATGATGGATAAGGGTGAATCGTTTTTACGTAACATACAAGATTCTGCGGGATTTATGGTAGAATCCATGAAGGACCTGAGTTTCATGGCTGCAGGCATCTCCTCCATGTCCGTCTCGGCTCGCAGGGGTCTCTGGCTGCGCCAATGGTTTGCGGGCGCGGAATCCAGAAGTAGTGTGGAGAACCTACCCTACACAGGACAGGCTCTCTTTGGGGAGGCGCTGAAAACGTGGATTTCCACGGCAACCGCGGGTAAGCCTCCTTTTCTTCCCTCAGCTGCACCGGCTACGAAGAAACCTTTTTCTTCCAATACGTCACCGTCCTTTCGGCCCGCTAGGACTAGAAAGAACAAGCCCTCTAACACCTTCTTTAGAGGAGGTAGGGCTAAATCCAAAAAACCTGCACCTGCAGGTTCCCAGGACCAGAAGTCTACTTCTGGTGCCTTTAAAATTCTCAGCATGATGGTGGACCGCACAGCCTGGAGGTCGGTCAGGTGGGAGCAAGACTCCGGCATTTCAGCCATGTCTGGGTGTCGTCCGGCCTGGATCCCTAGGTGCAGGATATTGTGTCCTGGGGATACAGGCTGGAGTTTCAAACTCTTCCACCTCACCGATTCTTCAAATCAGGCTTGCCAGCTTTGCTGGCAGACAGAGCTATTCTACAGGAAGCTGTTCAAAATTTGGAACTGTCGGAAGTCATTTTTCCAGTTCCACCTCATCAACAAAACAAGGGTTACTATTCGAACCTTTTTGTGGTACCGAAGCTGGATTGTTCGGTCAGGCCAATTTTGAACTTGAAATCGTTAAACCCTTATCTAAGGGAGTTCAAATTCAAAATGGAATCTCTGAGGGCGGTGATCTCAGGTCTGGAGGAGGGGGAGTTTCTGGTGTCCCTGGACATCAAGGATGCGTACCTCCACATTCCCATTTGGTCGCTGCATCAGGCTTATCTCAGGTTTGCACTGTTAGACGATCACTATCAGTTTCAAGCACTAGCATTCGGTCTCTCCACGGCACCAAGGATCTTCACCAAGGTGATGGCGGAGATGATGGTTCTCCGCAAGCAGGGGGTGAACATACTTCCATATCTGGACGACCTGCTGATCAAGGCATCGTCCAGGGAGAAGTTGTTACGGTCCGTTGCCCTCACGACGCATCTGCTCAGGGAGCACGGTTGGGTCCTGAACCTTCCAAAGTCTCATCTGGAGCCGACAAGGAGGCTGACTTTCCTGGGGATGATCCTCGACACGGAGGTGCAGAGGGTGTTTCTCCCGGTGGAGAAAGCGTTGGTGATACAATCAATGGTCCGGGATGTCTTAAAGCCTGCCCGGGTATCGGTTCATCAATGCAGCCGCCTTTTGGGGAAGATGGTTGCCTCCTACGAGGCTCTGCAGTATGGAAGGTTTCATGCTCGTTCCTTTCAGCTGGATCTCCTGGACCAGTGGTCGGGATCTCACCTACACATGCATCAGAGGATACGTCTGTCGCCGAAAGCAAGGTATTCACTCCTCTGGTGGCTACAACTGCCACACCTTCTGGAGGCCAGCAGGTTCGGGGTTCAGGACTGGATTTTTCTAACCACGGATGCAAGTCTCAGAGGTTGGGGAGCAGTCACTCGAGGGGAAACCTTCCAAGGAAGGTGGTCAAGTCAGGAATCCCTTCTTCCTATAAACATCCTGGAGCTAAGAGCTGTGTACAACGGTATTCTTCAAGCAGCACACCTTCTACAGGGTCAGGCTGTTTAGGTGCAGTCGGACAACGTGACCACGGTGACCTACATAAACCGACAAGGGGGAACGAAGAGCAGAGCTGCAATGTCAGAGGTGGCAAGAATTCTCCACTGGGCGGAAATTCACGCAGTGGCAATGTCGGCAATCTTCATTCCGGGCGTAGAGAATTGAGAAGCGGAATTCCTCAGCAGACACGATCTCCATCCAGGAGAGTGGGGCCTCCACGTGGAGGTGTTCGAGGAGGTAACCGGTTGGTGGGGTGTACCTCACATAGACATGATGGCCTCCCGCCTCAACAAGAAGCTGAGGAGGTACTGTTCCAGGTCGAGAGACCCACAAGCAGTGGCGGAGGACGCACTGGTGACACCGTGGGTGTTCCAGTCAGTGTATGTGTTCCCTCCACTTCCTCTCATTCCAAGAGTTCTACAGCTTGTAAAAAGAACAAGGGTTCAGGCAATCCTCCTTGCTCCGGACTGGCCAAGGAGGGCTTGGTACGCGGATCTGCTGGATCTACTACTGGAAGATCCACGGCCTCTACCTCTTTGGGAGGATCTTCTACAACAGGGGCCGTTCGCTTATCAAGACTTACCACGGCTACGTTTGACGGCATGGCGGTTGAGTGCCAGATCTTAGCTCGGAAGAGTATTCCGAATGCGGTTATTCCTACATTGATACAGGCTAGGAAGGGAGTAACGTCTAAACATTATCATCGAATTTGGAAAAAATGTGTCTTGGTGTGAATCCAAGAAGTTTCCTGTGGTGGAGTTTCAACTTGGATGGTTTCTTCTGTTCCTGCAAGCAGGTGTGGATATGGGCCTGAGATTGGGGTCACTAATGGTCCAAATTTTGGCGTTATCCATTTTCTTCCAGAAACTATTGGCTGTCCTCCCTGAGGTTCAGACCTTTTTGAAAGGGGTTCTGCACATCCAGCCTCCCTTTGTGGTGCCGACGGCTCCCTGGGACCTTGAAGTGGTGTTGCATTTCCTGCAATCGGATTGGTTTTAGCTTTTACACTAGGCTGAGGTCAAGTTTCTCACGTGGAAGGCTGTCACTTTGTTGGCCTTGGCTTCTGCACGACGTGTGTCTGAATTGGGGGCTTTGTCTTGTAAAAATCCTTATTTGGTCTTCCATGAAGATAGGGTGGAACTCAGGACGCGTCAACAGTTCCTTGCAAAGGTTGTCGGCTTTTCGTATCAACCAACCTATTGTGGTGCCAGTGGCTACTGACTCCTCGATTACTTCAAAGGCCTTGGATATTGTGAGGGCTTTGAAGATCTATGTGAAGAGGACTGCTCGTCACAGAAAATCGGACTCTGTTTGACCTGTATGATCCCAAGAAAATTGGGTGTCCTGCTTCTAAGCTGACTATTTCTCGCTGGATCAGGTTCACTATCCAGCATGCTTATTCTACGTCCGGATTGCCGTGTCCGAAATCTGTTAAGGCCCACTCTACTCGTAAGGTGGGTTCTTCCTGGGCTGCTGCCCGGGGTGTCTCGGCTTTACAGCTTTGCCGAGCAGCTACTTAGTCTCGGTCGAACACGTTCGCTAAGTTTTACAAGTTCGATACTTTGGCCTCTAAGGACCTCAAGTTTGGTCAAGCAGTTCTGCAGGAGCCTCAGCGCTCTCCCTCCCATGCTGGAAGCTTTGGTACATCCCCATGGTACTAATATGGACCCCAGCATCCTCTAGGACGTAAGAGAAAATAGGATTTTGATTACCTACCGGTAAATCCTTTTCTCGTGCTGGGTGCACGCCCAGCGCTTCGTTTTCCTGCTGTGGTTACTTGGTCAGTACTGCTTTGTTCTTAGTTAAGTACTGTGTTATTACTTGGTTCAGTAATGTTATTCAGCTGTTGCTGAGTTTTTTCCAGCTTGGTTGCCGAGTTTGCCTTGTTTTGTGTGAGCTGGTATGAATCTCGCCACTATCTGTGGAATTCCTTCTCTCGAAGTATGTCGTCTCATCAGGCACAGTTTCTAGACTGAGTCTGGTAGGAAGGGCATAGAGGGAGAAGCCAGCCCACACTGTTAAACTCTTAAAGTGCCAATGGCTCCTGGTGGACCAGTCTATACCCCATGGTACTAATATGGACCCCAGCATCCTCTACGGACTACGAGAAAAGGATTTACCGGTACGTAATTAAAATCCTATTTTTTCACGTTGTCGTTATGGAGTATTGTGTGTAGAATTTTGAGGGAAAAAATGAATTTATTCCATTTTGGAATAAGGCTGCAACGTAACAAAATGTGGAAAAGGGAAGCGCTGTGAATACTTTCTGTATGCACTGTACAAGGGTCGCATATCAAATTAATCAGTGTACATTTCCAGCAATAGAAGACACTCAATGCTAGCAGAGTTGCATGGGACCTAGTGGCTCACTCACCCCAGGCATCTCTCGCTGCAATGATATAATAAGGCTGACTGAGGACATATCTGTCAGAAGAGTTATGTAAAACAATGGGGTTACCGCTACACCTTTTCTGTATGTTATAGACTTGATATAGCTGCAGGCCTATTTTCAGCAAGTGGTCAGGATTTGCCTATTGGTGACTGCTGCCTTGGAGGTAGACGAGGAAATGCATTTGGCAGCTGACAAATGCTGCATGTGTCTCATACATGGTGCTGCACACTGGATGCGTGGGGTTGTGTGTGTAGATACACTGAGCTTTAGTGATCATTTTACACCAAAAAAGAATGCAGATGTGGACAACACATTCTCTATTTGTAGTGTACATGTGACTGCGTCCGAACATGGTTTAAAGTCACTTGTGAGAAAGATAACAATTTCGTTGATGCCCTTTCAATTTTTAATAATAATTGAATTTCAATACATTTTTATGCTAGGTAGTTTATAGCAAACTTCACATTCTATTTTATAGTATATTTCTCCTACGTCTTAGAGGATGCTGGGGACTCCGTAAGGACCACGGGATCCGCAGGAGACATGGGCACACCATAAGACTTTGAATGGGTGTGAACTGGCTCCTCCCTCTATGCCCCTCCTCCAGACCTTAGTTAGACTCTGTGCCCAGGAGTGACTGGACACACACTAGGGGAGCTGTACAGAGTTTCTCTAAAGACTTTGTTGTTAGGTTTTTTATTTTCAGGGAGACCTGCTGGCTACAGGCTCCCTGCATCGTGGGACCTACTTCTTCTTAGTTCAAGGGCTCTGCTTCTTAGGCTACTGGACACTATTAGCTCCAGAGGGTTCGATCACTTGGTGCGCCTAGCTGCTTGTTCCCGGAGCCGCGCCGTCACCCCCCTCACAGAAGCCAGAAGAAAGAAGCCGGGTGAGTATGAGAAGAACAGAAGGTGTCAGACGGCAGAAGACTTCAGTAATGGAGGTAAGCGCAGCGGTAGCGCTGCGCTCCATGCTCCCACACACCAACGGCACTCACAGGGTGCAAGGCACTGGGGGGGAGCGCCCTGGGCAGCAGTTACTGAGGGTCTAGTTTAGACTGGCATGAAAGCATATTCGGGCACCGTGTACGATACCCCCGCCAGTATAAAGCAGCGGTTGCGCTGCGCGCCATTGCTCCCACACACCAACGGTTTTACTTGGGTGCAGGGGGGGAGGGGGCGCCCTGGACAGCAATATATATATTATTTCAGTGGGTATATATTGCGTAGACACTATATACGGTCCCCTGCCTGCATAAAAAACTATATTATAACGGGGCTGAAGCGCGCCGAACAAGGGGCGGGGCTTAGCCCTCACAACAGTGTTCAGCGCCATTTTCTCTCTGTCCCCGCCATAAAATGTGTACAGTGCAAACGTGGGGAGGCACAGTCTTTTAGTGTTGTATTGAGGGAAATATAGCACTATTGTTTAGAAATGGGCATGTAATCATTGTTGTGCATATTTCTCTGTGTGTTCCCTGTCAGATATACCCACTATAGTCCACATGTGTTGACATGCATGTGTGTTCTGTCACAAACAGCTATGGGGATCACTTTCGGCTTCGCCGACGCCTGTTGGTACTTGATACAGTAGATGCAGAGTTAACAGGTCGGTAGTTGTATGCTTGTCAAAAGTATACACTGTATGGGAGACACAGTCGTATGTGGGTGACCCTGTCTGCACCAACTGTTATTACTGGGTGTAAATTAACATGCTGTAACTGCCTTATGCCTGTATATATATTTATATGTATATGTATGGTACGGTTCCATGGGCCTGTAGCTCGAGCACAGACATGGTAGTATATGTGGGGGAGTGTTATTAAAATTATTTATGTATACTCCCCTCGGACCCCTCAGGGTCGCAAGAATGTTATTTTGCCTGGTTACTACTCCCTCTTGTCGACGACTACTGGGTTTTCTGTCGACCATAAGGTTTCCTGTTAGATCCACAATTGGGGGCATTCAGTACATGGACATACACATTAAGAACACATTAATGTCACTAGGCACCCGACGGTTCCAGACAATCCGCTTATATGTATGTTTTATTTATATATATATATATATATATATATATATATATATATATATATAGGTAGCATACCTTTCCCACCTGTGGCTCAGGTATATCTGGAAAGGACAGAGGCGGCACTCCGAGGACTTTGAAAAATAATTTATGTGCAAAGCATAGCAAATCAAAAAGTGTGCAAACAATCAAAAAGACATGGAGGTCTTACAACGTTTCAAGGCAGCAAGCCTTTTCTTCAGGTAAGGTGACCCATGTGGAGTGTGTAGTGAAAAGCAGCTGCGGCATGGCGGCCGGTTGCCGTGTGACTGCAGAAGAAATGCTGAGACTGAATCCGAGAGATACTGGAGTGTTTCCCTGGGACGGGGTACCGCTGTTTGGGGAGGCCTCAGTTCAGTCAATCTCTGCAGATACCACGGGTAAGTCTAACTTCGTGAGTTAGATTCCCTCACAACGGTTGGTGACGCATTCGGTTGTGGGATGCAGTCATTTTAACCGGTTTGATACCCTTCTTTTTTCCTTTTCGGTGCAGACTGTGGAAGGTGAAAAGGTAAGAGTTCTGCAACATGTCGCTGGGTCTATCTGGCTGGAGCCCACTCCGGTGGGAACTCGTCTACTATTCTTCAGTCAGTCCGGGAATGGACTTGGACCTGTGAGTTACTAATAGAATCCAAAGGGGGACATGCTGGAGTTTACAGATGATTCCCCTCACTGATTTTCGAATAGATCTTAGCGATTCCCCTCTGGAAGGGGAGGTAGTACGTGACGCCATTCCAGAGTTGCGTCAGGTTCAGGACATTGTCCTGCTGTCCCTAAAAAAAAAAAAAAAAAAAAAAAAAAAGAATCAAAGATTTCTACTTGCGAAGGGAGCGTCCGCAAGTAAAGGTAGAAAAGGAGTTAAATGCGTTTTTCTCCTCATTCGGCTTACCTTGGTTGATATCTAGGATTGTCTTTGCCATTTCACCGGAGTGATGGCAGTATGATGGGTTTCTTTCAATAGTAAGAGCCATTGTTATTCTGTATTGAGTCGCTCTCCTGATTAAGGTGAGGTCAAGAAACAAGTGGTGCAAATCGTTGTTTCTCTCTGACTGTTCTTCAACACAGGGAATGGCTGTTGTTCCCAACGACGCAGATGTCGGAGGTGGGTATCAGAGTAAACACTGAACGGTTGAGGTTCTGTGTTTTCCTGTGGAAAGAGGTCTGAGGATCCAGAGTCGGATCAGATTTGCAGTGACAATCCATCAATATGTTCCGTTGATGAAGAAGATGGTGCGGCCTAAGAGGCTTTTCAGTGAGCAGGTCAAATGCCAGAGTGGTTTTCACGGGGCCAGTTGGAATTGTGGTCTGGGTCTCACCTGCACATGCGCCAGAATATAATCCTAATAGCCAGGATATCGCTCCTGTGATGTCTGCTCAGTTCTCACCTCCTAGAGGTAAGAAGGTTCGAATCCAGGATGATATCCTGGTGTCCGTGCATGCAGCTCTCCGAGACTGGGGAGCAGTCCTTGCAAGGGAAGTATTTCCAGAGAAAAAGGTCAAGCTGGGAAGCTTGTCTGCAATAAGCTTTCTTGAATTAAGAGCTATTTTCAATGAACATATGCTCTGTGATCTGCCGTGTTAATTCTGTCGGACGACTTGACAGCTGTGGTGTATTTATGCCGCTAGGGCGGAACATGGAGCAAAGCGGCAATGGCAGATGCCGTAAAAGTTTTCCGCTGGGTGAAAGGACTGGCAAACGCTATATTAGCAGTCTTTGGTCCGGATGTGAACGACGGAGAAATAGATTCCTCTGCAGATGCGATCTCCATCCGGGAGATATACAGTCGTCACTGAAGCGACAGGTCTTTGAGGTGTGCCTCAATTCGTCATATTGGTGTCTCGCCTCAACGAGAGATCTCAGGGATATTGTTCCAGGTCAGGGGAAACTCAAGCTATAGCAGTGGACGTCCTCGGGACACCTTGGGTGTTTTCAGTCGGTCTATGTGTCCCCTCCGTTTTCACTCTTCTGAAGGTGAAAAACGTAAGAAGAACAAATGTTCAGGCGATCCTCATTGTTCCGGTCT
Source organism: Pseudophryne corroboree (assembly GCF_028390025.1). NCBI lineage: Eukaryota > Metazoa > Chordata > Amphibia > Anura > Myobatrachidae > Pseudophryne > Pseudophryne corroboree. Next base: position 463,853,080 of record NC_086444.1, on the reverse strand, counting down.
GAAAATGGAAGGCTAGGTATCCAGTTCTTCAAGATTTACTCATAGCGGATCCCTGGCCTCTTCCTCTACGTGAGGAACTGTTACAGCAAGATCCGGGCGTGTATCAACGCTTACCGCGGCTGCGTTTGGCGGCGTGGCGGTTGAACGCCATATCCTAGCCAGAAAGGGTATTTCCAGTGAGGTCATTTCCACTTTTCTTCAGGCTAGAACAGAAGTAACGGCAAAGCCTTACCACCGTGTTGGAGAAATGTGTGTCTTAGTGTGAATCCAAGAAGGCTACTACGGAAGACTTTCAGTTGGGTCGTTTTTCTCTATTCTTTGCAAGCAGGTGTGGGTGCAGGCCTAAGGTTGGGCTCCATTCAAGAGCTGATTTGGCCTTATAAATTTTCTTTCAAGAAAGAATTGGCGACCTTTCCGGAAGTTCGGACCTTCGTGGAAGGAGTACTGCACATCCAACCTCCATTTGTGCCCCCTTTGGCACCGTGGGACCTTGACGTGTTGTTGAGTTTTCTTGTGTCACAATGATTGGAACCTTTTCTGAAAGGTTGTGTTAAATTTTCTCTTGGGGGGTAATTCCAAGTTGATCGCAGCAGGATATTTTTTAGCAGTTGGGCAAAACCATGTGCACTGCAGGGGGGGCAGATATAACATGTGCAGAGAGAGATAGATTTGGGTGTGGTGAGTTCAATCTGCAATCTAAATTGCAGTGTAAAAATAAAGCAGCCAGTATTTACCCTGCACAGAAACAAAATAACCCACCCAAATCTAACTCTCTCTGCAAATGTTATATCTGCCTCCCCTGCGGTGCACAAGGTTTTGGCCAACTGCTAAAAAATTTCCTGCTGCGATCAACTTGGAATTACCCCCTTGGAGAGTGGTCATCCTTTTGGCTTTGGCGTCCGCAAGGCGGGTGTCGGAAGTGGCGGCTGGGTCTCGCAAGAGCCCCTGTTTGATCTTCTAGGTGGATAGAGCGAAATTGAGAACTCAGATAATAGTTCTGCCAACAGTGGTTTAGGTGTTTCTCAGAAACCAGCCTATTTGATGCCTGTGGTTACTTGAGCTGATTCAAGGTGTCTCGATGTAGTCAGAGCTTTGAATATTTATGTCGCCAATTTGGCTCAGATTGCGGAAACAGAGGCTCTGTTTGTCCGGTATGCTCCCAGCGTGATTGGGGCGTCTGCGTCTCTGTAGTCGGTTACACGCTAAATCTGTGATCCGATTCAGCGTGCTCATTCACGGCTGGATTGCCGTTACCGAATTCGGTGGTGACCCATTCTACTTGGAAAGTGGGTTTTCTTGGGCGGATGCCCGAGGAGTCTCGGCGATTCATCTTTGCCGAGCGGATACTTGGTCGGGTTCAAACGCTTTGCTAAGCTCTACAAGTTGATACCCTGGCTGATGGGGTCCTCATGTTGCTCAATCGGTGCTGCAGAGTCGCCGCACTCTCCCGCCCGGTCTGGAGCTTTGGTATAAACCCCATGGTCCTTACGTAGTCCCCAGCATCCTCTAGGACGTAGGAGAAAATAGGATTTTAATACCTACCGGTAAATCCTTTTCTCTTAGTCCGTAGAGGATGCTGGGTGCCCGTCCCAGTGCGTACTGTGTCTGCAGTTATTGGTTATGGTTACACTCTTGTGGTGTTTCTTTTCTGTCAGGCTGTTGCTGCTGTTGTGCATGCCATGGCATGAGGTATCTTATTATTGGTTGTGTTGACAAACTGGTTGTGTTACATATTCTCTCAGCATGTGGCTGTGTATTTTTCATGCCGTTGGCTGATATTCTTTTGAATGCCACGTTCTGCGGTATATTCGTGGTGTGAGCTGGTATGACACTCACCGTGTTTAAACAATAAATTCTTTCCTCGAAATGTCCGTCTCCCTGGGCACAGTTTTCTAACTGAGGTCTGGAGGAGGGGCATAGAGGGAGGAGCCAGTTCACACCCATTCAAAGTCTTATAGTGTGCCCATGTCTCCTGCGGATCCCGTCTATACCCCATGGTCCTTACGGAGTCCCCAGCATCCTCTACGGACTAAGAGAAAAGGATTTACTGGTAGGTATTAAAATCCTGTTTTTTCTCCATGTGTGTCTACAAATAAGGTCTCTACACTGCCATTATTTTCACAGTTCTGCTGTCACTAGGCAGGTCTTAACCAAGTTTATGTGTTGGTATACTCTACACTACTAGCTGTGTCCACGTAAACATATCCAATCCTTCCAGTTCCAACCTTGTTTAACTGTGCTGGCAGCAGATGACCCTAATTGTCCTTCTAATAACTGAATTCCTTATCACCAGCATCTGTCTGGCCTTCACTACATAGCTCCCGTAGTTACTAAGTGGTCATACCATACGTTTTCCTTGTAGGATGATGAAGAGTTCCCTGACCTCATCTCTTCTGCAGGTGGCTCTGAGAGAGGTAACAGCAGCAAAAGTAACAGTAGTTACACCTGGGGACCAAGAGAGGCATTGGTAAGGAAGCCAAGCTTTCAGTGTATATCTTTGCATTACATTATTTTAAGAATTTAGTTGCATTTTTTTTCCTTTTTGTGCCTAATTTGTCTAATACAGGTTGAGTATCCCATATCCAAATATTCCAAAATACGGAATATTCTGAAATACAGAATTTTTTGAGTGAGACAGAGATAGTGAAACCTTTGTTTTCTGTGGCTAAATGTACTCAAACTTTGTTTAATACACAAAATAATTAAAAATACTGTATTAACTGACCTTCGGGCTGTGTGTATGAGGTGTATATGAAACATAAATGAATTGTGTGAATGTACACACACTTTGTTTAATGCACAAAGTTATTTAAAATATTGGCTAAAATTACCTTCAGGCTGTGTGTATAAGGAGTATATGTAACATAAATGCATTCTGTGCTTAGATTTAGGTCCCATCACCATGATATCTCATTATGGTATGCAATTATTCCAAACTACGGAAAAATCCCATATCCAAAATACGTCTGGTCCCAAGCATTTTTGATATGGGATACTCAACCTGTATTACCATTGCTTTAATAATTCAAATGTGTGCTATACTCCAGTCTATTATTTGTGAACAATATTTGCCCCTTTCCCTGGTTACAGCAATTGTAAAGTGAAGTGAGCTCTGAGCTGTGCCTGGGTTACTCTAGTGCAGTCTGCCCTACGGTGTGAGTTGAGAACTAGGAATAGTAATGGCATTTTTATCTGTAGTGTAGTAGTTTAATATTATTACATTTTCAATTTAAGGTGGTAACAATTTGGATGCTATCATTAATGCTGAACAAGCTGTGATAGAGCCTAGCACAATATTGCTTATTCAGCCTCCTGTCTTCTGAGAAAACACCTTTGAAGCCTCAAACAATGGTCTTCTGGCCTTGGGCATTATTAGGGACTACAGCTACATGCTAGATATTTCTACATTATTTCTATTTGCTGAATTATGAATTAAAAACGGAACAAAGTATATATCTCCTATATATTAGCCCAGATCTGTGACTGTGTGAGACTCATTTCCTAACGCTGAGCGGAGTCACAACGCTGGGCGGAGTCAGTCATGAGTCACAGATCTGGGCTAAAATATAGGACCCATACCCGGGAACTCCAGCCTGGCACCGCCCGGAGTAGATCAGGAGAATAAGGCTACATATGGGAATGAGAGATGGAGCAATGCAGGATCCAGGCATGTGAGGAGGCAGGAGCAGCGATCCGGCGGTGCAGGAAGGGGGCGGCAGCTGTCCGTCTGTCGTCCGTCTCTCCCCTTCCTCGAAGCGGTGGCCGTGAGCGTGGGGACCCCCGGGACGGGGACAGCAGCGGCAATGGCAGTGCCGCGTGAGCATGACAGTCGCAGCACAATCGCAGCGCTCCGCCGCCCTCTGCTCAGTGTGCTACACAGCAGGGAGCAATGTACTGCAGCAGTCCCCCTCCCTACCACACTGGCCCGGAAACACCATGCGCCCATAGAGGGTCTGGCTCCCGCACACCTGCTGCCATTATATCCACAGAAGGGAGGGTGTGGTCCCTGACCCTCACAGAGCCCATCCACGGCTTCTTCTGGTGCAGCAGGTTCCCCGTCAGAGCCCCCCACTCCTGCCTCCGCAGAAGAGGGAGGGAGGAGCGGTGTGGTGTGAAGAAAACACAGCAGCAGCAGAGGAGGGGGAGGTGTCACACCGGGCCTGTCCTGCCCCCTCTCTGGTGCCAGCTGACCCCCCGCCCACCAGTCACCCAGCACCCCCCCTGCCAGAGGGGGAGGGGGATGCTGCGGCTTACTGCCAGGCTGTCTGGGGCCTGAGGATGTCCTCCCCTCGTTGCTCAGGGCAATCATTGCAGCACTGGGTGTCACACCTTCTATGTAGCCGCCTCCATATTTGGTGCCATGCTGCTGTGGACAATGGCTGTGCCCAGTCACTGGGGCTGGGGAGGCCCCCACAGGGCATCTAATTCGAACCTGCCCCACCCCCACCCGTGGCACTCCCGCACACTCCCCTCCCCCACCAGCAGCACCCCTGCAACCGCCCCTCCCCCACCCGCAGCACCCCCGGACCCCCTCCCCCATCCGCGGCACCCCTGCACCTACTTCTCCCCCACACGCAGCACCCCCGGACCCCCTCCCCCATCCGCGGCACCCACCGTTTCCCCGCCCTTCCCCCACCTGCGGCGCCTCCGGATCCCCTACACCATCCGCGGCACCCCTGCAGCCGCCCCTTCCCTAACCGCAGCGCCTCTGGAACCCCTCCTCCATCCGCAACAGCCCCGCACCTGCCCCACCCGCGGCGCATCCGGACCCCCTCCCCTATCCGCGGACCCCACTCCCCCTCCCCATCGCAAGGGGATACGCCCCCTTCACCATCGGACCTTTTGTCGTGCAATATTTAACCACCAACAAAACTAGGAATGCAGGCAATACTCCATATAGTACAAATAATGAACGCCAGAAAGGCGTGCAGGAGTTAAGGGGGCATAGCCCCTTGCAACGGTGTGAAGAGTGCCCTTAGGGAGCGATGAGTCACCTAGTTTCCTAAATTTGCCTCGCAGGCTCTACTAGAGCTTATTACCACATTCTTATTCTTACTGTGAAATCGGCAACTTCAACTTATTTGTGGGGTTCTCAATTGCTTGTAGGAGAATCCGCTATGTACCAGATAGAAAAATCAAAAACATGTGAGATTTAAATGTTAAGGGCTGAACACTTTAAGTTTGCTTCACGTGTGTTATAGCAGTATGGCAATGGCGGGTATGAGCTGGCATTTGTTTGGCTAATTTAAACAATAGTTGGAGGTGAAACTTGTTGGTCATTGCTACTCTTTTTCTTTTTAGGAGTCCTCAAAGACAAAAGGAAGTGGGAAAAAGAGCAAAACACCTGTAAAGCTGGATTTAGGGGACATGCTGGCTGCATTGGAGCAGAAGCAACACACCGTGAAAGCCAAGCAGTCGGCTAAGCCCATAGTCTTATCTGGTATGTGGAACTATGTAGTTGTGTTAATAGTTCTACTACCTTTTGAATGTGTTTTTTCTTTACCATATTACAAGCAGGGCCTGTTCATATGTCCAGGCAGTTTTGGTCATACACAGGGGTTAAAGTAGGGGGGAACGAGGTGGAACTGAGTTCCACTACCTGTAATGGTAGGGGGAACTAGTTCCACCACCTCCATTGCCCTGCACAGTAATTCCAACAGAAAAACCTGCCCCATCACCTACATCAATAGATGATACGAGTGGCGCTAGTGTTACTGATCAGCTGCAGCCACCTCCCCCTTCCTCAGGTCCTGGTGGCTCAATGGTCCTCCTCCATCTACAGCTCACCCCTCCTGGTACTCACACACGCTGTGGCTGTTGGACAGTTTTCATCCCCTCCTCAGAGCCCAGTGGCTTCCTTTTCCGGCACAACATTAAGTGTAAGGGGCACTACAAATGTGGACATTCTGTGTAAGGGGCACTATTTCTGTGGGAATTGTTTATAAGGGGCACTACTGTAGGCATTGTATATAAGGGGCACTACTGTAGGCATTGTATATAAGGGGCACTACTGTGGGGCATAACATGCATAGAAGGGCATTACTATGTTGTGTAATATGAATCAGGGGCACTACATGCGGTGTAATGTGAATGAGATTGTGCTACTGTGTGGTGTAATTTGGGGGCACTATTATGTGAAATGCTGCATCTTTGTGAGATCAAGGTCCCTTTATAAAGTATGGGAAGTAGGGCACTAATTTATAGTTTGCAGGTGTTGCCGAACACAACTATCACTGGCCCTGGCCCCGGCCCCGCTTAATGTGAGAGGGGCAGGGGAGAGGGGAAGGTGGTGGTGTAAATGAGTTCCACCACCTATCCAGGACCACTTTAAGCCCTGGTCGTACAGTAGATGAGAAATGTATTATAGCACATACAGTGTGTCCGGGGATCATCCCCAAGCTGGGAATGTGTTACACATCTTTGTTACTTGTTTTTCCAGACAAAGCATGACTTCTATCAGATGTCATTGCTTATTCTTTGAGCTAAATGGTGAAAGAATGCAGAAAGGATAGGTCGAGAGGGTAGAAACAAACACCTATTCTCCACTAATTCATCAATTGTTTGTAACGGGTAACTTGCTTTTATTACATCAGGAAAGACTAAGCACACAGAGTATTAAGTATCTTTAAGGGGGCGATTCAAGTGTTTATCGCGCCTGATCTCCCATCTGAAGTGACGGGAGATGGGTGAACGATATTATTATTATTTCTCTTACGTCCTAGAGGATGCTGGGGACTCCAAAAGGACCATGGGGTATAGACGGGATTTGCAGGAGCTTGGGCACACTGAAAAGACTTTAACTGGGTGTGAAGTGGCTCCTCCCTCTATGCCCCTCCTCCAGACCTCAGTTAGACTTTGTGCCCAGGACTGACTGGACACTCACTAGGAGAGCTCTCCTGAGTTTCTCTAGAAAAGACTTTTGTTAGTTTTTTTATTTTCAGGGAGACCTGCTGGCTACAGGCTCCCTGCAGCGAGGGTCTGAGGGGAGAGAAGTCAGACCTACTTCTACTTAGTTAAGGGCTCTGCTTCTTAGGCTACTGGACACCATTAGCTCCAGAGGGTTCGATCACTTGGTGCGCCTAGATGCTTGTTCCCGGAGCCGCGCCGTCACCTCCCTCACAGAAGCCAGAAGAAAGAAGCCGGGTGAGTATGCAGAAGGCAGAAGACTTCAGTGACGGCAGAAGACTTCAGTAACGAGGTACAGCGCAGCGGTAGCACTGCGCTCCATGCTCCCACACACTTCACCAACGGCACTCACAGGGTGCAAGGCGCTGGGGGCAGGGCGCCCTGGGCAGCAGTTACTAAGGTCTGGGAAGCCGGCAGAAGGCTTTTCGGTGCCTCGGCACCGTTTTCATACCCCCGCCGGCATTTTCAATTTTCAAATTTAGCGGGCTGAAGCGCGCTGGGAGGTTGCTGGGGGAGCAGTTGCTGGTCTGGAATTGGCTCTGCGCCGACACCTGATTTACTCGCATTGTTAAGTACACTTAATACAAATGTGGCCTCTTTGTCAAAAAGGTTAGATAAGTCGGAGTCGCAGACACAGGTGTGGAGGAAATCCATGGAGGATGCTTTGTCTCAGGTGCAGACCCCATCGGGGTCGCAAAAGCGGCCGTTTACCCAAGTGGTAGATACTGATACCGACACGGATTCTGATTCCGAAGTCGATTTCACTGAGGCTGCTTTACATCTACGGTTAGTTAAGAGTATTCAGTACATGATTGTGGCTATAAAAGATGTTTTACACATTTCTAATGAACCTGCGGTGCAGGAAACAAGGATTTGTTTGTTCAAAGGGAAAAAACAATGCCGCCGCGAGAAACTGTCTAACCACTGGTTCAATCGATACCCTCAGCTCCACCCGGGACCGTTCGTCTCATTTGCATACACGGTAACACCTCGGCCAGCTCTCATCCACGATTGCGGTGCAGCGTCCCTGCAATGTCTTATGACACCAAGGTGCTGCAACCGCTCTAACGTGGACAGCAGTACGGCCACTTTCTTTCTTCCTACAGACGATACCTGATCTGCCCCTGTCCACTCGCTCACCGTCCGCTGTATTGGTCATGAGACCCTAATTCATGACGGGAAAACGGCTGTTATGGGGTGGTAAGGTCTGCTGTAATTAAGGTCTTCCTCCTTCATTAGTACGAGTTCTCATAACAACTGCTTTGTGACTGCTATTACTTTAGAACTTTGGTCTGATACAATTATGGTAAATTCTACACAGGCATTGCAACAGAATTACAAGAAGGAACCTAGCTGTGTTATTGTGTGATCCACATAAACGTTTTTTTTTTTATAAAGTTAGTTTAAACATTTTTGACTGTGATTTAGCAGTCCTTTAACCAAAACAGAGGTCTATTAATTGTGCAGACTGTGTGTACTAAGGACCTTGATTCATGCTGCAAACATACATGCTGGTCTTGTGTTTACTATTCAAGAAATACTTTTGATTTTTATCTTCGGCCAGCTCACATTCTTATGTTATGTTGTGATGCCCTGTAATATCTCTATGCTACCAGGCATAATAAATATTTATGCAACTTGTGTGAATCAAAGACCTAATTAAAGGTATATTAATCAGGAATTATTGTGATCTACTATTTTTCGGCCAACACTCATTCCTGAATTATGGCATAGTGTTCTGCAATGTCTTATGATATCAGGACACTGTGATCATCCTAACGGGGAAAGCAGTACGGCTTATATCTTCCTTCTAATCAGCTAAAGCTCAGACCGCTGCTCTCTCATCTACCGGCCGCTGTGTCGACAATTTTGTCTAAACTCATGACGGAGAGACCGCAGAAGCAACGGGATATGAGTTGCTGATCTTCCTCTAAAACCAATACTCATGTCTTTACAAACTGAAAGGGGGAAGACTAATATGTTACACAGTGACTTTCTTTAATGTTTAACTATTTCTGGCCAATTGGGTCTAGGTTTTTACCCTTTAAATTGTCACCACTTTCAGTAACAGTAACAATAAGGAGTGTTACAATTAAGGTGAGAAAACCTACAATGAGACACTGATGGAAGATTTGATGTCTGTGTATGCTGAGACGTTAATTCTTTAATACAATTTTCAGTTTAGTGGGGGATAACTCTTATCATTATCGTTAATCCTGGGTGCAGCCACATTTGTGAAGTTCACAACAAGGTATATGGAAGTGGCATACCTACAGGGGGTATTGATTGATTTATTATTAGTAAGAAACAATATTGGTTATTTAATCAACACACATGAATAGTTGTGTTGTAGTACTTTTATGAAGATCAATGTGTAGTTCTTTATGTTTGTTTGTTACATTGTTATATTTTAATGGATCAATAAAGGTTATATTTTAAGATAACTAGGATAACAATAGCCCTGTCCTGTATTTCAAAGAGTGCCCCCAAAATAGTCTTCTTTTCTTTCTATTTCTATTTTGACTTTCTGACTCTGGGGAGCAACACCAACCCTTGCCTGTGACGGATTTCCACAGCAAGTATAGGTATCTGGTTTGTAGACCCTTTTTTATACTTACCTATTCTTCAACAATATTTATGGTAACAAAGGGTTTTCTTGTTGCGGATCATCTCAACTGTCTTTTTCTTGACTCTTGGTTATATCAAGGACGCTGCAGATTACCTGAAGGATGCGGCGAGGAATGTTGGTCTCTTGGGATCAAGAGCCAATGCCATGGCGATCTCGGCCAGGAGGGCGCTGTGGATCCATCAATGGAATGCTGATGCCGATGCCGACTCCAAGAGAGCTATGGAAGCTCTACCCTTCAAAGGTAATGTCTTGTTTGGGGACGGCTTGGCTGACCTGGTCTCTACCGGACTGCGGGTAAGTCGTCTTTTCTTCCCTATTTTTTCACACAACAGAAAAAGGCACCACATCAGCAGATGCAGTCCTTTCGTCCAAATAAATACAGGCGTTGAAAAGGTTTGTCCTTCCTCGCTTCAAAGGGTAGAGGAAGGGGAAGGAAGTCGCCTGCAGTGTCAGGCACCCAGGACCAAAAGTCCTCCCCTGCCTCTACCAAGTCCACCGCATGACGCTGGGGCTTCCCTGGGGGAGTCCGGACCGGTGGGGGGCCGTCTGCGGATCTTCAGTCAGGTCTGGGTTCAATCAGGCCTGGATCCTTGGGTCCTAGAGAGAGTATCTCAGGAATACAAGCTGGAGTTTCAGGAGGTGCCCCCTCACCGGTTTTTCATTTCGGCTTTACCAGTGTCTCTTCCGGACAGGGAGGTGGTGATGGCAGCAATACAAAAGTTGTGTCCACAGAGGGTCATTGTTCCCGTTCCCCTGTCCCAACGGGGGGAGGGGTTCTACTCAAGCCTCTTTGTTGTACTGAAACCGGACGGTTCGGTCAGACCGATTCTGAACCTAAAATCCCTCAATCCATACTTGAAAGTTTTCAAATTCAAGATGGAATCTCTTCGAGCTGTGATTTCCAGCCTAGAAGGGGGGGATTTTATGGCATCAGTCGACATAAAGGATGCCTACTTACACGTCCCGATATATCCTCCGCATCAAGCCTTCCTCAGGTTTACGATACAGGATTCTCATTACCAATTTCAGACGTTGCTGTTTGGGCTTTCCACGGCCCCGAGGATTTTCACCAAGGTCATGGCAGAAATAATGGTTCTCCTTCGCAAGCAAGGGGTTACAATTATTCCGTACTTGGACGATCTCCTGATAAAGGCGAGGTCCAAGGAACGGTTGCTGAGAAGTGTGAATTTGTCACTGTCAGTTCTGCGACAGCACGGTTGGGTGCTAAATTTGCCAAAATCTCAGTTGATTCCGACCACTTGGCTGCCTTTTCTGGGCATGATTCTGGACACGGAGTTACGGAGAGTGTTTCTTCCGGAAGAAAAAGCTCTGGAACTACAGACGATGGTCAGGGAACTTCTGAGGCCGACAAGTGTGTCGATTCATCACTGTACTCTGGTTCTGGGGAAAATGGTTGCGGCGTACGAAGCCATTCCATTTGGCAGGTTTCATGCCCGTGGGTTTCAGTGGGACCTGCTGAGCAAATGGTCCGGGTCTCACCTGCACATGCACCGGAAGATAAGTCTATCTCCCAAGGCCAGGATTTCTCTCCTGTGGTGGATACAAAGTTCTCACCTCCTAGGAGGGCGCCGGTTCGGTATCCAGGACTGGGTACTACTGACAACAGATGCAAGTCTCCGAGGCTGGGGCGCAGTCACCCAAGGAAGAAATTTCCAGGGGAAATGGTCGCTCCAGGAAGCTTGTCTCCACATAAATGTTCTCGAGTTAAGAGCCATTTACAATGGCCTGCTACAAGCAAGAAGCCTACTTCAGGGTCGACCTGTCCTCGTACAGTCGGACAACATCACAGCGGTGGCGCATATAAACCGTCAAGGCGGAACAAGGAGCAGGGCAGCTATGGCGGAGGCCACAAGAATCCTTCGCTGGGCGGAACAACACGTGAGCGCCCTGTCAGCAGTCTTCCTGGACAACTGGGAAGCAGATTTCCTCAGCAGACACTATCTCCATCCGGGAGAGTGGGCTCTACACCAAGAAGTATTTGCAGAAGTGACGAAGCGTTGGGGAATTCCGCTGATCGACATGATGGTGTCTCGCCTCAACAAGAAGCTTCCGAGGTATTGTTCCAGGTCAAGGGACCCCCAAGCCAGTGCAGTGGACGCCCTGGTGACTCCGCGGGTGTTCCAGTCGGTGTATGTGTTCCCTCCACTTCCTCTCATTCCAAAGGTACTGGGAATCATTAGACGAGCAAGGGTTCAGGCGATTCTCGTCGTTCCAGATTGGCCAAGAAGGGCCTGGTATCCAGATCTTCAGGAATTACTTGTGGAAGATCCTTGGCTGCTTCCTCTAAGAGAGGAACTGTTATTGCAGGGACCATGCGTGTTTCCAGACTTACCGCGGTTGCGTTTGACGGCATGGAAGTTGAGCGCCAAATCTTAGCTGAAAAAGGTATTCTCGGTGAGGTCATTCCAACTCTCCTTAAGGCTAGGAAGGAGGTTACGGCGAAACATTATCACCGTATTTGGAGAAAGTATGTTTCGTTGTGTGAGACTAAAACGGCTCCTGCGGAAGAATTCCACTTAGGTCGTTTTCTCCATTTTTTGCAGGCAGGCGTCGATGCAGGCCTGAAATTAGGCTCCATCAAAGTGCAGATTTCGGCTTTATCTATTTTCTTTCAAAAAGAATTGGCTGTCCTCCCAGAGGTTCAGACTTTTGTTAAAGGAGTGATGCATATCCATCCTCCGTTTTGTGCCCCCTGTGGCACCATGGGATCTTGAGGTGGTCTTGCAGTTTCTTATGTCTTCCTGGTTTGAACCTTTGCGTAAGGTTGAGTTAAAGTTTCTCACTTGGAAGGAAGTCATGCTGTTGGCTCTGGCGTCTGCCAGGCGAGTGTCAGAGTTGGCTGCCTTATCTCATAAGAGTCCGTACTTGATCTTCCATTCGTATAGAGCGGAATTAAGGACTCATCAACAGTTTCTGCCGAAGGTGGTTTCTTCGTTTCACATTAACCAGCCTATTGTAGGTACCCGTGGCTACGGATATTGTGGCAGTTCCAAAGTCTCTGGATGTTGTGAGAGTTTTAAAAATCTATGTCGCCAGAACGGCTGTTGCCAGGAAGACAGAGGCGCTGTTTGTCCTGTATGCTTCCAACAAGATTGGTCATCCTGCTTCGAAACAGACTATTGCACGCTGGATTTGTAGTACGATTCAGCAAGCTCATTCTTCGGCTGGCCTACCGGTGCCGAAGTCAGTAAAGGCCCACTCTACCAGGAAAGTGGGCTCATCTTGGGTGGCTGCCCGAGCTGTCTCGGCACTTCAGCTTTGCCGAGCAGCTACCTGGTCGGGTTCAAACACTTTTGCTAAGTTTTACAAGTTTGATACCCTAGCTGAGGAGGACCTCATGTTTGCTCAATCGGTGCTGCAGAGTCGTCCGCACTCTCCCGCCTGGGTTGGAGCTTTGGTATAGACCCCATGGTCCTTTTGGAGTCCCCAGCATCCTGTAGGACAGGGGTGTCAAACTCAAATTCATCGGGGGCCGCATCAGCAGTTTGGTCCCCATCAAAGGGCCGGTTGTATCTGTAGGTCTATGTGTCCACTCTTTATTATCATAAATTAATGTCACTGCATTCAATTATTACTGTTTTTTGTAATAATGTAAGTAATAACTAGCTCTGAAAGGGGGAGACGCAGAGAGAGAGCGCGAGGGGGGAGACGCAGAGGGGGGAGAGACGGAGAGAGGAGCAGAGAGAGGGGGAGACAGAGAGGGGAAATGGATAGTGAGGAGATAGGGATAGAGAGGGGGGAGAGACGGAGAGAGAAAGGGGGGAGACAGACAGAGAGCGAGAAAGGAGGAGAGACGGAGAGTGGGGGGAGACAGAGAGGAAGGAGATGCATAGAGGGGGATACATGAAGAGAGAGGGGGGGCAGAGGAGCGAGAGAGAGGAGGAGCAGCACTTTCCACTTGTACAACAATAGTATTGCATTTTCCTGCCTGGCATCAGTAGTGCTTACAATCAGGGGCTGTCACTGTGCATGGAGATGGCTGCCAGTGACTCTATGCATCCCTCCCATGAACTTTTGGCGCTGGTGACAATCAGGACCGGGGTGTAACAGCCAGGTGTCCGTGTGAACAGCAATAGAGAGAGGGACTTGGAATAGTTAAACAAGTCGGGCACATGCAGCATTTGAAAGGAAAAGCAATTCCAGACGCGCTGTCACAGCTGCTAGCAAGGGATTGTCAGTCCCAACAAGGAAGTTTTTGCAACAAAAGGTACTTTGAGCCGGCGCTGGCTGTCTTTCCAATAATAAAAATGATTAAACAACTATGGATGATGAAAAAAACATTTGTATATATTTACTAAACACTAATTGATGAATAAAAACATGAATAAAATATACATTCACACATTCATATGAAGTTAGGGCATAAGTGGAGCTGAGGTAGATTTTAAATGTGCTGCTAATGAGTGTCCACTGAGGATCCCGGACTGGAACGCTGGACCAAAAGTTCCCTGGGGAAAAAGGTTGAAATACAGCTGGTTTTACCCGTAATTGCGGAGGCTTCCAAATGCTTTTGAAAAACAGCAGGCAAGCTGTATCACTTGTATCCAAGCTGGGTCTCTCCGAATGGTGCTGTAGTATGTATGTCCCTCAGGGAAGGATTCCAAGGCAGATGTTCCAAAATTAGATTAGCATGAGTCCATATCTGGATCCTGTTATTGAGTGGAGTACTGGTATAAGCAGCTTTTTCACACTTAACGCGTTTCCCTAGGCACTGTCACCTAGCTTCATCAGAAGTCCAGCGTTCCAGTCCGGGATCCTCAGTGGACACTCATTAGCAGCACATTTAAAATCTACCTCAGCTCCACTTATGCCCAAACATGCAGCATTTGAGTCTATGGTGGAGGAGCTGAAAGCAGAGCATCTCCTTCTCCCCCTCCGGCCGGGAGTCGGGACCCGAGTCACTGACTGTGCAGTGACTGTCTTAATGCACAGGGCTCCGGGGCACTGGTGGTGGGCAGACAGGCGCAGCGTTGGTGGCGGCATTAAATGAGTCAGTGAGACTCATTGTAATGCCGGAAGCTCGGGGACCTGAACCAGCCCCCACCGCGGGAACAGTCAGCCCCCCTGTCACCGCTGATTGTAACAGCTCAGAGCTAAAGCAGCATCACCACCCGGAGCTGGCCGCGGGATCACGGAGTACCCAGCCCCGATCCCCGGCTGCGGAACACTGGCAGCTCTCAGACCCCAACACCCTCCTCCAGCCGCAGGTTATCCACTGTCCGAAGCACAACTCACCAAATCGAGGAGAGCTGCGCCATCAAGTCCGCACTGGCAAGGCTCCACCTCCTATTTTTAAAGTTTGCAGCCGGGCCACAGAGCCATCAATCAATCTGGCAGGCTAGGGATTGGCTGCAGCGAAGCGCGTCCCACGGACCCACCCATGTTTGAAATGTGAGTCCGCGGGCCATCAGACGAGGTCTGGCGGGCCGGATTTGGCCCGCGGGCCTTGTGTTTGACACCCCTGCTCTAGGACGTAAGAGAAAATAGGATTTTAGTACCTACCGGTAAATCCTTTTCTCCTAGTCCGTAGAGGATGCTGGGCGCCCATCCCAGTGCGGACTGTTACTTGCAGTGTATTCTTGCTGGTTAATTTAGTTTATGCACGGGTTGTGTATTTATTGGTTTCAGCTTGTTGCTGTTGTTAATTCATACTGTTATCTGGTTTACTGTTACTCCGGTTGTACGGTATGTTTGTGGTGTGGGCTGGTATGTTGTAGCCCTTAGTTTAAACAAAAATCCTTTCTTCGAAATGTCCGTCTCTCCTGGGCACAGTTCCTATAACTGAGGTCTGGAGGAGGGGCATAGAGGGAGGAGCCAGTTCACACCCAGTTAAAGTCTTTTCGGTGTGCCCAAGCTCCTGCGGATCCCGTCTATACCCCATGGTCCTTTTGGAGTCCCCAGCATCCTCTACGGACTAGGAGAAAAGGATTTACCGGTAGGTACTAAAATCCTATTTTTTTCATTGCGCCCAGTGAGGAAGGATTTACCGGCGCAAAACTGCTAACTCCGACCAAAGTGTTGGGTATGATGTGAAAAGTGACGTATGGGTGCCCAAATGGGTCACTTTACGCACATTTCAGCTCACCAGCAAGGGGGGCTGCAAGTCGAAATATGTATCTGTGCGACTCATCATGCCCGAGCGGAGCAACAATTGAA
Organism: Pseudophryne corroboree; assembly: GCF_028390025.1. Classification (NCBI taxonomy): domain Eukaryota; kingdom Metazoa; phylum Chordata; class Amphibia; order Anura; family Myobatrachidae; genus Pseudophryne; species Pseudophryne corroboree. The sequence goes on along the minus strand of NC_086444.1, from coordinate 463,837,368 downwards.
TTACTCTGTTGGGTGCCATCTATTGCCGGCCATGAGAAGAAACAATTGAATCACCCCCTAAGAGTTTTGTGCTAAGCGAACACCTTCACATTTGTGCAATGTATTTATGCACTTCCATCGTAGGGGTGGAAAAGGAGGGGGAAGAGCAATAGGAAGTAGGGGATAGTGTATGGGGCGCCAGAACTAACTTGTGACTGACTGTGGTTTATTAGCTTCCAGTGTGGCTTCCTTGAATCCAACATGACAAATAGCTCTTGATTACAGAAATATGGAGGGTTTTCTAATAGGATTATTGTTTCAGATGTTTGTTTTAAGCCAGGGGTGGCCAAACAGTCGATCACGATCCGCCGTCCATCCACAGAGGTGAGGAGAGCGCAGCGCACGCCTCTCCTGCCTGCCGCCCCTCAGCCTGGTCTCCGGCGGTGACGGCGGAGTGTATAGCTCAAATCAGGTGCCGGTTCGTTAGCTAATCAGAGCTCGCGGACTGACGCCTGATTTGAGATATACACGTTGCCGTCACCGCCGGAGACCAGACTGAGGGGCAGGGCGGCAGGCAGGAGAGGCGCGCGCTGCCCTCTCCTCACCACACCAGGAAAATGGTGCACAGCACTGTGGGGGCATATGTGACACTGTGGGGGCATATCTGGCACTGTGGGCACATGGCGCTGTGGGGGCATATCTAGCACTGTGGGGGCATATCTGGCACTGTGGGCACATGGCGCTGTGGTGGCATATCTAGCACGGTGGGGGCATATCTGGCACTGTGTGCACATGGCACTGTGGGGGCATATCTAGCACTGTGGCGGCATATCTGGCACTGTGTGCACATGGCACTGTGGGGGCATATCTGGCACTGTGGGGGCATATCTGGCACTGTGGGCACATGGCACTGTGGGGCATATGTGGCACTGTGGGGGGCATATGTGTATCTGGCACTGTTGGGGCATATTTGGCACTGTGGGGTCATATGTGTATCTGGCACTGTGGGGGCCTAGGTGTTTGAGGTTTTTACCTGTGGGGGCCAATGCGTGATTTTGTGCGAGATAGTCATTGCACCCTGTGCAGCAAGGCTACGCCCCTTTTTCCTTTTCAGTTATACCACGCCCCCTTTTTTGTTATACCATGCCCTTGCGCGATATTATTCCACCTAGGTAGATCACAAAAGCTTTTCAGCTTTCAAAGTAAATCACCGACTAAAAAGTCTGGTCACCCCTGTTTTAAGCAGTTCTTGCAAATGAGGCATTTGGAATGTCTATAGAACTTTCATATTGGATAGCATATTGGAATGTATAAATGTTTATAGGCAACAGGTGACCATGGGGCTGCATGCAGCCCTCACTTGCATCCCCAGGTACTTCCTGCTTGCTTTAATCTCTGTTTGTTATAGCTTGTAATGCTTTATTAATATGGCCTGCTAATACACTGCTCAAAAAAATAAAGGGAACACTAAAATAACACATCCTAGATCTGAATGAATGAAATATTCTTATTAAATACTTTGTTCTTTACATAGTTGAATGTGCTGACAACAAAATCACACAAAAATTATCAATGGAAATCAAATTTATTAACCCATGGAGGTCTGGATTTGGAGCCACCCTCAAAATTAAAGTGGAAAAACCCACTACAGGCTGATCCAACTTTGATGTAATGTCCTTAAAACAAGTCAAAATGAGGCTCAGTAGTGTGTGTGGCCTCCTCGTGCCTGTATGACCTCCCTACAGCGCCTGGGCATGCTCCTGATGAGGTGGCGGATGGTCTCCTGAGGGATCTCCTCCCAGACCTGGACTAAAGCATCCGCCAACTCCTGGACAGTCTGTGGTGCAATGTGGCATTGGTGGATAGAGTGAGACATGGTGTCCCAGATGTGCTCAATTGGATTCAGGTCTGGGTAACGGGCGGGCCAGTCCATAGCATCAATGCCTTCATCTTGCAGGAACTGCTGACACACTCCAGCCACATGAGGTCTAGCATTGTCTTGCATTAGGAGGAACCCAGGGCCAACCGCACCAGCATATGGTCTCACAAGGGGTCTGAGGATCTCATCTCGGTACCTTATGGCAGTCAGACTACCTCTGGCGAACACATGGAGGGCTGTGCGGCACCCCAAAGAAATGCCACCCCACACCATTACTGACCCACTGCCAAACCAGTCATGCTGGAGGATGTTGCAGGCAGCAGAACGTTCTCCTTGGCGTCTCCAGACTCTGTCACGTCTGTCACATGTGCTCAGTGAGAACCTGCTTTCATCTGTGAAGAGCACAGGGCGCCAGTGGCGAATTTGCCAATCTTGGTGTTCTCTGGCAAATGCCAAACGTCCTGCACGGTGTTGGGCTGTAAGCACAACCCCCACCTGTGGGCGTCGGGCCCTCATACCACCCTCATGGAGTCTGTTTCTGATCGTTTGAGTAGACACATGCACATTTTTGGCTTGCTGGAGGTCATTTTGCAGGGCTCTGGCAGTGCTCCTCCTGTTCCTCCTTGCACAAAGGCGGAGGTAGCGGTCCTGCTGCTGGGTTGTTGCCCTCCTACGGCCTCCTCCACATTTCCTGATGTACTGGCCTGTCTCCTGGTAGCGCCTCCATGCTTTGGACACTACGCTGACAGACACAGCAAACCTTCTTACCACAGCTCGCATTGATTTGCCATCCTGGATGAGCTGCACTACCTGAGCCACTTGTGTGGGTTGTAGGGAGGTCATACAAGCACGTGGAGGCCACACACACTACTGAGCCTCTTTGACTTTTTTAAGGACATTCCATCAAAATTGGATCAGACTGTAGTGTGTTTTTCCACTTTAATTTTGAGGGTGACTCCAAATCCAGACCTCCATGGGTTAATAAATTTGATTTCCATTGATAATTTTTGTGTGATTTTGTTGTCAGCACATTCAACTATGTAAAGAACAAAGTATTTAATAAGAATATTTCATTCATTCAGATCTAGGATGTGTTATTTTAGTGTTCCCTTTATTTTTTTGAGCAGTGTATATTGTTACATTGGTCAAATGTATTCATTTAAATTACTATTCAGATTAAGAGTAATGTGCGGCCCTTTTGAAAGTTAGAGTGCCGGCTGTTGCTGACCCTGAGAGGAATTAGGTTGACTTACTTACTAATAGCAAGTATATTAGAAAAAAATACATATTTCCTTGGTTCTTCTCCTTTTTTTGTTTTCATGTTCTCTTAGAAATAGTTATTTTCCCTTTGAAAATTTGATGATTATGTACCTGAATTTGAATGTTTGCCTTAAACATCGCTCAGATGATCCCTAACTCTAAACTGACTGTAGTCTTGTTCATGCTATAAAATATGTACATATTCAGCTTAGAAGAAATGAGATCTCTCATTGTATATGGTAACGTATCTTATGGGCACTACACACTGGGTGATAATACTGAAAGATATGAACGATCTCTTTCATTAATGAACAAGATACCATTCATATCTTTCAGTGTGGCGGCACCAGTGATGAACGATGTGCGGCCCCGCACTCGTTCATCGCTGGTACCCCGTCGCTTGTGCATGCAGGCCAATATGGACGAGATCGTCCATATTTGCCTGCACTGTTATGGAGCCGGGTGACGGGGAGAGTAAAGAAACTTCATTGCTCCCCCCATCCCCCCCGCCGCCGGGTCGCCCGTCGGCCGTATCCGCCATCGGGCAGCTCGGCAGCAGATCTATCAGTGTGTAGGGCCCATTAATCGTTGTGCAACTGTTTGGTCATGGCAGACATCAATGTCTACCTAGGAACAGAAAATACAGGGCTACTGGCACCCATTATAACATATTACAGTTTACTGGTATGAAGCCAGAATGCTTAATGCAGTTAGGAAGTTTAAATTAGAGGCATATTAATTTTAGCTAAGTACATACCTCAGATCCAGTGGCACTGTGATTTTACTTATTTGTCTAACCTCTTTATAGAATTTTATTTTCAACATTTTAATAGAACAGGTGCAGGATAAGGACATTCCTACCTGGGTATCAAATATCGCTAGAATAGAATGGAGAAAAGAATAGTGTAGTGGTAGGCGATGGAATGGTGGGGGTCCCTGATTACTATGCTCACGTGCTGAAAATAAGAGCCAGGAGACGTATAGCAGTTGTTTGGTAGGTTCTAGCTTCAAATGATTGTAAGCTTGCGATAATGGCCTTCCTACCTCTATGTCTGTCTGTCTTTGCCCAGTTTTGTTCTATTACTGTTGTTCTAATTGTAAAGCGCAACAGAATATGCTGCGCTATATAAGAAACTGCAAATAAATAAATGTTATAGCCTACACAGACCTTTTTCTTTATGAATAAAAGGATCAAGACCCTTTCCTTTTTGTCTGAAGAAGCTATGGAAGATGTATCCATGGTCCTAGTCTTACAGTCTAACAATGAAACTGATCTTTCCATAATTTTGGAGCATGAGTAGAGCCAATCCCTTTAATTTGGTTCCTAGCTTCATTTCCATCGGCAAAGATCAGACATTTTGTGACATTCATAAGATGCAACAGAAACCATTTCTTACATGTTTTATTTGGGAAGGAATTGTGATTTATATTGCCTTGTCAGAGTAGAGGGAATGCTCTTTATTACCATTATGGTTTTCTGGACCTTTCTCCAACAGAACCTACATTTTTTTTGGTGCAGTGCCAACAGTTATGGAAGATCTACCCCTGCACTGTAAGGCATCGGTTTGGCAAGGGAGTGAAGAATGGGAGTGCAGTGCCACCAAAACAAAAGTTTATAGTTGGATTCTTGTGTTCTATTGTTCAGAAAGTATGATTTCAGTGTTATACATTTTGCCTTTGTGGGAGATTCATTGACAGATCTCTTACCTACTACATTTGGAAATGCGGTGGTTGTAATTTCAGATCTCCTTATACTTGGCAGACCTTAAATTCCTCCCTCAAGCCATACTATGAGGTGAGATTAGTGCTTGGGTCTGTGGTTATGTAAAATGCTGGGCTTTGGAAACCGTTTCTTCAATTATGTAGGGTAGATGCCTTGGAAGTGTTTGAGGTTACATCGCAGTGGGAGGAGCAGTGAATGTTGTGAGGCTAGTTCTCCATTTAGGCAGCTGCAGGAAACAGTGGCAGGAGAACAGCTGCTCCAATGAGTTCACATGTTTCTGATATCTATGAAAGACCCAATACAGTATTCAGGTGAGCTATTCATATTGAGACGGTCTCTGTCTGGAAGATCACCCCGTTACATTTTTGAGGATGTCAGCAGAGAGTAAGTTGCTCAGGGGTCTATTGGGCAAAATGAATAAAGCCCACTGATTGTGAAATCCACACAGAAGCAGAGGTACAACATTTATTTTCAGTGTGTTGCAACAGCCAAACAAGTAATAATAATAATAAAACATATGATTGGACAGAGAGGTTTATCTTGCGGAGCCCTTGATCCTGCGGGCGTATAATAATCCATCAAGGCATGTGGAAGATGTGGAAAAATCTCCTTTCAGTAGTGTAAATGTAATACTAACACTGAGAATAATGGAGTCATTTTGTATCTTTCACAAATCAATTATAAAGGACAGTTCCACTTTTAGACAGCATTAACTTTTGTTTCATGACTTGTTTTGACATTCTAGTTGGCGGTGGTATACCTGTGCTATCGAGAGAGCCAGTCACTGTAACCAAACACACGCAATCAAAGCAAGGCCTAGCACCGCACAACCCCCTTGATTCTAGCGCTCCTCTGGTTAAGAAAGGGAAGCAACGAGAGGTGCCCAAAGCCAAGAAACCAACTTCACTGAAAAAGGTTAGTGTACTTTGCTGCTAATGTGAACATATGGAGTTTCTCTGTACAGATCTACACAGGGCCAGATATAGAGTTGGGCGTAAAATAGCTGGATGGTGAAATAGCATATTTATGGCCATGTGCTAAGGACTGTGTATGATGAGATATAAGCAGGTCAGTAGCATGCAGCAGGCTGGCCTTCTGCATGCATGGGTACTTGACACACACTAGGCAGTTGCATAAGGTAGCAAACTTGCTGATGAGTCCAACTCAGAATCATCCCAAAAATCTGTAATGTAGGAACAACTAAGTTAGCACTTGCGAACAGTCCACGAGTGTTGACATCCACTGTCCTCATCACTGGAGATTGCACGTGGACCCACTGGAAAATGAATGTGCTTTCTCAGGAGCATGTGCATCTGTTTGCAATTTCCCAAACACGCCCTTGCTGTACTCCTCCTACGTTAGAGTACCACTTCCTTCCCAGACAGGTGTTGGGATCATGCAGGTCTGCACAATGCGTGCTTACTGAGCTGCAGTAACGTCTAAACACAGCCCCTTAGGATTTTAAGAGACCCTTGTGAATCTACATTCTTCATTATATTACAGCATTCTGTTAGGGGTACAGCAAGTATAAATTAGGAAGGACAAACACTTAGTTTTTCTTACATTAAATCTGGGTAATATATTGTGCATATACTAGTTGTCTCCTTATTGAAGAGTCCTAATATACCTATTAGGCAATGCTATGGCTAGTACACCCAACTGGTCAACAAAAGCAAATACATATATAATGCATACAGAAATTTCTATTCCTAAATTGCACCTTAGAACCACAGTATGGGGCAGATACAATCCAGCACAAGCTGCCTTAGCAATTACAGCAGGCAGATTCTGTGCACAGCACCATGGGCTGCGAGCGGAGTCTGCCTTAGCAGTTACAACAGGCAGATTCTGTGCACAGCACCATGGGCTGCGAGCGGAGTCTGCCTTAGCAGTTACAGCAGGCAGATTCTGTGCACAGCACCGTGGGCTGCGAGCGGAGTCTGCCTAATCAGTTACAGCAGGCAGATTCTGTGCACAGCACCGTGGGCTGCGAGCGGAGTCTGCCTTAGCAGTTACAGCAGGCAGATTCTGTGCACAGCACCGTGGGCTGCGAGCGGAGTCTGCCTTATCAGTTACAGCAGGCAGATTCTGTGCACAGCACCATGGGCTGCGAGCGGAGTCTGCCTTAGCAATTACAGCAGGCAGATTCTGTGCACAGCACCGTGGGCTGCGAGCGGAGTCTGGCTTAGCAGTTACAGCAAGCAGATTCTGTGCACAGCTCCATGGGCTGCGAGCGGAGTCTGCCTTAGCAGTTACAGCAAGCAGATTCTGTGCACAGCTCCATGGGCTGCGAGCGGATAATTGAATCTGCCCCTCCATCTACAAGATAAACTATTTTGTTAACTTGTTTAAGTACTATGTGTTAGAGTTTAAATATGTTTTTTTACATATATTTATATTTTAATAGATTATTTTAAAAGAGCGAGAACAGCGTAAGCAGCTCCAGTCTTCACAGTCCCAAGATGCGGCCCAGCCAGTGGTAGAGATTTCACCGGATAATGTAGAATGTCTAGCAGAGAGCCAGACCTTACCAGAACAGTCTCCACCTTCTCCACACCCCAGTGATATGGGTAATAAAGATCAAGTCATCTGCTTAAATTGTGACCGCTCAGAGAATACTGCTGATAATAACTTTTACAGGACGTGTCACACAGAACTTATTATCAGTACTTTCTTCTTTGCTACCTGGTCTCTGACAGGATGGTCTTACATTTCCCTCTGGGGGTTACCGAATTGTCATGGGTTCCCTTACTGTTGGAAATCCATCTTATGGACAACTTATACTATGCTACTTGGCCACTAGAAACTCAGTGCCTGTAAGTGTCAGTTGTGCTTGTTTCCTGTCGTAGAACATTAGTCGCTGCCACCATTAAGCTCCTTCACCATTACATGTTATCTCTTGCCTATGGGTAGTGTATTAGCTGCTGTAGTACCTTTTAGCTATTATTAGTGAATGGATTTTTATCACTACTTAGTTTGAATCCAGAGTGCTTGGTAGCACTCTGGGTTAAACACAGAACAGTCGTTGGATGGGTGAGAATTCCGGCTGTATTCTGGAGGCCCCTAAGTTTTGCCCCTCCATGCCCGATATGACTTTGGCAGCATACCCAGACCTCAGAGTATCAGTCCTGCTGTAGCAACAGTTCTTTGGGCTCCATTAGTGTTGCTTTGCTCCCGGAACAAGATTTATTATTAATTATTAGCGGTTTCTTATATAGCGCAGCATATTCTGTTGCGCTTTACAGTTATACACTAAAATCCCTCTGTTGCTGCATGAAAGGATTCCAGTGCTGTTGCTTCCATTCCCTACTTGGAGAATCTGTTGTTGTGGCTCGTATGTCTCAGGTCTGATCCACTCTCACTTACCCGCTCCTGTAAGGTTTATGGAACTCCATTGCCTTTTGTGATGATTGCTGCTTAGACTGATAGTTTGCTTCTCAAGACAAATCACACCTTTCTCCCTGTTATGTAGTACTGATTCACAAAGATGATTGGTGTGCAATTAACTTTTGCTTTCTGGACTGATAGTGCTTTAATAAGCTATCCTTTCTATAGCAGCAGAGAAAAGACTGGAGTCAGATGATACCATTACTCTTCGTGACCATTCAAAGGATATTCCTGATGCCACTGAGGTTGCTCTGCCTATTCATCCTCCAAGTTCCAATCTCCCCAAAATTCACAGCCGACGATTTCGTGAGTAAGTTCCCTTCATATTGCTGTTGTGAAACCTGGTATGCTATTGCTATGCAACACAGAGAATGGGGCAGATGTATTAACCTGGAGAAGGCGTAAGGAAGTGATAAACCAGTGATAAGCGCAAGGTGATAAACGCCCCATCCAGTCAACTCCTGTTAATTTGCATACTGGAGCTAATTGGCTGGTGTGTTTATCACCTTCGCTTATCACTGGTTTATTACTTCCTTATGCCTTCTCCAGGTTAATACATTTATGTTAGAAGTGCGCTAAGCACGCAGCCTGTTTTCAGTATGGCAGCTCTAGGATTCAGGAGTACCAGTGGTAGGAAACATACTAGATTTTTGGTGCTTCACTTGCTAAAATGGACTCTTCCAAAAGGCAGCACACTACATTTCCTTTCACTTCTACCTAAATAATGATGAACCACAAGAATTGGGAATCTCTGCTGAGGTCTAATATTTACGGCTAATACTGTTACAATGAGCCACTATTACTAAAGTACTTGTCTCAGTGTCTGAACATGCACTGTTCATATAGCCAAGGGTTTTGCTAGGCTTCTATAATACCTAGGGTGCAGACCAACTATCCCTCTAACATCCCAGGCTAGCACTGCTGTTCCAAGTGATCTGTCAGCTGCTGCCGCTTTTCTATAGCAAGCATGCTCCGAAATAATGCTAATTCATATTAATAGACTAGTCGTATAAGTAACACCAAGTAACATTTCAGCTGTAATACTGGCCATCAATAAGCCATTTGTAACCGCAATGCCCAGCAATATACCAGGGGATGTATCAAACCTTCTAAAGAGGGCAAGTGGGGAAGTTGCCCATAGCAACCAATTAGAGTCTACTTATTAGATAACTTGCTGTTATGAAGAACATCTCCACTTGTCCTCTCTCTAATGTTTGATCCATTTCCCCCTAATAAAACAGTTACAGTGGTAACAATGTCTGATATTATAGTACTCAACCCACCATATCTGTTTTGTGCCTTTTATAAAGAACGACTTGCACTATAGGTTGGAGTCCCAGTGATCAGACAAGTGTGTTGCTGCTGCAGTGTAAAGAAAAGTTCTCCCTCTAGTGGGTTATTACATAATATCACCCCTTTGTTCAGAATTATTCCAGGCCGTCACAAGGAAAACTAGTGTACAACAAAGTTGTCCATAGTGCTCCATGGACAAGCTTCCATCTAGCACTATGGATAAACTGATTCTTTTGGGGCCGAGAGCTTCATGTGCTTTACTATGGCATGCCATTTTCATTAATGAGGGGTCAACTTCCGCCATGAACATAGAAAGACATTGTATTGCTTTAGAATCCCAGCTCGGCTATATCCTTATTTCCAGTTCCAAGATTCTGTTGTCATGATGTGATTTATTTTGTTTATGGCATGCCTAATATGTCACACGTGATTGTTTTCTAGGTATTGTAGCCAGGTGCTCAGCAAAGAAGTGGATACCTGTGTGACAGATCTACTGAAGGAGCTGGTCCGATTCCAGGATCGCTTGTATCTTAAAGATCCAGTGAAGGCAAAGGCCAAAAGGCGTCTGGTGATGGGTTTACGGGAAGTGTTGAAACACCTGAAACTAAAGAAACTCAAATGTGTAATAATTTCTCCCAACTGTGAAAAGATACAGTCTAAAGGTACTTGTCTAATCTCTGTGTGATAAATCATATGTGAGCTAGGGAAATTTCTTTCATTGTATCCCTACATTTACACCACGGTATGAGAGATATAGGGGTATATTCAATAGATGTCGGATCCTTTCTGACGGAAAGGATCTGACTTCTGAGTATTCAATGAGCGTCCAAATCCTGTCTGATATGGCCTCTTCCGACAATGTCAACCCGACTTTTTTTAAAGTCTGATTGACATTGTCGGATACGGGGCTAAAACCTGACGGATTTAGCCGCGTTTCCGACAACACACGTGGATCGTCGGCTGAAGCCACCGGCCGCATGCTTTCCGACAAGTTGCAGTTCCCGACTTGTCGGAAAAACAGAAGCGGCATTGAATAGGTTGGAACCCCTTCCGACCTAAACAAGTTGGAAACTGCCGTCTTTCCGACTTCAATTGAATACCCCCTATAATTGAATAGTGGCTGTAATTTGGTGGGATATGTACTCCATAATCCCATAATTGTATCACCACTGCTACACCTCTTTACTACCTCTTTTCCAAGGTAAAGGTTTTGGAAGTTTTGACAGAATATGGAGTAATTTTACCACTTCTGCAAAATATAATTAACCTGTATGATTACGTCCTAGAGGATGCTGGGGACTCCAAAAGGACCATGGGGTATAGACGGATCCGCAGGAGACATGGGCACACTAAAAAGACTTTTACTGGGTGTGAACTGGCTCCTCCCTCTATGCCCCTACCCCAGACCTCAGTTAGACTCTGTGCCCAGGAGTGACTGGACACACAGTAGGGGAGCTCTCCTGAGTTTCTCTGGAAAAGACTTATGTTAGACTTTTTTATTTTCAGGGAGACCTGCTGGCTACAGGCTCCCTGCATCGTGGGACTGAGGGGAGAGAAGTCAGACCTACTTCTGCTTAGTTCAAGGGCTCTGCTTCTTAGGCTACTGGACACCATTAGCTCCAGAGGGTTTGAACACTTGGTTCGCCTAGCTGCTTGTTCCCGGAGCCGCGCCGTCAACCCCCTCACAGAAGCCAGAAGAAAGAAGCCGGGTGAGTATTAGAAGATCAGAAGACATCAGATGGCAGAAGACTTCAGTAACGGAGGTACAGCGCAGCGGTCGCACTGCGCTCCATGCTCCCACACACACATCACCAACAGCACTTACAGGGTGCAGGGCGCTGGGGGGGAGCGCCCTGGGCAGCAGTTACTGGGGTCAGTTCTGACTGGCAAAGAGTATATTCGGTGCCGGGCACCGAATACCGTACCCCCGTCAGTATAAATATTTAAAATTTTAGCGGGACTATAGCGCGCCGGGAAGGGGCGGGGCTTATCCGCACAGCTCACCAGCGCCATTTCTTTTTCATCCACTAGGGGTCACTGGAGTACTCTTGGGATATGGACGGCTTTAGCAGAACAAGGCACTGAATATTTAAATTTAGTAACTCTCCTCCCCTCCATATTCCCAGAGTACCTCAGTGTTTTTTCTGTGCTCATAGCATGACAAGCACGAGTGCTAGCTCTGCAGCACATATTCTTATTTTATTTTTTATTTTATTTTTTCTATATTTTTTTTTACACATCCCTTCCCACCTTACCTAAAAGTGTGGGTCCGGGATAGTTGAAGCTGCTACAAGCAGCTGCAGGCGTGTCGGTCCTCTCTAAAAGAGCACCCTCACAGCCAACTGCAGATCATCCTGCAGGAAAGGCTGGACGGAGCTTGCAGAAGAAGCCCCGTCATAGCCCCTCACCACAGGAGTTCAGGTATGCTGGGGGACGGGGCGGTCAGCTCACGCTGCCGCCCCTCTGTGTGGGGAACTTTGCTTGTGTGCGCGCCAGTGCTCCATTCTACTTGCCGCCCGCCGCCGCCACTCAAAGCCGCTCACAGCCCCACACGCCGCTCACAACGCGGCCGCTCCGGCTCCCGGCACCCGCTCCCCGGCACCCGCTTTCCGGTACCCGCTCCCCGATGGAAGACGCGCGTCCCGTCTCTGTACAGAGCGCTCCCCGGCTCCTTGCACCAGATCTCCGGCACCCGGTACCCGGAGCACAGGGGGGGAGGGAGCGGGGGGGGTCTCCTCACAGCAGCGCAGCTGCAAAGGGGGGAGAGTTGTATGTTTGCACAAGGCTGCTGGGTGGTGGTTTAATTGCATAGGTTTTTAAGCCTATATTAACAGGGTTGATTTTTAATGCAGTTAGTGACAGGTTATAGACTTTCAATGTGTGTTATAACCTGACCTGTGATTATTAGTGTAAGCATGGCATGGCGGCCATTTTAACCATGCTTCCTGTTCAATCCTGTTTCTCTTTCAGTTTTGGAAGATCCTGTCCTACAACACTACTCCACCGGATGGCGCAGGGGTGTTAGTGGGAATTTGGGATCAGGTTTCATATAGTACTAGCCACGTGCACTGCACTTCGGCCATATATGTATAGACACACCTTAGTAATTTACTGAGTTGTGCAAGTGTCTGTCTTTGTATATTGTATTGTCTGTCTGCATAATGAGTAAGGCACCAGCAAAAGCAAAAAAGCAGTTTCACTGCAATGTCTGTAAGAGTGTGTAACGGATGGGTCTACCACATGTACAGTATGTTTTGTAAATTCAGCTACAAATACAATTTCCGCTCCGGTTTCGATTCCGGTTTCCTCCCTGGACCCTCCATGGGCTATGCTAGCAGATGTAATGGCTTGGTTGCAATCAGAATTGCCCGCCGCTTGGCACGAGCGGGAAGCGGCAAGATCTGAGTCTCGGGTGAGACCGCCAGAACTGAAGGAGGGGTCTCAGCCTTTGCAAAGGTCCAAGTCCACTTTGGGTAGAAGGGATAATTTTCATTTGTCTTATGATTTACCTGTTTCTGCTATGTTGCATTCTGACTATTCTATGCCAGACCTCACTGCGCAAGATGAGGGTGAGGAGGGCAAATTAGACCAACAGTCAGATAGTGAAGATTTTGACAGCCCAGGCATTGATAATCTCATCAGGGCGGTGCGTCAGTCTCTGAAGTTTACAGAGACTGAGGAGCCTCTCACAAATGATGAGGTGGTCTTTACTAAACGACACAGATCTCCAATGTGTTTTTTCTGTTTCGGAATCTCTTAATAAGATGTTAGTAGAAACACGGAAGAATCCAGATAAACGGTTTTCTATACCTCGCCGATTTAAGTCTAGTTACCCGTTTCCAGAGTCGGTGACATCTTCATGGAAAAATCCGCCAATGGTGGATTCGTCTGTGTCAAAACTTACAAAAAAATTAACCATACCAGTACCAACTGCTACTACGCTTAAAGACCCTTCAGACCGTAAACTAGAAGCTATGCTAAAGTCCATGTATATAGCAGCAGGTGTGTTGCTTAGACCTGGTTTGTTGGCATTTGGGTAACTAAGGCGCTCATTGTATGGATAACAGAACTCAAGTCTAGCCTACATGACGATCACCTTATACTTCTCGCTGATCAAATCTGTGAAGCTGCTGAGTATCTATGTACAGCTTCTACTGACGTCTGTCAGCTCACTTCTCGCCTTTCATCGTCGCTAGTTACGGCACGACGAGCACTCTGGCTGCGGTCTTCGCAAGCGGAGGCAGAGGTTAAGAGAGGTATAGAGGCGTTACCTTACGGTGGCGAGAAGTTGTTTGGTCCTGAATTGGACAAATGGATTTCTGAGGCCACGGGAGGGAAGTCTGTTTTCCTACCATTGCTTCCAACGGTACCTAGACGGAAATACTCTGGCCCGGCGTTCAAATCCTTTAGACCTCAGCCCTTTCGAGGCCGTGGTAGAGGAACAGCCACGCCTGGTAGACGAGGTCGAGGACGTGGTTTTCAACAAACCAACACCAGTCGTCAGGACGCTAAGGTCACCGACAAGCCAGTGGCATGACGGGCTCCCAGCCCATCTCGGATCTTCAGTTGTGGGAGCACGCCTTCAGACGTTCCATTTGGCGTGGTTCCAGACATCCACAGATGGGTGGATCCGCAATTTAGTGTTAAAAGGTTACAAGATAGAGTTCGACTGTCTTCCGCCACTGCGGTTTTTCAAGACAGGACTGCCTGTGTCGGACGACAAGAGGGCGGTTCTGCAAATTGCCATTCAGTCTCTGCAGTCCCTGTACACCAACAAGGTCAGGGTTATTATTCCAGTCTGTTTGTGGTACCAAAGCCGGATGGCTCGGTCAGGCCAATATTGAACTTAAAGGGCCTCAATCAGTACGTCACTTACTACAGATTCAAGATGGAATCTCTGCGGTCAGTAATTGCAGGTTTAGAGCCACAGGAATTCATGATTGGGCTGGATCTCAAGGATGCGTACTTACACATTCCGATTTGGCCACCTCATCAGAGGTTCTTGCGTTTTGCGATACGGCAGAACCATTACCAGTTTCAGGCTCTACCGTTTGGCCTCTCGTCAGCGCCTCGGGTATTCACCAGAGTTATGTCTGTGATGATAGCTCATCTCAGATCCCTGGGAGTGATGATAGTTCCGTACTTGGACGATCTGCTCATCAAAGCTCCGTCTCAACAGATGCTCCTCCAACATGCGTTGCTGACGTACAATGTACTAGTTCAGCACGGTTGGATTGTCAACTTCAAGAAATCACATCTAATTCCGTCTCAAAGACTTCAATTCCTAGGTATGATTCTCGATACGGTAGATCAAAGAATTTACCTACCAGAACAGAAAGTACAGATTATCCGTCATCTGGTACAATTAGTGCTCAAGCCACGCACAGTCTCGGTCCATTTGTGCATTCGCCTGTTAGGCACAATGGTGGCGGCTTTCGAATCGCTTCAGTTCGGAAGATTTCACTCACGTCCTTTTCAACTGGATGTGCTCGCACAGTGGTCGGGCTCGCATCTGCAGATTCACCAGAGGGTGAGGTTGTCTCCACGGGCCAGAGTATCTCTACTCTGGTGGCTCAAAGTACACAATCTAACCGCAGGGAAATGGTTCGGCGCCTGGAATTGGATAATTCTAACGACGGACGCGAGTCTCAGAGGTTGGGGAGCTGTAGTTCAAAATTGTCAGCTCCAGTGTCTCTGGGCGGATCACGAAACATTGTTGTCTATAAATGTCCTAGAACTCCGGCCAATTTACAATTCGCTACGACAAGCAGTGCACATGCTTCGGTCTCAGACTGTCCAAGTGATATTGTCGGCAGTGTTCATTCCGGGAGTGGACAGCTGGGAGGCGGATTATCTAAGCCGTCGGGATTTTCATCCAGGAGAATGGTCATTAAATCCAGAAGTGTTTCACATGTTGGTCCAGAGGTGGGGTTACCCTCAAGTGGACCTGATGGCATCTCGCCACAATCACCAAACGCCCCAGTATGTGTCCAGAACGCGAGATCCAAAGGCAGTGGCGGTGAATGCTCTCACAATCGCGTGGCTGTACAGCCTCGTGTATCTGTTTCCGCTGCACCCTCTGTTGCTAAAACGGATCAAAAGAGAGTCCGCCACAGTCATGCTAGTGGCGCCTCATTAGCCTCGTAGAGCTTGGTTCTCAGATCTCCGCGGACTACTCGCAGACGATCCTTGGCCGCTCCCGCTACGTCCGGACCTGTTACGTCAGGGTCCGTTCCTTTACCCCGATTTAGCGCTGCTGCGTTTGACGGGGTGGCTGTTGAGACAGCCCTCTTAAGAAGAGACGGCATTCCAGAATCGGTTATACCAACCATGTTACATGCTAGGAAGCCAGTTACGGCAGCTCATTATTACAGAATTTGGCGTGCCTATATAGGTTGGTGTGAGGCTCGGAAGTTTCCGACGTCATCTTTCAAGTTATCCCGTCTTTTGTTATTTCTACAGACTGGGTTAGATGGAGGACTGCGTTTATTTACACTAAAGGTGCAGGTATCTGCTTTGTCAATTTACTTTCAAAGAAGATTGGCTCTATTGCCGTCTGTACACACCTTTCTGCAAGGTGTCCTCAGAGTACAGCCTCCATTCATTCCACCTACAGCGCCATGGGACTTGAATCTGGTTTTAGATTTTTTACAGTCTTCATATTTTGAACCCTTACAACAAGTGGATATTAAGTTTCTCACTTGGAAAAATTTTTTCTCCTAGCCTTAGCTTCGGCAAGGCGTGTTTCAGATTTGGGTGCCTTGTCATGCAAGCCACCGTATTTGGTGTTTCATGATGACAGAGCGGAACTTCGAACGAATCCCGCTTTCTTGCCAAAGGTAGTGTCATCTTTTCACATCAATTAACCAATAGTAGTTCCTGTGTTAACAGAAGATTCTGGAACTTTGGATGTGGTACGCGCACTACGCGTTTATGTATCCCGAACGTCTACAGTTCGTAAGACGGATACATTGTTTGTTCTCTATGATGCTGCCAAGATGGGTTGGCCAGCTTCTAAGCAGACCTTATCCAGATGGATTAAACTGACCATACGTCAGGCTTACCTTCATGCTAGGTTACAGCCGCCTACATCAGTAACCGCTCATTCCACACGTTCTGTGGGAACTTCATGGGCAGCTGGTCGTGGGGCTTCTACGATGCAGCTTTGCCGTGCGGCTACATGGTCATCAGTGCACACGTTTGTACGCTTTTACAAGTTTGATACGTTTGCGGCATCAGCATCTAGCTTTGGCCGCCTAGTGTTACAGGTGCTAAACAGCTCTCCCGCCCACGGGGGAAGCTTTGGTACGTCCCAAGAGTACTCCAGTGACCCCTAGTGGATGAAAAAGAAAATAGGATTTTGGTACTTACCAGGTAAATCCTTTTCTTTGAATCCATAGGGGGCACTGGACGCCCACCCAGAGCAGTTTTACCTGGTTTGTGGTAAGTTCAGTGGATCTTATGGTAACACATTCTCACCGACTGGTTCAAATTTTCAAGTTCTATCGGTTATGGTGTCAACTATTTAGTTGTCAGTAACGTTATGTGTTAACTTTATTGTTGTCCGTTATGTTATATGTAATTCTCCATTGTCAACCTCTCTTTCTCTAACGTCCTAAGTGGATGCTGGGGACTCCGTCAGGACCATGGGGAATAGCGGCTCCGCAGGAGACAGGGCACAAAAATAAAGCTTTAGGATTAGGTGGTGTGTACTGGCTCCTCCCCCTATGACCCTCCTCCAAGCCTCAGTTAGGTTTTTGTGCCCGTCCAAGCAGGGTGCAATCTAGGTGGTTCTCCTAAAGAGCTGCTTAGAAAAAGTTTTTAGGTTTTTTATTTTCAGTGAGTCCTGCTGGCAACAGGCTCACTGCATCGAGGGACTTAGGGGAGAGAATTTCAACTCACTTGCGTGCAGGATGGATTGGATTCTTAGGCTACTGGACACCATTAGCTCCAGAGGGAGTCGGAACACAGGTCTCACCCTGGGGTTCGTCCCGGAGCCGCGCCGCCGACCCCCCTTACAGATGCTGAAGATTGAAGGTCCGGAAACAGGCGGCAGAAGGCTCTTCAGTCTTCATGAAGGTAGCGCACAGCACTGCAGCTGTGCGCCATTGTTGTCACACACTTCACACCAAGCGGTCACGGAGGGTGCAGGGCGCTGCTGGGGGCGCCCTGGGCAGCAATATTTAATACCTTTATGGCAAAAGAATACATCACATATAGCCATTGAGGCTATATGTATGTATTTAACCCATGCCAGATATCTAAAACTCCGGGAGAAAAGCCCGCCGAAATAGGGGGCGGGGCTTATTCTCCTCAGCACACAGCGCCATTTTCCTGCTCAGCTCCGCTGTGAGGAAGGCTCCCAGGACTCTCCCCTGCACTGCACTACAGAAACAGGGTAAAACAGAGAGGGGGGGCATTTTTTGGCGATATTTTGATATATTTAAGCTGCTATAAGGAACAACACTTATATAAGGTTGTTCCCATATATATTATAGCGCTTGGGTGTGTGCTGGCAAACTCTCCCTCTGTCTCCCCAAAGGGCTAGTGGGGTCCTGTCTTCGATAAGAGCATTCCCTGTGTGTCTGCTGTGTGTCGGTACGTGTGTGTCGACATGTATGAGGACGATGTTGGTGTGGAGGCAGAGCAATTGCCGATAATGGTGATGTCACCCCCCAGGGAGTCGACACCGGAATGGATGGCTTTGTTTATGGAATTACGTGATAATGTCAGCACATTACAAAAGTCAGTTGACGACATGAGACGGCCGGCAAACCAGTTAGTACCTGCCCAGGCGTCTCAGACACCGTCAGGGGCTGTAAAGCGCCCTTTACCTCAGTCGGTCGACACAGACCCAGACACAGACACTGAATCTAGTGTCGACGGTGATGAAACAAACGTATTTTCAAGTAGGGCCACACGTTATATGATCACGGCAATGAAGGAGGCTTTGCATATCTCTGATACTGCAAGTACCACAAAAAGGGGTATTATGTGGGGGGTGAAAAAACTACCTGTAGTTTTTCCTGAATCAGAGGAATTAAATGATGTATGTGATGAAGCGTGGGTTAACCCAGATAGAAAAGTGCTAATTTCAAAAAAGTTATTAGCATTATACCCTTTCCCGCCAGAGGTTAGGGCGCGCTGGGAAACACCCCCTAGGGTGGATAAGGCGCTCACACGCTTATCAAAACAAGTGGCGTTACCGTCTCCTGATACGGCCGCCCTCAGGGATCCAGCTGATAGGAGACTGGAAACTACCCTAAAAAGTATATACACACATACTGGTGTTATACTGCGACCAGCCATCGCCTCAGCCTGGATGTGCAGTGCTAGGGTCGTCTGGTTGGATTCCCTGACTGAAAATATTGATACCCTGGATAGGGACAGTATTTTATTGACTATAGAGCAATTAAAGGATGCTTTCCTTTATATGCGAGATGCTCAGAGAGATATTTGCACTCTGGCATCGAGAGTAAATGCGATGTCCATATCTGCCTGAAGGAGTTTATGGACGCGACAGTGGTCAGGTGATGCGGATTCCAAACGACATATGGAAGTATTGCCGTATAAAGGGGAGGAATTATTTGGCGTCGGTCTATCGGATCTGGTGGCCACGGCAACTGCCGGAAAATCCACCTTTTTACCTCAGACCCCCTCCCAACAGAAAAAGACACCGTCTTTTCAGCCGCAGTCCTTTCGGTCCTATAAGAACAAGCGGACAAAAGGACAGTCATATCGGCCTCGGGGCAGAGGAAGGGGTAAGAGAGGGCAGCAAGCAGCCCCTGCCCAGGAACAGAAGCCCTCTCAGGGTTCTGCAAAGCCCTCAGCATGACGCTGGGGCCTTACAAGCGGACTCAGGAGCGGTGGGGGGTCGACTCAAGAATTTCAGCGCACAGTGGGCTTGCTCACAGGTGGACCCCTGGATCCTGCAGGTAGTATCTCAGGGTTACAGGTTGGAATTCGAGAAGTCTCCCCCTCGCAGGTTCCTAAAGTCTGCTTTGCCAATGTCTCCCTCAGACAGGGCGACGGTATTGGAAGCCATTCACAAGCTGTTTTCTCAGCAGGTGATAGTCAAGGTACCCCTCCTACAACAGGGAAAGGAGTATTACTCCACGCTATTTGTGGTACCGAAGCCGGACGGCTCGGTAAGACCTATTCTAAATCTGAAATCTTTGAACCTGTACATACAAAAATTCAAGTTCAAGATGGAGTCACTCAGAGCAGTGATAGCGAATCTGGAAGAAGGGGACTTTATGGTGTCCCTGGACATAAAGGATGCTTACCTGCATGTCCCAATTTGCCCTTCACATCAAGGGTACCTCAGGTTCGTGGTGCAAAACTGTCATTATCAGTTTCAGACGCTGCCGTTTGGATTGTCCACGGCACCTCGGGTCTTTACCAAGGTAATGGCCGAAATGATGATTCTTCTGCGAAGAAGAGGCGTATTAATTATCCCTTACTTGGACGATCTCCTGATAAGGGCAAGGTCCAGAGAACAGCTGGAGGACGGAGTAGCACTAACCCGACTAGTGCTGCAACAACACGGGTGGATTCTGAATTTTCCAAAATCTCAGTTGACCCCGACGACACGTCTGCTGTTCCTGGGAATGATTCTGGACACGGTTCAGAAAAAGGTGTTTCTTCCGGAGGAGAAAGCCAGGGAGTTATCCGAACTTGTCAGGAACCTCCTAAAACCAGGGAAAGTGTCTGTGCATCAATGCACAAGAGTCCTGGGAAAGATGGTGGCTTCTTACGAAGCGATTCCATTCGGCAGATTCCACGCACGAACTTTTCAGTGGGATCTGCTGGACAAATGGTCCGGATCACATCTGCAGATGCTTCAGCGGATAACCTTATCGCCACGGACAAGGGTGTCTCTTCTGTGGTGGTTGCAGAGTGCTCATCTGTTAGAGGGCCGCAGATTCGGCATACAGGACTGGGTCCTGGTGACCACGGATGCCAGTCTGAGAGGCTGGGGAGCGGTCACACAGGGAAGAAACTTCCAGGGAGTATGGTCAAGCCTGGAGATGTCTCTTCACATAAATATACTGGAGCTAAGAGCGATTTACAATGCTCTAAGTCTGGCAAAACCCCTGCTTCAGGGTCAGCCGGTGTTGATCCAGTCGGACAACATCACGGCAGTCGCCCACGTAAACAGACAGGGCGGCACAAGAAGCAGGACAGCAATGGCAGAAGCTGCAAGGATTCTTCGCTGGGCGGAAGATCATGTGATAGCACTGTCAGCAGTATTCATTCCGGGAGTGGACAACTGGGAAGCAGACTTCCTCAGCAGACACGATCTACACCCGGGAGAGTGGGGACTTCATCCAGAAGTCTTCCACATGATTGTGAACCGTTGGGAAAAACCAATGGTGGATATGATGGCGTCCCGCCTCAACAAAAAACTGGACAGGTATTGCGCCAGGTCAAGAGACCCTCAGGCAATAGCTGTGGACGCTCTGGTAACACCGTGGGTGTTCCAGTCAGTGTATGTGTTCCCTCCTCTGCCTCTCATACCAAAAGTACTGAGAATTATACGGCAAAAGGGAGTAAGAACGATACGAGTGGCTCCGGATTGGCCAAGAAGAACTTGGTACCCGGAACTTCAAGAGATGCTCACGGAGGATCCGTGGCCTCTACCTCTAAGACGGGACCTGCTTCAACAGGGACCGTGTCTATTCCAAGACTTACCGCGGCTGCGTTTGACGGCATGGCGGTTGAACGCCGAATTCTAAGGGAGAAAGGCATTCCGGAAGAGGTCATTCCTACACTGGTAAAAGCCAGGAAGGAGGTGACTGCACAACATTATCACCGCATTTGGAGAAAATATGTTGCGTGGTGTGAGGCCAGGAAGGCCCCCACGGAGGAATTTCAACTGGGTCGATTCCTACATTTCCTGCAAACAGGATTGTCTATGGGCCTCAAATTGGGGTCCATTAGGGTTCAAATTTCGGCCCTGTCGATTTTCTTCCAGAAAGAATTGGCTTCAGTTCCTGAAGTCCAGACTTTTGTAAAAGGAGTACTACATATACAGCCCCCGGTTGTGCCCCCAGTGGCACCGTGGGATTTTAATGTAGTCTTGGATTTTCTCAAATCCCATTGGTTTGAGCCGCTCAAATCGGTGGAGTTGAAGTATCTTACATGGAAAGTAACCATGCTACTGGCCCTGGCTTCAGCCAGGAGAGTATCAGAATTGGCGGCTTTATCATATAAGAGCCCATATCTGATTTTCCATACGGACAGGGCAGAACTGCGGACGCGTCCTCATTTTCTGCCTAAGGTGGTGTCAGCGTTTCACCTGAACCAGCCTATTGTGGTGCCTGCGGCTACTAACGATTTGGAGGATTCCAAGTTGTTGGACGTGGTCCGGGCATTGAAAATATATATTTCAAGAACGGCGGGAGTCAGAAAATCTGACTCACTGTTTATATTGTATGCACCCAACAAGATGGGTGCTCCTGCTTCTAAGCAGATGATTGCTCGTTGGATTTGTAGCACAATTCAACTTGCACATTCTGTGGCAGGCTTGCCACAACCTAAATCTGTCAAGGCCCATTCCACAAGGAAAGTGGGCTCATCCTGGGCGGCTGCCCGGGGGGGTCTCGGCATTACAACTCTGCCGAGCTGCTACTTGGTCAGGGGCAAACACGTTTGCAAAATTCTACAAATTTGATACCCTGGCTGAGGAGGACCTTGAGTTCTCTCATTCGGTGCTGCAGAGTCATCCGCACTCTCCCGCCCGTTTGGGAGCTTTGGTATAATCCCCATGGTCCTGACGGAGTCCCCAGCATCCACTTAGGACGTTAGAGAAAATAAGAATTTACTTACCGATAATTCTATTTCTCGTAGTCCGTAGTGGATGCTGGGCGCCCATCCCAAGTGCGGATTGTCTGCAATACTTGTACATAGTTATTGTTACAAACAAATTCGGGTTGTTATTGTTGTGAGCCGTCTGTTCAGAGGCTCCTACGTTTGTCATACTGTTAACTGGGTTCAGATCACAAGTTATACGGTGTGATTGGTGTGGCTGGTATGAGTCTTACCCGGGATTCAATATCCTTCCTTATTGTGTACGCTCGTCCGGGCACAGTATCCTAACTGAGGCTTGGAGGAGGGTCATAGGGGGAGGAGCCAGTACACACCACCTAATCCTAAAGCTTTATTTTTGTGCCCTGTCTCCTGCGGAGCCGCTATTCCCCATGGTCCTGACGGAGTCCCCAGCATCCACTACGGACTACGAGAAATAGAATTATCGGTAAGTAAATTCTTATTATCGCTCCTGTTCGGCTCAGTAAAAAACACTGAGGTACTCTGGGAATATGGAGGGGAGGAGAGTTACTAAATTTAAATATTCAGTGCCTCGTTCTGCTAAAGCCGTCCATATCCCAGGAGTACTCCAGTGCCCCCTATGGATTAAAAGAAAAGGATTTACCTGGTAAGTACCAAAATCCTATTTTTCTCTCTCTTCACAGCCGCTGCAGAGACGCTGGCCCGGTCCTCCAAGCTCCTTCAAGTAACAAGGGAGCAAAATGGGGGGGGGGGGGGGTGCACATACAATTTGGTACTTTTTTGTTGTTAAATACAGCGCTATCCACATATATTATTGCTGGTAGTATATGGCCGCTGGGGTGTGAGCTGGCATATTCCCTCTGTGTTTCTCCCTGTGGGCTTCCCTGTGGGTCTGTCCCCTTGTTTGAGATTGTGGGTGTGTCGATACTACGTGTCGACATGTCTGAGGCTGAGTGTTCCTCCCCGGAGGAAGTTACTGGGGGCGCAGAAAAGGATTTGGGAATGACTCTGTCGGCACAGCCAACTGCTGATTGGGTGAATATGCTGAGTCCACTGAATGCAAATGTGGCTTTATTGTCTAAGAGGCTGGATAAATCGGATTCTCAGACGCAAACATGGAGGAAATCCATGGAGGATGCTATGTCTCAGGTACAGACCCCCTCGAGGTCACAGAAATGTTCATTTATCCAGATGGCAGATACAGATGCCGACACGGACTCTGATTCCGATGTCGATTTCAATGAAGCTACTTTACATCCAAGGGTATTTAGGAGTATTCAGTACATGATTGTGGCTATTAAAGATGTTTTACATATCTCTGAGGAACCTGCTGTTCCAGACACGAGGGTTTGTTTATTTAAAGGGAAAAAACCTGAGGTTGAGTTCCCCCCTCTCATGAAATGAACGCTCTTTGTGAAAAGGCTTGGGAGTCGCCGGATAAGAGGTGGCAGATTCCCAAGAGAATATTTATGGCGTATCCTTTTCCCTCTGATGACAGGGAGAAATGGGTGTCGTCTCCCAATGTCGACAAGGCTCTATCCCGATTGTCCAAGAAGGTGGCGCTGCCGTCTCCTGACACGGCTGCGCTCAAGGATCCGGTGGATCGCAAGCTGGAGACGACATTGAAGGCCATTTTCATTAATACTGGTGCATTGCTCAGACCTGCTGTGGCGTCGGTATGGGTGAGTAGTGCTATTGCCAAATGGGCTGACAATTTGGCTTCTGATATGGATACCCTTGATAAGGATAACATTCTTTTGACTCTTGGTTATATCAAGGACGCTGCTGATTACCTAAAGGATGCGCGAGGGATGTTGGCCTCTTGGGATCAAGAGTTAATGCCATGGCGGTCTCGGCCAGGAGGGCGCTGTGGACTCATCAATGGAATGCTGATGCCGACTCCAAGAAAAATATGGAAGCTCTCCCCTTTAAAGGTAGTGTCTTGTTTGGTGATGGCCTTGCTGACCTGGTGTCTACCGCTACTGCGGGTAAGTCCTCTTTTCTTCCTTATGTAGCCACACAACAGAAAAAGGTGCCCCATCAGCAGATGCAGTCCTTTCGGCCTAATAAATACAAAAGAGGTAGGGGTTCGTCCTTCCTCGCTTCAAAGGGTAGAGGAAGGGGAAAGAGATCGCCTGCAATGTCAGGCGCCCAGGACCAAAAGTCCTCCCCCGCTTCTACCAAGTCCACCGCATGACGCTGGGGCCCCCCTACGGGAGTCCGTGCCAGTGAGGGGCCGTCTGCGAGTCTTCAGTCAGGCCTGGTTTCAATCGGGCCTGGATCCTTGGGTTTTAGACGTAGTGTCCCAAGGGTACAACCTGGAGTTTCAGGAGATGACCCCCGCCGCTTTTTCAAGTCGACCCTTCCAGTTTCTCTTCCAGAAAGAGCAGTAGTAAATGCTGCGATACAAAAGCTGTGTCAGCAGAGGGTCGTGGTGCCGGTTTCCCCGTCCCAACGGGGGGAAGGGTTCTATTCAAGCCTCTTTGTTGTGCCGAAGCCGGACGGCTCGGTCAGACCGATTCTGAACCTAAAATCCCTCAATCCATACTTGAAAACTTTCAAGTTCAAGATGGAATCTCTTCGAGCTGTTATCTCCAGCTTAGATGGGGGGGATTTTATGGCGTCAGTCGACATAAAGGATGCCTACTCACACGTCCCGATCTATCCTCCTCATCAGGCCTTCCTGAGATTTGCGGACCAGGATTGTCATTACCAATTTCAGACGTTGCCGTTTGGGCTTTCCACGGCCCCGAGGGTTTTCACCAAGGTTATGGCGGAAATGATGGTTCTCCTTCGCAAACAAGGGGTCACAATTATCCCATACTTGGACGATCTCCTGATAAAGGCGAGATCAAAGGAAAAGTTGCTAAGAAATGTGGAACTCTCCCTGTCTGTTCTACGACATCACGGTTGGATTCTAAATTTGCCAAAGTCTCAGTTGATCCCGACAAATCGGCTGCCCTTCTTGGGCATGATCCTAGACACGGAACTACAGAGAGTGTTTCTTCCGGCGGACAAAGCTCTGGAAATCCAGACCATGGTCAAGGAACTTCTGAGACTGGCAAGAGTGTCGATTCATCAATGCACTCGAGTGCTAGGGAAGATGGTTGCGGCTTACGAAGCCATTCCGTTTGGCAGGTTTCATGCTCGGGTGTTTCAGTGGGATTTGCTGAACAAATGGTCCGGGTCTCACCTGCACATGCACCGGAAAATAAGTCTATCTTCCAGGGCCAGGATCTCTCTCCTGTGGTGGCTGCAAGGCTCTCACCTTCTAGAGGGACGCCGATTCGGAATCCAGGACTGTGTTCTGCTGACCACAGATGCAAGTCTCCGAGGCTGGGGGGGCAGTCACGCAAGGAAGAAGTTTCAAGGAAAAATGGTCAAGCCAGGAGTCTTGTCTCCACATAAATGTTCTCGAGTTAGGAGCCATTTACAATGGCCTCCTGCAAGCGAGGAACCTTAATCAGGGTCTCCCTGTCCTGATCCAGTCGGACAACATAACAGCGGGGGCGTACGTAAACTGCCAAGGCGGAACAAGGAGCAGGGCGGCGATGGCGGAAGCCACAAGAATTCTCCGCTGGGCTGAACAGCACGTGACCGCTCTGTCAGCAGTCTTCCTCCCGGGCGTGGACAACTGGGAAGCAGACTTCCTCAGTAGACACGATCTCCATCCAGGAGAGTGGGCTCTTCATCAAGAGGTATTTGCAGAAGTGACAAGGTGTTGGGGCATTCCTCTGATAGACATGATGGCGTCTCGTCTTAACAAGAAGCTTCCGAATTATTGTTCCAGGTCGAGGGATCCCCAAGCCTGTGCGGTGGACGCCCTGGTAACTTCGTGGGTGTTTCGGTCGGTGTATGTGTTCCCTCCGCTTCCTCTCATCCCCAAGGTGTTGAGGATCATAAGACTAGCAAGGGTTCAGGCTACACTCGTCGCTTCAGATTGGCCTCGGAGGGCCTGGTATCCGGATCTTCAGGAATTACTAGTGGAAGATCACTGGCCGCTTTCTCTAAGAGGGGACCTGTTACTGCAGGGGCCATGCGTGTTCCTGGTAGAGATGAGCGCCTGAAATTTTTCGGGTTTTGGTTTTGGGTTCGGTTCCGCGGCCGTGTTTTGGGTTCGAACGCGTTTTGGCAAAACCTCACCGAATTTTTTTTGTCGGATTCGGGTGTGTTTTGGATTCGGGTGTTTTTTTCAAAAAACACTAAAAAACAGCTTAAATCATAGAATTTGGGGGTCATTTTGATCCCAAAGTATTATTAACCTCAAAAACCATAATTTACACTCATTTTCAGTCTATTCTGAATACCTCACACCTCACAATATTATTTTTAGTCCTAAAATTTGCACCGAGGTCGCTGTGTGAGTAAGATAAGCGACCCTAGTGGCCGACACAAACACCGGGCCCATCTAGGAGTGGCACTGCAGTGTCACGCAGGATGTCCCTTCCAAAAAACCCTCCCCAAACAGCACATGACGCAAAGAAAAAAAGAGGCGCAATGAGGTAGCTGTGTGAGTAAGATTAGCGACCCTAGTGGCCGACACAAACACCGGGCCCATCTAGGAGTGGCACTGCAGTGTCAAGCAGGATGTCCCTTCCAAAAAACCCTCCCCAAACAGCACATGACGCAAAGAAAAAAAGAGGCGCAATGAGGTAGCTGTGTGAGTAAGATTAGCGACCCTAGTGGCCGACGCAAACACCGGGCCCATCTAGGAGTGGCACTGCAGTGTCACGCAGGATGTCCCTTCCAAAAAACCCTCCCCAAACAGCACATGACGCAAAGAAAAAAAGAGGCGCAATGAGGTAGCTGACTGTGTGAGTAAGATTAGCGACCCTAGTGGCCGACACAAACACCGGGCCCATCTAGGAGTGGCACTGCAGTGTCACGCAGGATGTCCCTTCCAAAAAACCCTCCCCAATCAGCACATGATGCAAAGAAAAAGAAAAGAAAAAAGAGGTGCAAGATGAAATTGTCCTTGGGCCCTCCCACCCACCCTTATGTTGTATAAACAAAACAGGACATGCACACTTTAACCAACCCATCATTTCAGTGACAGGGTCTGCCACACGACTGTGACTGATATGACGGGTTGGTTTGGACCCCCCCCCAAAAAAGAAGCAATTAATCTCTCCTTGCACAAACTGGCTCTACAGAGGCAAGATGTCCACCTCATCTTCACCCTCCGATATATCACCGTGTACATCCCCCTCCTCACAGATTATCAATTCGTCCCCACTGGAATCCACCATCTCAGCTCCCTGTGTACTTTGTGGAGGCAATTGCTGCTGGTCAATGTCTCCGCGGAGGAATTGATTATAATTCATTTTAATGAACATCATCTTCTCCACATTTTCTGGATGTAACCTCGTACGCCGATTGCTGACAAGGTGAGCGGCGGCACTAAACACTCTTTCGGAGTACACACTTGTGGGAGGGCAACTTAGGTAGAATAAAGCCAGTTTGTGCAAGGGCCTCCAAATTGCCTCTTTTTCCTGCCAGTATAAGTACGGACTGTGTGACGTGCCTACTTGGATGCGGTCACTCATATAATCCTCCACCATTCT
The DNA here is from genome assembly GCF_028390025.1 of Pseudophryne corroboree. Classification (NCBI taxonomy): domain Eukaryota; kingdom Metazoa; phylum Chordata; class Amphibia; order Anura; family Myobatrachidae; genus Pseudophryne; species Pseudophryne corroboree. The sequence continues at coordinate 463,809,491 of NC_086444.1, read as the reverse complement.
ATCAATGTTGAGAGAATCATATGCAGTGACAGTAGACGACATGTCCGTAATCGTTGTCAGGTCCTTCAGTCCGGACCAGATGTCAGCATCAGCAGTCGCTCCAGACTGCCCTGCATCACCGCCAGCGGGTGGGCTCGGAATTCTGAGCCTTTTCCTCGCACCCCCAGTTGCGGGAGAATGTGAAGGAGGAGATGTTGACAGGTCGCGTTCCGCTTGACTTGACAATTTTGTCACCAGCAGGTCTTTCAACCCCAGCAGACTTGTGTCTGCCGGAAAGAGAGATCCAAGGTAGGCTTTAAATCTAGGATCGAGCACGGTGGCCAAAATGTAGTGCTCTGATTTCAACAGATTGACCACCCGTGAATCCTTGTTAAGCGAATTAAGGGCTGCATCCACAAGTCCCACATGCCTAGCGGAATCGCTCCCTTTTAGCTCCTTCTTCAATGCCTCCAGCTTCTTCTGCAAAAGCCTGATGAGGGGAATGACCTGACTCAGGCTGGCAGTGTCTGAACTGACTTCACGTGTGGCAAGTTCAAAGGGCATCAGAACCTTGCACAACGTTGAAATCATTCTCCACTGCACTTGAGACAGGTGCATTCCACCTCCTATATCGTGCTCAATTGTATAGGCTTGAATGGCCTTTTGCTGCTCCTCCAACCTCTGAAGCATATAGAGGGTTGAATTCCACCTCGTTACCACTTCTTGCTTCAGATGATGGCAGGGCAGGTTCAGTAGTTTTTGGTGGTGCTCCAGTCTTCTGTACGTGGTGCCTGTACGCCGAAAGTGTCCCGCAATTCTTCTGGCCACCGACAGCATCTCTTGCACGCCCCTGTCGTTTTTTTAAAAATTCTGCACCACCAAATTCAAGGTATGTGCAAAACATGGGACGTGCTGGAATTTGCCCATATTTAATGCACACACAATATTGCTGGCGTTGTCCGATGCCACAAATCCACAGGAGAGTCCAATTGGGGTAAGCCATTCCGCGATGATCTTCCTCAGTTGCCGTAAGAGGTTTTCAGCTGTGTGCGTATTCTGGAAAGCGGTGATACAAAGCGTAGCCTGCCTAGGAAAGAGTTGGCGTTTGCGAGATGCTGCTACTGGTGCCGCCGCTGCTGTTCTTGCGGCGGGAGTCCATACATCTACCCAGTGGGCTGTCACAGTCATATAGTCCTGACCCTGCCCTGCTCCACTTGTCCACATGTCCGTGGTTAAGTGGACATTGGGTACAACTGCATTTTTTAGGACACTGGTGAGTCTTTTTCTGACGTCCGTGTACATTCTCGGTATCGCCTGCCTACAGAAGTGGAACCTAGATGGTATTTGGTAACGGGGGCACACTGCCTCAATAAATTGTCTAGTTCCCTGTGAACTAACGGCGGATACCGGACGCACGTCTAACACCAACATAGTTGTCAAGGACTCAGTTATCCGCTTTGCAGTAGGATGACTGCTGTGATATTTCATCTTCCTCGCAAAGGACTGTTGAGCAGTCAATTGCTTACTGGAAGTAGTACAAGTGGGCTTACGACTTCCCCTCTGGGATGACCATCGACTCCCAGCGGCAACAACAGCAGCGCCAGCAGCAGTAGGCGTTACACGCAAGGATGCATCGGAGGAATCCCAGGCAGGAGAGGACTCGTCAGACTTGCCAGTGACATGGCCTGCAGGACTATTGGCATTCCTGGGGAAGGAGGAAATTGACACTGAGGGAGTTGGTGGGGTGGTTTGCGTGAGCTTGGTTACAAGAGGAAGGGATTTACTGGTCAGTGGACTGCTTCCGCTGTCACCCAAAGTTTTTGAACTTGTCACTGACTTATTATGAATGCGCTGCAGGTGACGTATAAGGGAGGATGTTCCGAGGTGGTTAACGTCCTTACCCCTACTTATTACAGCTTGACAAAGGGAACACACGGCTTGACACCTGTTGTCCGCATTTCTGGTGAAATACCTCCACACCGAAGAGCTGATTTTTTTGGTATTTTCACCTGGCATGTCAACGGCCATATTCCTCCCACGGACAACAGGTGTCTCCCCGGGTGCCTGACTTAAACAAACCACCTCACCATCAGAATCCTCCTGGTCAATTTCCTCCCCAGCGCCAGCAACACCCATATCCTCCTCATCCTGGTGTACTTCAACACTGACATCTTCAATCTGACTATCAGGAACTGGACTGCGGGTGCTCCTTCCAGCACTTGCAGGGGGCGTGCAAATGGTGGAAGGCGCATGCTCTTCACGTCCAGTGTTGGGAAGGTCAGGCATCGCAACCGACACAATTAGACTCTCCTTGTGGATTTGGGATTTCGAAGAATGCACAGTTCTTTGCTGTGCTGCTTTTGCCAGCTTGAGTCTTTTCATTTTTCTAGCGAGAGGCTGAGTGCTTCCATCCTCATGTGAAGCTGAACCACTAGCCATGAACATAGGCCAGGGCCTCAGCCGTTCCTTGCCACTCCGTGTGGTAAATGGCATATTGGCAAGTTTACGCTTCTCCTCCGACAATTTTATTTTAGGTTTTGGAGTCCTTTTTTTTCTGATATTTGGTGTTTTGGATTTGACATGCTCTGTACTATGACATTGGGCATCGGCCTTGGCAGACGACGTTGCTGGCATTTCATCGTCTCGGCCATGACTAGTGGCAGCAGCTTCAGCACGAGGTGGAAGTGGATCTTGATCTTTCCCTAATTTTGGAACCTCAACATTTTTGTTCTCCATATTTTAATAGGCACAACTAAAAGGCACCTCAGGTAAATAATGGAGATGGATACTAGTATACAATTATGGACTGCCTGCCGACTGCAGACACAGAGGTAGCCACAGCCGTGAACTACCGTACTGTACTGTGTCTGCAGCTAATATAGACTGGTTGATAAAGAGAAGATGTCTATGTAACTATGTATGTATAAAGAAGACTGAAAAAAATCCACGGTTAGGTGGTATACAATTATGGACGGACTGCCTGCCGAGTGCAGACACAGAGGTAGCCACAGCCGTGAACTACCGTACTGTACTGTGTCTGCAGCTAATATAGACTGGTTGATAAAGAGAAGATGTCTATGTAACTATGTATGTATAAAGAAGAATGAAAAAAATCCACGGTTAGGTGGTATTACAATTATGGACGGACTGCCTGCCGAGTGCAGAGACACAGAGGTAGCCACAGCCGTGAACTACCGTACTGTGTCTGCTGCGACTGGATGATAAATGATATAAAAAATATATATATATCACTACTGCAGCCGGACAGGTATATATTATATATTATATAATGACGGACCTGCTGGACACTGTCTGTCAGCAGAATGAGTTTTATTTTTATAGAATAAAAAAAAAAAAAACACACAAGTGAAGTCACACGACGAGTGTTTAACTTTTTCAGGCAATCACAATATAAGTATACTACTAACTATACTGGTGGTCAGTGTGGTCAGGTCACTGGTCAGTCACACTGGCAGTGGCACTCCTGCAGCAAAAGTGTGCACTGTTTAATTTTAATATAATATGTACTCCTGGCTCCTGCTATAACCTATAACTGGCACTGCAGTAGTGCTCCCCAGTCTCCCCCACAATTATAAGCTGTGTGAGCTGAGCAGTCAGACAGATATATAATATATATAGATGATGCAGCACACTGGCCTGAGCCTGAGCAGTGCACACAGATATGGTATGTGACTGACTGAGTCACTGTGTGTATCGCTTTTTTCAGGCAGAGAACGGATATATTAAATAAACTGCACTGTGTGTCTGGTGGTCACTCACTATATAATATATTATGTACTCCTGGCTCCTGCTATAACCTATAACTGGCACTGCAGTAGTGCTCCCCAGTCTCCCCCACAATTATAAGCTGTGTGAGCTGAGCAGTCAGACAGATATATATAATATTATATATAGATAATAGATGATGCAGCACACTGGCCTGAGCCTGAGCAGTGCACACAGATATGGTATGTGACTGAGTCACTGTGTGCTGTGTATCGCTTTTTTCAGGCAGAGAACGGATTATAAAGTAAACTGCACTGTCCTCACTAGTAAACTCTCTCCACTCAGTCTCTACACTTCTACAGTAACAGTACTCCTCCTAGTCAGCTCCAGTAAATCTCTCTCAGTCTCTTATAATCTAAATGGAGAGGACGCCAGCCACGTCCTCTCCCTATCAATCTCAATGCACGTGTGAAAATGGCGGCGACGCGCGGCTCCTTATATAGAATCCGAGTCTCGCGATAGAATCCGAGCCTCGCGAGAATCCGACAGCGTCATGATGACGTTCGGGCGCGCTCGGGTTAACCGAGCAAGGCGGGAAGATCCGAGTCTGCTCGGACCCGTGAAAAAAACCATGAAGTTCTGGCGGGTTCGGATTCAGAGAAACCGAACCCGCTCATCTCTAGTTCCTGGACTTATCGCGGTTGCGTTTGACGGTGTGGAAGTTGAACGCCAGATCCTAGCCCTATTCCCGGGGAGGTTATCCCCACTCTCCTTAAGGCTAGGAAGGAGGTCACGGCAAAACATTATCACCGTATTTGGAGAAGGTATGTGTCGTGGTGTGAAACCAAAGTAGCTCCTGCGGAGGAGTTTCACTTGGGTCGATTCCTCCATTTTCTCTGACGTCCTAAGTGGATGCTGGGACTCCGTAAGGACCATGGGGAATAGCGGCTCCGCAGGAGACTGGGCACAACTAAAGAAAGCTTTAGGACTACCTGGTGTGCACTGGCTCCTCCCTCTATGACCCTCCTCCAGACCTCAGTTAGAATTTTGTGCCCGGCTGAGCTGGATGCACACTAGGGGCTCTCCTGAGCTCCTAGAAAAAGAAAGTTTATTTTAGTTTTTATATTTTCAGTGAGAGCTGCTGGCAACAGACTCACTGCTACGAGGGACTAAGGGGAGAGAAGTGAACCTACCTGCTTGCAGCTAGCTTGGGCTTCTAAGGCTACTGGACACCATTAGCTCCAGAGGGATCGAACACAGGGCCCGACCTCGATCGTCCGTTCCCGGAGCCGCGCCGCCGTCCCCCTTACAGAGCCAGAAGCAAGAAGAGTCCTGGAAATCGGCGGTAGAAGACTTCGGTCTTCAAACAAGGTAGCGCACAGCACTGCAGCTGTGCGCCATTGCTTCCCATGTACACCTCACACTCCGGTCACTGATGGGTGCAGGGCGCTGGGGGGGGGGGGGCCCTGGGCTGCAATATTAAGTACCTTGGCTGGCAAAAAAACACATAATATAGTCATAGAGACTATATATGTGTAAAATACCCCTGCCAGATATACATAGAAAAAAGCGGGAGAAGTCAGCCGAAAAAGGGGCGGGGCTATCTCCCTCAGCACACTGGCGCCATTTTCCCTCACAGCTCCGCTGGAAGGATCGCTCCCAGGCTCTCCCCTGCAGTTTCCAGACTACATAGGGTAAAAAAGAGAGGGGGGGCACTAAATGTAGGCGCAATATTGTGTATACAAGCAGCTATTGGGAAAAATCACTCGGTTATAGTGTTAATCCCTGTGTTATATAGCGCTGTTGGTGTGTGCTGGCATACTCTCTCTCTGTCTCCCCAAAGGGCTTTGTGGGGTCCTGTCCTCAGACTGTGTCGACATGTTTGATGAGGAGGCTTATGTGGAGGCGGAGCAAGTGCCGATAAATGTGATGTCACCCCCTGCGGGGCCGACACCTGAGTGGATGGACTTGTGGAAGGAATTACGTGAAAGTGTCAACTCCTTACATAAAAGGTTTGACGACATATCAGATGTGGGACAGCCGGCTTCTCAGCTTGTGCCTGCCCAGCTGTCTCAAAAGCCATCAGGGGCTCTAAAACGCCCGCTACCTCAGATGGCAGACACAGATGTCGACACGGATACTGAATCCAGTGTCGACGACGATGAGACAAATGTACATTCCAATAGGGCCACACGTTACATGATTGAGGCAATGAAAAATGTGTTGCACATTTCTGATATTACCCCAGGAACCACAAAAAAGGGTATTATGTTTGGGGAGAAAAAACTACCAGTGGTTTTTCCCCCATCTGAGGAATTAAATGAGGTGTGTGAAGAAGCGTGGGCTTTCCCCCGATAAGAAACTGGTAATTTCTAAAAGGTTACTAATGGCGTACCCTTTCCCGCCAGAGGATAGGTCACGTTGGGAAACATCCCCTAGGGTGGATAAAGCGCTCACACGTCTGTCAAAAAAGGTGGCGCTACCGTCTCCGGACACGGACGCCCTAAAGGAGCCTGCTGATAGGAAGCAGGAGGCTATCCTGAAGTCTGTATATACACACTCAGGTATTATACTGAGACCAGCTATTGCTTCAGCATGGATGTGCAGTGCTGCAGCTGCGTGGTCAGATTCCCTGTCGGAAAATATTGATACCCTAGACAGGGACACTATATTGCTATCCATAGAGCATATAAAAGACGCAGCCTTATACATGAGAGATGCACAGAGGGATATTTGCCGGCTGGCATCTAAAATAAGTGCAATGTCCATTTCTGCCAGGAGAGGTCGGCAGTGGACGGGTGATGCAGATTCTAAAAGGCACATGAAAGTTTTGCCTTATAAGGGTGAGGAGTTGTTCGGGGATGGTCTCTCGGACCTCATTTCCACAGCAACAGCTGGGAAGTCAGCATTTTTACCCCATGTTCCCTCACAGCCAAAGAAAGCACCGTATTATCAGGTACAGTCCTTTCGGCCCCATAAAGGCAAGCGGGTTAAAGGCGCGTCCTTTCTGCCCAGAGGTAGAGGGAAAAAGCTGCAGCATACAGCCAGTTCCCAGGAGCAAAAGTCCTCCCCCGCTTCCTCCAAGTCCACCGCATGACGCTGGGGCTCCACAGGCGGAGCCAGGTACGGTGGGGGCCCGTCTCAAAAACTTCAGCAATCAGTGGGCTCGCTCACGGGTGGATCCCTGGATCCTTCAAGTAGTATCTCAGGGGTACAAGCTGGAATTCGAGACGTCTCCCCCCCCGCCGTTTCCTCAAATCTGCCTTGCCAACAACTCCCTCAGGCAGGGAGGCAGTGCTAGAGGCAATTCACAAGCTGTATTCCCAGCAGGTGATAGTCAAGGTGCCCCTCCTTCAACAAGGACGGGGTGACTATTCCACAATGTTTGTGGTACCGAAACCGGACGGTTCGGTGAGACCCATTTTAAATTTAAAATCCTTGAACACATATATAAAAAAATTCAAGTTGAAGATGGAATCGCTCAGGGCGGTTATTTCAAGCCTGGACGAGGGGGATTACATGGTATCACTGGACATCAAGGATGCTTACCTGCATGTCCCCATTTACCATCATCACCAGGAGTACCTCAGATTTGTGGTACAGGATTGTCATTATCAATTCCAGACGTTGCCGTTTGGTCTGTCCACGGCACCGAGGGTATTTACCAAGGTAATGGCCGAAATGATGATACTCCTTCGAAAAAAGGGAGTTTTAATTATCCCGTACTTGGACGATCTCCTGATACAGGCGAGGTCCAGGGAGCAGTTGTTGGTCGGGTTAGCACTATCTCGGGAGGTGCTACAACAGCACGGTTGGATTCTAAATATTCCAAAGTCACAGCTGGTCCCTACGACACGTCTACTGTTCCTGGGGATGGTTCTGGACACAGAACAGAAAAAAGTGTTTCTTCCGGAGGAGAAAGCCAAGGAGCTGTCATCTCTAGTCAGAAGCCTCCTGAAACCAAAACAGGTATCGGTGCATCACTGCACGCGAGTCCTGGGAAAAATGGTAGCTTCCTACGAAGCAATTCCATTCGGCAGGTTCCATGCAAGGACTTTTCAGTGGGACCTCTTAGACAAGTGGTCCGGATTGCATCTTCAGATGCATCGGCTGATAACCCTGTCTCCAAGGACCAGGGTGTCTCTGCTGTGGTGGCTGCAAAGTGCTCATCTTCAAGAGGGCCGCAGATTCGGCATACAGGGCTGGGTCCTGGTGACCACGGATGCCAGCCTTCGAGGCTGGGGGGCAGTCACACAGGGAAGAAACTTCCAAGGACTATGGTCAAGTCAGGAGACTTCCCTACACATAAATATTCTGGAACTGAGGTCAATTTACAATGCCCTAAGTCAGGCAAAACCCCTGCTTCAAAACCAGCCGGTACTGATCCAGTCAGACAACATCGCGGCAGTCGCCCATGTAAACCGACAGGGCGGCACAAGAAGCAGGACGGCGATGGCAGAAGCCACAAGGATTCTCCGATGGGCGGAAAATCGCGTGTTAGCACTGTCAGCAGTGTTCATTCCGGGAGTGGACAACTGGGAAGCAGACTTCCTCAGCAGGCACGACCTCCACCCGGGAGAGTGGGGACTTCATCCAGAAGTCTTCCAACTGATTGTAAACCGTTGGGAAAGGCCACAGGTGGACATGATGGCGTCCCGCCTAAACAAAAAGCTAGAAAGATATTGCGCCAGGTCAAGAGACCCTCAGGCGATAGCTGTGGACGCTCTAGTGACACTGTGGGTGTACCGGTCGGTTTATGTGTTCCCTCCTCTTCCTCTCATACCAAAGGTACTGAGGATAATAAGGAGAAGAGGAGTAAGAACTATACTCATTGTTCCGGATTGGCCAAGAAGAGCTTGGTACCCGGAACTTCAAGAAATGATCTCAGAGGACCCATGGCCTCTGCCGCTCAGACAGGACCTGCTGCAGCAGGGGCCCTGTCTGTTCCAAGACTTCCGCGGCTGCGTTTGACGGCATGGCGGTTGAACACCGGATCCTGAAGGAAAAGGGCATTCCGGAGGAAGTCATTCCTACGCTGATTAAAGCTAGGAAAGAAGTGACCGCAAACCATTATCACCGCATTTGGCGAAAATATGTTGCGTGGTGTGAGGCCAGGAAGGCCCCTACGGAGGAATTTCAGCTGGGCCGTTTTCTGCACTTCCTACAGTCAGGGGTGACTATGGGCCTAAAATTGGGTTCCATTAAGGTCCAGATTTCGGCTCTATCGATTTTCTTCCAGAGAGAACTGGCTTCACTACCTGAAGTTCAGACTTTTGTTAAGGGAGTGCTGCATATTCAGCCCCCTTTTTGGATCTCAACGTGGTGTTGGATTTCCTAAAGTCACATTGGTTTGAGCCACTTAAAACCGTGGAATTAAAATATCTCACGTGGAAAGTGGTCATGCTGTTGGCCTTGGCTTCGGCCAGGCGTGTGTCAGAATTGGCGGCTTTGTCATGTAAAAGCCCTTATCTGATTTTCCATATGGATAGGGCAGAATTGAGGACTCGTCCCCAGTTTCTCCCTAAGGTGGTATCAGCCTTTCATTTGAACCAACCGATCGTGGTGCCTGCGGCTACTAAAGACTTGGAGGCTTCCAAGTTGTTGGACGTAGTCAGGGCCCTGAAAATTTATGTTTCCAGGACAGCTAGTGTCAGGAAAACTGACTCGTTGTTTATCCTGTATGCACCCAACAAGCTGGGTGCTCCTGCTTCAAAGCAGACTATTGCTCGCTGGATCTGTAGTACGATTCAGCTTGCACATTCTGCGGCTGGACTGCCGCATCCTAAATCAGTGAAAGCCCATTCCACGAGGAAGGTGGGCTCTTGGGCGGCTGCCCGAGGGGTCTCGGCTCTACAACTTTGCCGAGCAGCTACTTGGTCGGGGTCAAACACATTTGCTAAATTCTACAAGTTTGACACCCTGGCTGAAGAGGACCTAGAGTTTGCCCATTCGGTGCTGCAGAGTCATCCGCACTCTCCCGCCCGTTTGGGAGCTTTGGAATAATCCCCATGGTCCTTACGGAGTCCCAGCATCCACTTAGGACGTCAGAGAAAATAAGATTTTACTCACCGGTAAATCTATTTCTCGTAGTCCGTAGTGGATGCTGGGCGCCCATCCCAAGTGCGGATTGTCTGCAATACTTGTATATAGTTATTGTTTAACTAAAGGGTTATTGTTGAGCCACCTGTTGAGAGGCTCAGTTATTGTTCATACTGTTAACTGGGTATAGTATCACGAGTTATACGGTGTGGCTGGTATGAGTCTTACCCGGGATTCAAAATCCTTCCTTATTGTGTCAGTTCTTCCGGGCACAGTATCCTAACTGAGGTCTGGAGGAGGGTCATAGAGGGAGGAGCCAGTGCACACCAGTAAGTCCTAAAGCTTTCTTTAGTTGTGCCCAGTCTCCTGCGGAGCCGCTATTCCCCATGGTCCTTACGGAGTCCCAGCATCCACTACGGACTACGAGAAATAGATTTACCGGTGAGTAAAATCTTATTTCTCTGACGTCCTAGTGGATGCTGGGAACTCCGTAAGGACCATGGGGAATAGCGGCTCCGCAGGAGACTGGGCACAACTAAAAGAAAGCTTTTAGACTACCTGGTGTGCACTGGCTCCTCCCACTATGACCCTCCTCCAAACCTCAGTTAGATTTCTGTGCCCGGCCGAGCTGGATGCACACTAGGGGCTCTCCTGAGCTCCTAGAAAGAAAGTTTATTTTAGGTTTTTTATTTTACAGTGAGACCTGCTGGCAACAGGCTCACTGCATCGAGGGACTAAGGGGAGAAGAAGCGAACCTACCTGCTTGCAGCTAGCTTGGGCTTCTTAGGCTACTGGACACCATTAGCTCCAGAGGGATCGACCGCATGGAACTGGCCTTGGTGTTCGTTCCCGGAGCCGCGCCGCCGTCCCCCTTACAGAGCCAGAAGCAAGAAGAGGTCCGGAAAATCGGCGGCAAAAGACATCAGTCTTCACCAAGGTAGCGCACAGCACTGCAGCTGTGCGCCATTGCTCCTCATGCACACTTCACACTCCGGTCACTGAGGGTGCAGGGCGCTGGGGGGGGCACCCTGAGCAGCAATAAAAACACCTTGGCTGGCAAATATATCACAATATATAGCCCCAGAGGCTATATATGTGATAAATACCCCTGCCAGAATCCATAAAAAAGCGGGAGAAAAGTCTGCGAAAAAGGGGCGGAGCTATCTCTCTCAGCACACTGGCGCCATTTTCTCTTCACAGTACAGCTGGAAGACAGCTCCCCAGGCTCTCCCCTGTAGTTTGCAGGCTCAAGGGGTTAAAAAGAGAGGGGGGGCACTAAATTTAGGCGCAATATTGTATATACAAGCAGCTATTGGGAAAAATTTACTCAATATAGTGTTAATCCCTAAATTATATAGCGCTCTGGTGTGTGCTGGCATACTCTCTCTCTGTCTCCCCAAAGGGCTGTGTGGGGTCCTGTCCTCAGTCAGAGCATTCCCTGTGTGTGTGCGGTGTGTCGGTACGGCTGTGTCGACACGTTTAATGAGGAGGCTTATGTGATGGCAAGAGCAGATGCCGATAAATGTGATGTCGCCCCCTGTGGGGCCGACACCAGAGTGGATGGATAGGTGGAAGGTATAAACCGACAGTGTCAACTCCTTACATAAAAGGCTGGATGACGTAACAGCTATGGGACAGCCGGCTTCTCAGCCCGCGCCTGCCCAGGCGTCTCAAAGGCCATCAGGGGCTCAAAAACGCCCGCTCCCTCAGATGGCAGACACAGATGTCGACACGGAGTCTGACTCCAGTGTCGACGAGGTTGAGACATATACACAATCCACTAGGAACATCCGTTACATTATCCCGGCAATAAAAAATGTGTTACACATTTCTGACATTAACCCAAGTACCACTAAAAAACGGTTTTATGTTTGGGGAGAAAAAGCAGGCAGTGTTTTGTTCCCCCATCAAATGAGTGAATGAAGTGTGAAAAAGCGTGGGTTCCCCCGATAAGAAACTGGTAATTTCTAAAAAGTTACTGATGGCGTACCCTTTCCCGCCAGAGGATAAGTTACGCTGGGAGATATCCCCTAGGGTGGATAAGGCGCTCACACGTTTGTCAAAAAAGGTGGCACTGCCGTCTTAGGATACGGCCACTTTGAAGGTACCTGCTGATAAAAAGCAGGAGGCTATCCTGAAGTCTGTATTTACACACTCAGGCACTAGACTGAGACCTGCAGATAGTGCTGCTGCAGCGTGGTCTGTAACCCTGTCAAACAGGGATACTATTTTGCGAACATAAGACGTCGTCTTATATATGAGGGATGCACAGAGGGATATTTTGCCGGCTGGCATCCAGAATTAATGCAATGTCCATTCTGTCAGGAGGGTATTAGAGACCCGACACTGGACAGGTGATGCTGACTTTAAAAGGCACATAGAGCCTTATAAGGGTGAGGAATTGTTTGGGGATGGTCTCTGGGACCTCGTATCCACAGCAACAGCTGGGAAGAAAAATTTTTACCTCAGGTTTCCTCACAGCCTAAGAAAGCACTGTATTATCAAAGGCGCTTCCTTTCTGCACAGAGACGAGGGAAGAGGGAAAAAGCTGCACCAGTCAGCCAGTTCCCAGAATCAAAATTCTTCCCCCGCTTCCTCTGAGTCCACCGCATGACGCGGGGGGCTCCACAGGCGTAGCCAGGTACGGTGGGGGGCCGCCTCAAAAATTTCAGCGATTAGTGGGATCGCTCACAGGTGGATCCCTGGATCCTTCAAGTAGTATCTCAGGGGTACAAGCTGGAATTCGAGGTGTCTCCCCCCCGCCGTTTCCTCAAATCTGCCTTGCCGACAACTCCCTCAGGCAGGGAGGCTGTGCTAGAGGCAATTCACAAGCTGTATTCCCAGCAGGTGATAGTCAAGGTGCCCCTACTTCAACAAGGTGCCCCTACTTCAGCAAGGACTATTCCACACTGTTTGTGGTACCGAAACCGGACGGTTCTGTGAGACCCATTTTAAATTTGAAATCCTTGAACACATACATTAAAAATTCAAGTTCAAGATGGAATCGCTCAGGGCGATTATTGCAAGCCTGGAGGAGGGGGATTACATGGTATCCCTGGACATCAAGGATGCTTACCTACATGTCCCCATTTACCATCCTCACCAGGAGTACCTCAGATTTGGGGTACAGGATTGCCATTACCAATTCCAAACACTGCCGTTTGGACTGTCCATGGCACCGAGGGTCTTTACCAAGGTAATGGCAGAAATGATGATACTCCTTCGAAAAAAAGGGAGTTTTAATTATCCCGTACTTGGACGATCTCCTTATAAAGGCAAGGTCCAAGGAGCAGTTGTTGGTCGGAGTAGCACTATCTCGGGAAGTGCTACAACAGCACGGATGGATTCTATACATTCCAAAGTCACAGCTGGTTCCTACCACACGCCTACTGTTCCTGGGGATGGTTCTGGACACAGAACAGAAAAAAGTGTTTCTCCCGCATGAGAAAGCCAAGGAGCTGTCATCTCTAGTCAGAGACCTCCTGAAACCAAAACAGGTATCGGTGCATCACTGCACACGAGTCCTGGGAAAAATGGTAGCTTCTTACGAAGCAAAATTCCATTCGGCAGGTTCCATGAAAGCACCTTTCAGTGGGACCTCTTAGACAAGTGGTCGGGATCGCATCTTCAGATGCATCGGCTGATAACCCTGTCTCCAAGGACCAGGGTATCTCTACTGTGGTGGCTGCAGAGTGCTCATCTTCAAGAGGGCTGCAGATTCGGCATACAGGACTGGGTCCTGGTAACCACGGATGCCAGCCTTCGAGGCTGGGGGGCAGTCACACAGGGAAGAAATTTCCAAGGACTTTGGTCAAGTCAGGAGTCGTCCCTACACATAAATATTCTGGAACTGAGGGCCATTTACAATGCCCTAAGTCTGGCAAGGCCTCTGCTTCAAAACCAGCCGGTACTGATCCAATCAGACAACATCACGGTAGTCGCCCTTATAAACAGACAGGGCGGCACAAGAAGCAGGATGGCGATGGCAGAAGCCACAAGGATTCTCCGATGGGCGGAGAATCACGTCTTAGCACTGTCAGCAGTGTTCATTCCGGGAGTGGACAACTGGGAAGCAGACTTCCTCAGCAGACACGACCTACACCCGGGAGAGTGGGGACTTCATCCAGAAGTCTTCCAACTGTTGGTAAACCGTTGGGAAAGGCCACAGGTGGACATGATGGCGTCCCGCCTAAACAAAAAACTAGATATTGCGCCAGGTCAAGGGACCCTCAGGCAATAGCTGTGGACGCTCTAGTGACACCGTGGGTGTACCAGTCAGTTTATTTATTCCCTCCTCTGCCTCTCATACCAAAGGTACTGAGAATAATAAGAAAACGAGGAGTAAGAACGATACTCGTGGTTCTGGATGGGCCAAGAAGAGCTTGGTACCCAGAACTTCAAGAAATGATATCAGAGGACCCATGGCCTCTACCGCTCAGACAGGATCTGCTACAGCAGGGGCCCTGTCTGTTCCAAGACTTACCGCGGCTGCGTTTGACGGCATGGCGGTTGAATTCCGGATCCTAAAGGAAAAAGGCATTCCGGAGGAAGTCATTCCTACGCTGATAAAAGCCAGGAAAGAAGTAACCGCAAACCATTATCACCGTATTTGGCGAAAATATGTTGCGTGGTGTGAGGCCAGGAAGGCCCCAACAGAGGCATTTCAGCTGGGTCGTTTTCTGCACTTCCTACAGTCAGGAGTGACTATGGGCCTAAACTTGGGTTCCATTAAGGTCCAGATTTCGGCTCTGTCGATTTTCTTCCAGATAGAACTGGCTTCACTGCCTGGAGTTCAGACATTTGTAAAGGGAGTGCTACATATTCAGCCCCCTTTTGTGCCTCCTGTGGCACCTTGGGATCTCAAACGTGGTGTTGAGTTTCCTAAAATCACATTGGTTTGAGCCACTTAAAACTGTGGATTTGAAATATCTCACGTGGAAAGTGGTCATGTTATTGGCCTTGGCTTCGGCCAGGCGTGTGTCAGAATTGGCGGCTTTGTCATGTAAAAGCCCTTATCTGATTTTCCATATGGATAGGGCAGAATTGAGGACTCGTCCCCAGTTTCTCCCTAAGGTGGTATCAGCTTTTCACTTAAACCAACCTATTGTAGTGCCTGCGGCTACTAGGGACTTGGAAGATTCCACGTTACTGGACGTAGTCAGGGCCTTAAAAATTAATATTTCCAGGACGGCTGGAGTCAGGAAAACTGACTCGCTTTTTATCCTGTAGGCACCCAACTAAATAGGTGCTCCTGCTTCTAAGCAGACTATTGCTCGCTGAATTTGTAGCACAATTCAGCTGGAGCATTCTGCGGCTGGATTGCCGCATCCTAAATCAGTAAAAGCCCATTCCACGAGGAAAGTGGGCTCATCTTGGGCGGCTGCCCGAGGGGTCTCGGCTTTATAACTTTGCCGAGCTGCAACTTGGTCAGGGGCAAACACGTTTGCAAAATTCTACAAATTTGATACCCTGGCTGAGGAGGACCTTGAGTTCTCTCATTCGGTGCTGCAGAGTCATCCGCACTCTCCCGCCCGTTTGGGAGCTTTGGTATAATCCCCTTGGTCCTTACGGAGTTCCCAGCATCCACTAGGACGTCAGAGAAAATAAGATTTTACTCACCGGTAAATCTATTTCTCGTAGTCCGTAGTGGATGCTGGGTGCCCATCCCAAGTGCGGATTGTCTGCAATACTTGTATGTAGTTATTGCCTAACTAAGGGTTATTGTTGAGCCATCTGTTGAGAGGCTCAGTTATATTTCATACTGTTAACTGGGTATAGTATCACAAGTTATACGGTGCGATTGGTGTGGCTGGTACCCGGGATTCAAAATCCTTCCTTATTGTGTCAGCTCTTCCGGGCACAGTATCCTAACTGAGGCTTGGAGGAGGGTCATAGTGGGAGGAGCCAGTGCACACCAGGTAGTCTAAAAGCTTTCTTTTAGTTGTGCCCAGTCTCCTGCGGAGCCGCTATTCCCCATGGTCCTTACGGAGTTCCCAGCATCCACTACGGACTACGAGAAATAGATTTACCGGTGAGTAAAATCTTTATTTTTTTACAGGCAGGCGTGGACGCAGGCCAGAAATTGGGTTCCATCAAAGTGCAGATTTCGGCTTTATCTATCTTTTTTTAAAAGGAATTGGCCATCCTTCCTGAGGTTCAGATTTTCGTGAAGGGAGTGCTGCATATCCATCCTCCCCGTGGCACCGTGGGATCTTGAAGTGGTGTTGCAGTTTCTTATGTCTCACTGGTTTGAACCTTTGCGTAAGGTTGAGTTGAAGTTTCTCACTTGGAAAGTGGTCATGCTTTTGGCTTTGGCGTCTGCCAGACAAGTGTCCGAGTTGGCGGCTTTGTCTCACAAGAGCCCATATTTGATTTTTCATGTGGATATAGCGGAATTGCGGACTCGTCAACAATTTCTGCCGAAGGTGGTGTCTTCGTTTCACATAAATCAAACTTTTGTGGTACCTGTGGCTACGGATGCTGTGGCAGTCCCAAAATCTCTTGATGTTGTAAGAGCTTTGAAAATTTATGTCGCCAGAACGGCTCTTACTAGAAAAACAGAGGCTCTGTTTGTTCTGTATGCTTCCAACAAGATTGGAAATCCTGCTACTAAGCAGACTATTGCACGCTGGATTTGTAATACGTTTCAGCACGCTCATTCTTCGGCTGGGCTACCGTTGCCGAAGTCAGTAAAGGCCCATTCTACCAGGAAGGTGGGGTCATCTTGGGCGGCTGGCCGAGGGGTCTCGGCGCTTCAACTTTGCCGAGCAGCTACATGGTCGGGTTCAAACACTTTTGCTAGATTCTACAAGTTTGATACCCTGGCTGATGAGGACCTTATGTTTGCTCAATCGGTGCTGCAGAGTCGTCCGCACTCTCCTGCCCAGTCTGAAGCATTGGTATAGACCCCATGGTCCTTTTGGAGTCCCCAGCATCCTCTAGGACGTAAGAGAAAATAGGATTTTAATACCTACCGGTAAATCCTTTTCTCCTAGTCCGTAGAGGATGCTGGGCGCCCATCCCAGTGCGGACTGTTCCTTGCAGTTGTTTTTTATTCTGGTTACTTTCGGTTACACAAGGTTAGTGTATCCGTGTATTCAGCTTGTTGCTGTTGTTGGTTCATACTGTTATCTGGTTTCCTGTTGCTACAGTTGTACGGTATGTTTGTGGTGTGGGCTGGTAGTTACTCGCCCTTAGTTAACAAAAATCCTTTCCTCGAAATGTCCGTCTCTCCTGGGCACAGTTCCTATAACTGAGGTCTGGGGGAGGGGCATAGAGGGAGGAGCCAGTTCACACCCAGTAAAAGTCTTTTTAGTGTGCCCATGTCTCCTGCGGATCCGTCTATACCCCATGGTCCTTTTGGAGTCCCCAGCATCCTCTACGGACTAGGAGAAAAGGATTTACCGGTAGGTATTAAAATCCTATTTTTATATAATAAGCATCTGTTTTTAATATACTTGATTTAAAAGGGTGGAAAATTACAGAGAGATTAGGAAAAATGAATGGACATTATAGTATGTGTGTACCAAACAATGATTAACAATTGTTTTGCCTGATTAGATAGGATAGAAAATCAGGTCAGGCAGTGACCACATCAGAGTAATGTCACCTGACCAGGATTCATGAATGATCCAGTTATTCTTCCCATTTGCTGAATGAATGGATTTGGAGAGTGTAGCTCCTCTAGTCTGATAATAGACTTTGATTGTAGGCTGTACAGCAAACAAAAATATTTGTACTTCCATTTGCCTGGAGTGTTTGTTAGCTGAGACAGACTTTTTCATTTTCTGTAAAGTCCTTTATGAAATATAAATCAATTTACTTTTCCGCTCACAAATTTATTTAAAACTTTTTTTTCTCTATCATCCATCTGGGGGATGCTGCACACTTACACTTGGGGTTAGAGCGTGTGAGTATGGAGTTTGGAACAAGCTATGAAAAGAACTAACTCCTCCCCCTCTAACCCCTCCCATCAACCCCCTGTTCACAGATAGTACTCCTCAGTTTTAGTTTTGTGCCTTGGAGTGAAGGCACACTTTTCTTTGCTCCTAGCTTTTAGTTAGGTTGTATTTCTGATTGTTTTCTTGTTTGGTGTTTACTCACTAATGTTGGCGACAAACACATCCAGAGTGAGAATAGTTAGGATAGAAGAGCTTCTGTGAGCTCTATTTCTCACTCTGTATTGCCTCTGGAGAGTCACTACACCGCTGAGGTCCCTGGGTCTCTCCATTCCGGCTCACAGAACCTGAGGAGGCACTGGGTCAGGTAGGAAAGCCTCAGCCTACTCAGGTAGTTCTGGGCTGTGACCCGTCTCATACTAGCATATGACAGTCTCTCAGAGTGAGTCCCCCATGCTGTGTGTCTGCTGGCTGTATGTCTCCTGTGCCCTGGCTGGGTCACTGTAAGGACTGTATGAAGGACTGTATATGCCTGAGGGGTGGCTGCGCTGACTCCTGGGACCAGCGGTGGCCAGGGGACACTGAGGGCAGTATTATAAAGTGCCTCAGGTCCCGGGAAGGAGCCATTTTGTTCAGCTTCTTGCTGCATACTAAGTCCCTGCCTCTGTATTTCTTCAGCCATGAGGCTGTGACTCAGCACACTAGCGCAAGAGTCCAATATGTATAGAGACCTAAGTTCTATCTCAGCTCTGGACAGAAACATTGTTATTATCTTTATTGTAGGGAGTTGCCGGGTGTTTTGGCACCCTCAAACCAGTCTAAACTGCCTCACCCTATTAGGCCCTGCCCCCAGCAGCACTGCAGGAAGCTCCTGATCACATGTCAGCAGCTCAGCATGAGGGAGAGGGGGAGCACTGTCATTCTTTGCACTGAAATAGTGGGACTAATGCCGTGATCAGTAACAAGCCCACAGGGTGGTAACTTTACAAGTGATCTGCCTATAGCAGTGATTTTCAACCTTTTTTTTTACTCGCGGCACACCGAACAATATTTTAAAATTGCCAAGGCACACCATCAGTTCCCCACAGAAAAAAACAGAAAACACACATTGGCCGTCACAGTAAAAAAAAATTCACACATACATTGGCGTACAAAGAAAATACAATCACATTGCTCCCCACATAAATCATGTTGCTCTCCACATGAATTATTCACATTTCATCCCCCCCCCCCCCATAAATCCATAAATCCTTATTCTCCCCACATTAAATCCTAATGTTCCCCACAGGAGCAATAAAATAACAAATGTTAGCCCCTACCGGTCAGCTGTCCTCCTCCCTGTCCCTCAGTGGCGGGGGTTGTTCATAGTGGAGTGCTGCGAATACTGAGCAGCGGGCAGGTGTGGATGTGGGTGGGCAAGGAAAGCTGTGTATGCATGTGGGAATTGGAAGATGTGTATGCAGGCGGATGGGCTGGCTAGGTGGTGAGACACGGCGGCCGTGACCTATGATATCACACTGCCGTGTCTTCAAGGCATAAGTCACAACCAGAGCACGACTGATCCTCTAAGAAGAGCTCGGGCCAACAGTTCACTCTGAAGGTGCAGGAAGCTGCTCTGGCTCCGCGGCACACCTTGCAACTGGTCGCGGCACAGGCACACTGGTTGAAAAAGCCTGGCCTATAGTATAATATACACAATAGCAATTATTCTGGGACTATTGCAGGTTTCTGTACTTAGCCCAGCAACTATGCCAAATATACACATGATATTTGCTTGTTAGAATATCCTACCTGTGTTGTCATGCACAAACAATGCCCTCTCCTCACAAATATAGTGGCTATTACTGTGTTCAGCATTTAGTCCACCAAATTGGTGGTATATCTTTATTCAATAGCTGGTATAGTGGGAATTTTACTGCCTCTATTATGTAGCCCACCAACTGCAACCAATATGCAAGTGATATTTGCTTATTATCTCAGCCTTTTAGCAAAGTTCAGGTGTAATATTTGTTTTTATCAGTTTAATATCTGATACGCTCCCTATTTAGGGACCATATAGTACATGAATTTTTAATAAGATAGAAGAGGACCTTGCTCTGTCCACTTTATACATTGACCTGGTATTGCAGTGCGTCCAGGACCAGTACACAAATACCGGTATTGTCAGAGTCTGCCTTAGCTTGCACTATGACAAGGGACTGGTAATCTGTTTACTACTTAGCCCACAAGCCTTGGTAAAATGTTAATGGCTGAGTTAATGTAAAATACTCTGTGGTCAATACTTTCACCTAAAGCAGTGATTGTTGGTAGTCTGTTTTCCTTTCGTTATTTCTATGTCAAGACACAAGACAGACTATTTTATTTTTTTTATTTTTTTTGTGCACTATGTACCTATAAATTGCCAAAATGGCTGCACAGACCTAAACGCTCCTTATGCAGCTTATACTGTGCAGTGAGCCAGGTCCTTGACGGACACTGTAGCTCAGTTACTTCAAAGGACAATCATTTGTCCTAATGGTTATGATCTCTAGCTATGGTCACTTCTAAGGCAGGTCTTAGTTTTATACTTCCTGGTGTCTGTCTGAGATGGCTACCTCAAGCAGGATGATTGCGTCCTCAGGCTGTACCGCCAATTGGAGGAGTACTGCGCCTCCCTCTATTTCGTTCCTGGTTCTGATCCACATTTTTAGGCTTCATCTCAGGAAATTAGTAAAATAAATCCTGTCAGGGAGGATGCTTCAAGATAGGAATAAGAAATAGACTACTGAGTTAATTGGTTTCCACCTCTTCCCTCACGTTGGGACGATGTAGCGGTTCATGTTTCCAGGGTAATGCGTCTGTCTCTAGTACACAATATTGTCGCTTCAGATCTGATGCCTCACATTTGCAGACAGTATTTCTTTATCCTTTCACTGATGAAGACACTGACCTGATGGAGGTTCCACTAATAATTAGTGGACGCATCCATCATGTGGTGGCCTAAGACGACTGTCTTTCCTAAAGTACAGTATGTGACCCTAAATCACCGCGGATTGACAACAGCGAGGCCGTTATTAAATTGGTATTCATTCTGACAGGAATATTCCTACGCCCTATCCTGGCTAATGCATGGATCTTAGAGCGTTTGCAGATTGCATAATGCAAGTTGTCCATTATTGTGTAAGATGATCCTTTTCAAATTATCCATTGACAGATTGGGTCTCTGAAGCTCTATCCTCTGTCAATGTTGTTTTCTTGGATTCTATTTCTATTCAATCTTGCATCTCTACCCTGTCGATGACGCCCATATATTCATTTTGATTGCGATTTGTGTAATTCTGCTTCCAAATCAAAGCGTGCCTTGCAGGCAGGAGCAAATAGCTCTAGCAGTAAGGTGTCTGCCTTCAGTATAACAGGTCATGGGTTCTCATTCTGAGTATGACTGCTAAGAAATGTGTTATTTAAAATAAATATCAATTAAATATGTATTCTTTTAGAAGGCATTTGTCCACCTGGAACTCGAGCTTCCGATATGTCCTCTGCAGGGCTCATGGAGTCGGGAGGTCTGGTTCTTAGTGGGGGGAAAACCAACTTTCTCAGATTCCACTGGTCCGTTGGATATACCGAATTATATCATGAGCACATATTCTGAATCTTGGGGAACACGTACCAAGCAGGATTCTTTGTTACCCCCCTTATTTGTGTTTCATCCAAGAGACAGTCTCTAATTCTTGCAGTCTTTTCGCTATCCAACACGGGAGTATTCATTCCAATCCCTTTCCCATCAACAGGGTCTAGGGGTTTTTACTGTTATTTTCCCATCACTGCCATATTTGGTTGATTGTTGCAAAAAGATATCCGTCTCATGCACCTTTTGTCATACACATCTACAGTGGCCCTTGGTTCCGAATTTCTTACTTCGCGGAGGATGGTGTTCAGGGGTCTTCTTTTCGACCGCAGGTATCTCGGTCTTTTGGCTGAGTGCAGGATTTCCAGACCAGAATACACTCTTTTCTGCAGTTTCCTCAGGGATCAGTGATCCATGGCATACACTTCCTCTGCAAGATAGAGGCGACTTTACAGGTGGCTCCATTCTCCCGGTCTCATGCCTGGATTCTTCAATCTCAGATTCTATGTTATTAATCCCAGGCAGAATTGAGTTTACATAAACAACAGTTCAGTCTGTCACTTCAAATACGACAATGTCTTCGTTGGTGTCTACACAATCCAAATCTGACCCATAGGACTCCATTATCTGTCTTGACATGGAAGGTCATAATCACAGTCACTAGTCTCAGAAGATACGGTTTTGGGTTTGAACTCTGGTTTTCAAAAAACATTGAGGTCCGCAGTGGTGATGTCACTTCCATCTCCGGGCAATCCACGACGCCTTGGCTCCAGCTCAAGTCTTTCTACAGGTGCTCGCTTTGGCAGCACATATAAAAAAAAAAAAATTACAAAATATTGGAACGATACAGATAAGATTAGCTTGGTTTTGCAGCCCGCATCCAGTCGAACTTCGAAACTGCAGTGGCCTATGTCAACATGTACAGTGGCACTTGCAGCTGGAGAGCAGTCGGAACGGTATCTCACATATGCAGAGGGTGGAACTTTGGGTTCCGGCAATATCTGCCGTCTCCAGTTCCAGAATGGACACCTAGGAAGCGGACTTCCTGGGTTATCATGCTTTTCTTCCCTGAAAAGTGTGAAATAATCCAACAGGTTTTTCTGATTTTGATGTACCTGTGTGACAAGGCGACTTTGACCTCAGGGCTTCTCGTCTCTGCAAAAAAGACTTCCTTGGTACGGTGATCGCTCCGGGGATCCTCTTGTGGCAATCATGGACGTCGTGTTAGCTTGTTGTCACTTTCATCTGGCATATTTGTTTCTGCCTCTGGCAAAATCCCGTGAGTGCTTCAACGCATTTGACCAGTGGCTCTTTCGGTCTAACTAAATCGCTCCAGATTTGCCTGCCGACACTGCTCTGCAATGCTTCAGACCAGGGTGGCCAAGGCTCCTTATGGTCTATCTCTTCGGCTAGATCTTCACTTTCAAACTTTGTGTCATCACCGGGATTTGTCTGGTCTGCTGGTGACGGCGTGATTGTGGAGAACAGTATCATCAGAGTAATAAGTTTACCTCAGTCAGTAGCCCTGACTATGTTTCAGGCTCGCAAACCAATCACAGTGCCCAGTAAAACTTTTCATCTTTTGGTGCGAATATTAAGGCCTCTCAGCTGAAGTTCTTTTTCGCCTCTTGTCCTTTCTGTAGAACAGTTGTCAGAAGGACTTTGTCTTATCTTCAGACACAGGGTTCTGCTCTAGATTTTCTTTCCCAGAGATGGTTACCAACATTCTTACGGATGTTCGGTGTTTCCTTCACAGCTTTTTGCATATACAGTTTTCCTGTGTAGCTCCTGTGTCTCCTTTCCAGAGCTGTTTCTGAGTTGGCAGCCCTTTGCTGCAGTCCACCTTTGTTGGTTTTTCTTTTATGATAGAGTGGTTTTACATACAAAACTCCTTTATTTCAACGCAGGAGCTGTGGCTCAGCGCACTAATGCTAAAGACCAGTGTATATTGAGACCTGTGTTCAAGACAAACCTTGAACCGTATCATTTAAAGCTCGCCGTATGCACACGTTGTTCGTTCTTAGTGGTGCGTCCCAGCGAGGTTGACCGGTCTCTAAGAACACTGAGGCTCGTTGGGTCACATCAGCTACCCATCAGCCTTATGTGTCCTCTGCTGTTCCTGTTCCTGACCCTCTGCGGAATTGTGCGACTCAGGCAGTTGGGGTCTTCTGGGCTGTTCGCTGAGGTGCCTCTATTGTGCAGCTGTGTAGAGCGGCAACCTTCACAGGGTTCTATTGTTTCCATACTTTTGGTATGGGGGGATGCCTCTGTTGGGCATCTGATCTTGGGGGTGGATTTCCCGCCTGTTCCCCCCCCCCCCACCACCTCTTTGGCTTGCTTTGGGATATCACCCAAGTGTAAGTGCGCAGCATCCCCCAGATGGATGATAGAGAAATTTGAATTTTTTACTTACCGTAAAATCTCTTTCTCTGAGTCTATTTGGGGGACACTGCGATCCCTTCCCTTTTGTCTGGTTATTGATTGTTGGTTTTGTTTTCTCTCTCGGCTTTATTGAACTTTAACTGAGGAGTACTTCCTGTGAACAGGGGGTTGATGGGAGGGGTTAGAGGAGAAGAAGTTCGTTATTTTCATAGCCTATGCCATACTCCCGCTTCATCGCTGGCGGCCGCCGTTCATCTACTACTATTACCAGTAGATGAACGGCGGGGTGAGCGGCTTTGCATAGCGTCCTGCTATGGAAAGCCGCTCACCCCCGCTGACATCGCTGGGCAGGAGGGAAAAGCGCTCCGTGTGTATGCACTGAGTGCTTTTCAGCCCAGCGATGTCAGCGATCATTGCTATGCATACACGCCCAGTGTGTATACACCTTAACACAAACTAAAGTGCTAATGAGAGGTACAAAATCAATGATACATCCCTACATACACAGGTGGATGTTATGATAACTATCTGATATGGCCTAATGGGTCAGAGTAGCAGGATCTGGCATATCTATAAACATAAGCACCTATTTACTATTCTACAATGAGAAAAAGAAAAATTCTTAAGTTAACCTGGGACTTGAAGATTGAGGTTTCACATAAATCACTCTAGAGATTTGGTAAGGTTATAAGAAGTGTTCACAATAAAAATGGTAACAAACCAATCACATAGCAAAAGCAGTGTTGTTATCACAAAGTTATAGTTGGCAGGGAGAGATCAATAGAACATGGGTCATCTCTTCATGTAATTGCCCCTAATGGGCTTAAGTAGAAAGATAAAGTAAACATAGTGAGGGGTGAAAAACAATAGCACAGGAATAGGTACCATGATGTAAGTATGGACGGGGCTAATCTAAAGCTGTAAATGACAAAGTCAGAAGTAAAGGTGCCAGTTAGTGACCCGATTTGTGCAGAGCCTGAACTGATAGCAGCTCCCGAGCATGTTGTATAGCCTGTATTAAGTGAATAGCAGGCACCATTGAGCCCCTTCTGCCAAGACAGAGACACCGTCCATCCATGTGTTAGGGTATGAGTCACTCTGAGTATAGAGGAGGCTAGACGTGGGGGAATTAACCCCTTCCAGGTTCTGGGGACAGCAAGCAGTGGGATCAGGCATCACTACAGGTGGAGAAATTTCAGTTGTGGATGCATCCGCAGACCAAAATCCAGGAACCTTAGAATCCACCACGGCGTCTATTCGAGATAGCAGACGATTGATTCGGTTATCCAAATATGATACTGTAGAATAGAAATAACCAATTCTTTGCGCAATAAACACTCTGAGTGCAGCCCAGTTTTACACAAAGGGATTTCACCAAAACCCAAAGAAACAAGTGCAAAGATACAGACTGAGTAAAACCAGTGGCGCAGACAGAAGGAACATGCAAAATAATATCAACAATCACAACCTGATTAGCTCATTTGGGGATGCCAATGTTGTTTTGTTAATGAATGTATCCATTCTCGATATTGACCTCAAAAGAGAAAATAATTGATAGTGCAACACCGTTTAATAACAAAAGGAATCCCAATTTTTTATTTTAGTCCCACTCACATGAAAGGACTTTATCATCGCATGTAATAGAATTCCACAGTGCAGCCAAGATCATGCGTCTTTCCCGTATTCCTCTAGGTCAATACCTCGGGAGAAATATCATTAGTGCAACACTGTGAGATATTTCTTAAAAACAGTTTTAATCTTTAAAAAAACACACTCACATTACACATAAAAAATATCAGCATATAAAAACATGGGTTTTTTTTCCTCACAAACAGCAGAAATGAATCCCAGAAAAAAAGTCCTGGAAGTCCACACCGATGTTAAGAGTCCCAAGTAAACCCCTCCGAGATGTCCACAGTCACAGGCACCTTGCTTAACGCGTTTCGGACCTCCAACGATTCGGGTCCTTCCTCAGAAGCATGGTGCACCTTATGTCCCACTGGATATTTATACCCAACAGACAAAACAGATAGCTCCTCCCGGTTCCTGTGTTTCTGAGCGCCAAAAAGCCGAAAACGAGACGTGGTCCCCCTCCTACGTCACTCCCGGACGTCCCGCTCCTTACTTCCGGCGGCGACGGAAGTGACGTATTAGATCCACATGCGTTCCACCGACCTACTTCCGGTCGCGGCTTTTTTAAAATCATCTGTTTCATCCGCATGCGTTCCACCAGTGTGCAAATCCCGTAGTTTACCCGAGAATTGCTCCTTTCTGGATATTGGGTACTGAGGGTTCATTACACATTGCTCGTCCTAATTAATTAGGCACCAAACAGCCTCACAGGAACCGGTGGTCCTCAAAAAAATATTAAAACATCATAATTAAGTGATTATAATTAAAAGAAACAAGGGAGAAAAAGATTCAATACAAATAGATAAATAAAGCTAAAACAGGGTGAATTTATTACTGGAAGAAACTATAATCATAAGAAATGCTTCAACTCAAAGTCTCCATTGAGACCTTGGGGAACTAATGTTTTTAATTGAAATATCCACCGCATTTCAGCTTTAGAGAGTCTTAGGTCTATATCTCTACTCCTCCAGGTGGCTTTTACTTGTTGTATTCCCCAAAAAGATTTAATGAAGCATTCCTTTGATTTATGTTTCTCCTTAAAGTGAGCAGAAAAAGTGTGTGACTCAAGGCCTTTTTTTACATTATAAATGTGTTCAGCCATCCTGGTTTTCAGGGTCCTGGTCGTTTTACCAATATATAATAGATCACAGGAACATTTTACTGCATATATCACATACTTAGAATTGCAGGTGATAAAATCCCTGATTGGATATATTTTCCCATTGGCAGTGAACTCTTTAATTTTAGATGGATTATTTTCTGTTGTTAGTCTACACATCGCACATAGGCCACAACGATGGAAACCTTGGATCCTCAGACTTGTACGTTTTTCATCTTCCACCGAACTACGTACTACTTTATTCTTAATATTCTGTGCCCTGCGATATATAAAGGAGGGTTTTTCAGGTAACTCTTTACCGATCAACGGATCCCTTTTGAGTAATGGCCAATTCCTTCTTATACAGTTTTCAATCTCCCTAGAATTGGAGCTAAATCTACTAATAAAGGACCAGTTATATTTCTCATCCTTTTGTCCCTTTATCAGTATTTTTCTGTAAAAGAGACAACCTATCTACTTCCTCTAATCTCTTCTCTGCCCTTTCTAAGGAATCTTTCTTATATCCTTTTTCCAGAAATCTCAATCGTGTTTTTTCTATTTGTTCTTGACATATTTCCGGTTCTGAACAATTTCTTTTTATTCTACTATATTGTCCAAAAGGGATTCCACTCAACCAACTTTCGTGGTGTAAACTATCTCTGTATATATAACTGTTACAATCTGTGGGCTTTCGATAGTTTTTTGAATGTATTACTCCATTTTTTATATATATACATAGGTCAAGAAAAATGATATTACTTTTACTCTTTTGGAAGGTAAGGGATATATTAAAGTCATTTATATTCATTGACTCACAAAAAGTAGTCAATTCCTCATCTGAACCCCTCCAAATAAATAAAATATCATCTATAAACCTTTGCCAGGATACCAGGCCTGCCCCCAGCTGCCCATCGGGCCATATAAAATGCTCCTCCCAATATGACATAAAAAGGTTAGCATAACTGGGGGCAAACCTGGTACCCATGGCAGTTCCTACAGATTGGACATAATAGACCCCGTCAAAGAAAAAATAATTATTTTTTAAAATGAAGTCTATTCCTCTCAAGATAAAATCTCTGCTGTTCATATCAAGATTACTTTTATTTAAAAAGAAAGAAACAGCTTCTAAACCCTTGTCAGCATCAATAATTGTATAAAGTGTACTGACATCAGCACTACAAAGGGTATAATTTGCTCCCCACTCCATGTCATCAATTCTATTTAAAACATCCTTAGTGTCCCTCAAGTAGGCCCTTGTTTGTTTTACCAAAGGTTGTAAAAACCCATCAATTACAGCTGATAAATTGCTAGTAATACTATTCGTACCGGAGATTATCGGTCTCCCGGGGGGGTGTATAGGGTCTTTATGAAGTTTCGGCAGGACATAAATAGTTGGTATAGATGGGGTTTTTATATTTATGAAGTCCGACTCACTTTGAGTGATAACTCCTTTTTCCACAGCCTCTGCAGTGAATTCTAAGAGGGCTTTCATAATTTTATCTGTAGGGTCCCCCTTCAGTTTTTTATATGTGTTCCCAGTTTTTAGTTGTTTAAAGATCTCTGCCATATAGACCTCTCTATCTAAAAGAACTATACTCCCCCCTTTATCCGCCGGTTTTATCACCAGGTTTTTATCTTCACGAAGGCTCTTTAATGCAGCATATTCACTTCTTGTTAAATTGCATTTTGACAATTTCTTTGGATTTGCTAAAATCTCCTCTATTTCCTCTCCGACAATTTTGCCGAAGCAGTCAATAAAACTCCCCTTACAATAAGTGGGGTAAAAAGAAGATTTATTCTTATATTGGGGTCTAGGTTGAGATTCAACCTCTTTTATAACGCCTACACTATCCTGATTTTTATTCAGAAAGAACCTTTTCACTGTTAATTTTCGAATGAACTTTTGTAGATCTATATAAGTATCGAAGGGATCTGCTTTAGTACTTGGGGCATATTTAAGCCCCTTCATTAGTACCTTTTCTTCCTCGGTGGATAATGATCTTGTACTTAAATTGAAGATTTTCATCTTATCCTGTTTATCATTATCCAACACTACTTTAGGTATTCCTTTCTTTTTAATTTTAACACAGCCCCCTCTTTTTCCTCTACGTGTTTTAGGTTTAGTTATTCTTTCCTTCAAAACCTCCGTCTGAACCTGTTGTCCTGCTCTAAAAAAGGAGATGTATTCCCGGAGTCATTCCAATCCTCCCTTAATGGTGAGAATCTGTTTGTATTGGACCTGAAATTCCTTTTGAATGAACTATAAATTGGTCTATTATCACTGTACTGTTTCCTTGGCCATCTTGCTTTTGGATAGTCAGAATAGCCCTCCTCATCTCGTACTACATCTTGACTAAAATTACGTTGATT
Organism: Pseudophryne corroboree; assembly: GCF_028390025.1. NCBI lineage: Eukaryota > Metazoa > Chordata > Amphibia > Anura > Myobatrachidae > Pseudophryne > Pseudophryne corroboree. Next base: position 463,780,759 of record NC_086444.1, on the reverse strand, counting down.
TCTAAAATTAAATCTACGTCTAGGTCCCTGATTTATCTTAAAGTTTACTTCACTATTTAAACCATTGTTCCTATTTGAAGGGAGACTCTTCTCCTCTCCCCTATAGTGCTTTTTTATAGGTGGATTAGGTCTTTCTTGAGATATATTCTTATCACTATCCTCTTTAACATTTTTACGATCCCTATAAAACTTTCGAGTTTTTCTTTCCCTTAACTCCCTTGTTTCTTTATTTATTTTTCTCATAATCTCTTCTTCCGCTGATTTAAAATCCTCTAACTCTTTAAAAGGGTTGATCATAGTTAATAGATTATTGATCTCATCATTCAGGGTTTTTAATGCTTTTTTCCTCTCTTTCAGAATGAGGTCAATAAGTTTATGTGAACAATGATCTAAGATCCCTTGCCATTCATCACAGAAAGTCCCATCATCAGTATTGAAGGATGGTGGTTTTTGGATCTGTAACCCTTTGGGTATTAAACTCTCTGATTGGTATTTATCTAGCGTGATTATCTCCCACCAGATTCTATTCTCTCGTAGCATCACGGTTTCTAATTTTTTACAGATGCTAAACAGATCCTCATCACCAAAATTATCCTCTCTGGGGGTGGTAAGAAAAACATCTTTCACATTCTCATTTCTATTATCTCTGAACGAAAACATGTTTGCAGCAAAATAAGGTTAAATGGTGAAAAACAAATACTTTAGAATAGAAATAACCAATTCTTTGCGCAATAAACACTCTGAGTGCAGCCCAGTTTTACACAAAGGGATTTCACCAAAACCCAAAGAAACAAGTGCAAAGATACAGACTGAGTAAAACCAGTGGCGCAGACAGAAGGAACATGCAAAATAATATCAACAATCACAACCTGATTAGCTCATTTGGGGATGCCAATGTTGTTTTGTTAATGAATGTATCCATTCTCGATATTGACCTCAAAAGAGAAAATAATTGATAGTGCAACACCGTTTAATAACAAAAGGAATCCCAATTTTTTATTTTAGTCCCACTCACATGAAAGGACTTTATCATCGCATGTAATAGAATTCCACAGTGCAGCCAAGATCATGCGTCTTTCCCGTATTCCTCTAGGTCAATACCTCGGGAGAAATATCATTAGTGCAACACTGTGAGATATTTCTTAAAAACAGTTTTAATCTTTAAAAAAACACACTCACATTACACATAAAAAATATCAGCATATAAAAACATGGGTTTTTTTTCCTCACAAACAGCAGAAATGAATCCCAGAAAAAAAGTCCTGGAAGTCCACACCGATGTTAAGAGTCCCAAGTAAACCCCTCCGAGATGTCCACAGTCACAGGCACCTTGCTTAACGCGTTTCGGACCTCCAACGATTCGGGTCCTTCCTCAGAAGCATGGTGCACCTTATGTCCCACTGGATATTTATACCCAACAGACAAAACAGATAGCTCCTCCCGGTTCCTGTGTTTCTGAGCGCCAAAAAGCTCCGCTGTGAGGAAGGCTCCCAGGACTCTCCCCTGCACTGCACTACAGAAACAGGGTAAAAAAACAGAGAGGGGGGGCACTTTTTTGGCGATATTGATATATTAAGCTGCTATAAAGGAAACAACACTTCTGTAGGGTTGTTCCTATATATTTATAGCGCTTGGGTGTGTGCTGGCAAACTCTCCCTCTGTCTCCCCAAAGGGCTAGTGGGGTCCTGTCTTCGATAAGAGCATTCCCTGTGTGTCTGCTGTGTGTCGGTACGTGTGTGTCGACATGTATGAGGACGATGTTGGTGTGGAGGCGGAGCAATTGCCGGTAATGGTGATGTCACCCCCTAGGGAGTCGACACCGGAATGGATGGCTTTGTTTATGGAATTACGTGATAATGTCAGCACGTTACAAAAATCAGTTGACGACATGAGACGGCCGGCAAACCAGTTAGTACCTGTCCAGGCGTCTCAGACACCGTCAGGGGCTGTAAAACGCCCTTTACCTCAGTCGGTCGACACAGACCCAGACACGGACACCGAATCTAGTGTCGACGGTGAAGAAACAAACGTATTTTCCAGTAGGGCCACACGTTATATGATCACGGCAATGAAGGAGGCTTTGCATATCTCTGATACTGCAAGTACCACAAAAAGGGGTATTATGTGGGGTCTGAAAAAACTACCTGTAGTTTTTCCTGAATCAGAGGAATTGAATGAAGTGTGTGATGAAGCGTGGGTTAACCCCGATAGAAAACTGCTAATTTCAAAGAAGTTATTGGCATTATATCCTTTCCCGCCAGAGGTTAGGGCGCGCTGGGAAACACCCCCTAGGGTGGATAAGGCACTCACACGCTTATCAAAACAAGTGGCGTTACCGTCTCCTGAAACGGCCGCCCTCAAGGATCCAGCTGATAGGAGGCTGGAAACTACCCTGAAAAGTATATACACTCATACTGGTGTTATACTGCGACCAGCCATCGCCTCTGCATGGATGTGCAGTGCTGGGGTGGTTTGGTCGGATTCCCTGACTGAAAATATTGATACCCTGGATAGGGACAGTATTTTATTGACTATAGAGCAATTAAAGGATGCTTTTCTTTATATGCGAGATGCTCAGAGGGATATTTGCACTCTGGCATCGAGAGTAAGTGCGATGTCCATATCTGCCAGAAGAAGTTTATGGACGCGACAGTGGTCAGGTGATGCGGATTCCAAACGGCATATGGAAGTATTGCCGTATAAAGGGGAGGAATTATTTGGGGTCGGTCTATCGGATTTGGTGGCCACGGCAACAGCCGGGAAATCTACCTTTTTACCTCAGGTCCCCTCCCAACAGAAAAAGACACCGTCTTTCAGCCGCAGTCCTTTCGTTCCTATAAGAACAAGCGGGCAAAAGGACAGTCATATCTGCCCCGAGGCAAAGGAAAGGGTAAGAGAGTGCACCAAGCAGCTCCCTCCCAGGAGCAGAAGCCCTCCCCGGCTTCTACAAAGCCCTCAGCATGACGTTGGGGCTTTACAAGCGGACTCAGGGGCGGTGGGGGGTCGACTCAAGAATTTCAGCGCACAGTGGGCTCACTCACAGGTGGACCCCTGGATCCTGCAGGTAGTATCTCAGGGTTACAGGTTGGAATTCGAGAAGTCTCCCCCTCGCCGGTTCCTAAAGTCTGCTCTGCCAACGTCTCCCTCAGACAGGGCGACGGTATTGGAAGCCATTCACAAGCTGTATTCTCAGCAGGTGATAGTCAAGGTACCCCTCCTACAACAGGGAAAGGGGTATTATTCCACACTATTTGTGGTACCGAAGCCGGACGGCTCGGTAAGACCTATTCTAAATCTGAAATCTTTGAACCTGTACATACAAAAATTCAAGTTCAAGATGGAGTCACTCAGAGCAGTGATAGCGAATCTGGAAGAAGGGGACTTTATGGTGTCCCTGGACATCAAGGATGCTTACCTGCATGTCCCAATTTGCCCTTCACATCAAGGGTACCTCAGGTTCGTGGTGCAAAACTGTCATTATCAGTTTCAGACGCTGCCGTTTGGATTGTCCACGGCACCTCGGGTCTTTACCAAGGTAATGGCCGAAATGATGTTTCTTCTGCGAAGAAAAGGCGTATTAATTATCCCTTACTTGGACGATCTCCTGATAAGGGCAAGGTCCAGAGAACAGCTGGGGGACGTAGTAGCACTAACCCAAGTAGTGCTGCAACAGCACGGGTGGATTCTGAATTTTCCAAAATCTCAATTGACCCCGACGACACGTCTGCTGTTCCTGGGAATGATTCTGGACACGGTTCAGAAAAAGGTGTTTCTTCCGGAGGAGAAAGCCAGGGAGTTATCCGAACTTGTCAGGAACCTCCTAAAACCAGGAAAAGTGTCTGTGCATCAATGCACAAGAGTCCTGGGAAAAATGGTGGCTTCTTACGAAGCGATTCCATTCGGCAGATTCCACGCACGAACTTTTCAGTGGGATCTGCTGGACAAATGGTCCGGATCGCATCTGCAGATGCATCAGCGGATAACTTTGTCTCCACGGACAAGGGTGTCTCTTCTGTGGTGGTTGCAGAGTGCTCATCTGTTAGAGGGCCGCAGATTCGGCATACAGGACTGGGTCCTGGTGACCACGGATGCCAGTCTGAGAGGCTGGGGAGCGGTCACACAGGGAAGAAACTTCCAGGGAGTGTGGTCAAGCCTGGAGATGTCTCTTCACATAAATATACTGGAGCTAAGAGCGATTTACAATGCTCTAAGCCTGGCAAAACCCCTGCTTCAGGGTCAGCCGGTGTTGATCCAGTCGGACAACATCACGGCAGTCGCCCACGTAAACAGACAGGGCGGCACAAGAAGCAGGAGGGCAATGGCAGAAGCTGCAAGGATTCTTCGCTGGGCGGAAGATCATGTGATAGCACTGTCAGCAGTGTTCATTCCGGGAGTGGACAACTGGGAAGCGGACTTCCTCAGCAGACACGATCTACACCCGGGAGAGTGGGGACTTCATCCAGAAGTCTTCCACATGATTGTGAACCGTTGGGAAAAACCAAAGGTGGATATGATGGCGTCCCGCCTCAACAAAAAACTGGACAGGTATTGCGCCAGGTCAAGAGACCCTCAGGCAATAGCTGTGGACGCTCTGGTAACACCGTGGGTGTTCCAGTCAGTGTATGTGTTTCCTCCTCTGCCTCTCATACCAAAAGTACTGAGAATTATACGGCAAAAGGGAGTAAGAACGATACTCGTGGCTCCGGATTGGCCAAGAAGAACTTGGTACCCGGAACTTCAGGAGATGCTCACGGAAGATCCGTGGCCTCTACCTCTAAGACGGGACCTGCTTCAGCAGGGACCGTGTCTATTCCAAGACTTACCGCGGCTGCGTTTGACGGCATGGCGGTTGAACGCCGAATTCTAAGGGAAAAAGGCATTCCGGAAGAGGTCATCCCTACCCTGGTAAAAGCCAGGAAGGAGGTGACTGCACAACATTATCACTGCATTTGGAGAAAATATGTTGCGTGGTGTGAGGCCAGGAAGGCCCCGACGGAGGAATTTCAACTGGGTCGATTCCTACATTTCCTGCAAACAGGATTGTCTATGGGCCTCAAATTAGGGTCCATTAAGGTTCAAATTTCGGCCCTGTCGATTTTCTTCCAGAAAGAATTGGCTTCAGTTCCTGAAGTCCAGACTTTTGTAAAAGGAGTACTACATATACAGCCCCCGGTTGTGCCCCCAGTGGCTCCGTGGGATCTTAATGTAGTTTTGGATTTTCTCAAATCCCATTGGTTTGAGCCACTCAAATCGGTGGATTTGAAATATCTTACATGGAAAGTAACCATGCTACTGGCCCTGGCTTCAGCCAGGAGAGTGTCAGAATTGGCGGCTTTATCGTATAAAAGCCCATATCTGATTTTCCATTCGGACAGGGCAGAACTGCGGACGCGTCCTCAGTTTCTGCCTAAGGTGGTTTCAGCGTTTCACCTGAACCAGCCTATTGTGGTGCCTGCGGCTACTAGCGATTTGGAGGATTCCAAGTTGCTGGACGTTGTCAGGGCATTGAAAATATATATTTCAAGGACGGCTGGAGTCAGAAAATCTGACTCGCTGTTTATACTGTATGCACCCAACAAGCTGGGTGCTCCTGCTTCTAAGCAGACGATTGCTCGTTGGATTTGTAGCACAATTCAACTTGCACATTCTGTGGCTGGCCTGCCACAGCCTAAATCTATCAAGGCCCATTCCACAAGGAAGGTGGGCTCATCTTGGGCGGCTGCCCGAGGGGTCTCGGCATTACAACTCTGCCGAGCAGCTACGTGGTCGGGGGAGAACACGTTTGTAAAATTCTACAAATTTGATACCCTGGCTAAAGAGGACCTGGAGTTCTCTCATTCGGTGCTGCAGAGTCATCCGCACTCTCCCGCCCGTTTGGGAGCTTTGGTATAATCCCCATGGTCCTGACGGAGTCCCAGCATCCACTAGGACGTCAGAGAAAATAAGATTTTACTTACCGATAAATCTATTTCTCGTAGTCCGTAGTGGATGCTGGGCGCCCATCCCAAGTGCGGATTGTCTGCAATACTTGTACATAGTTATTGTTACAAAAATATCGGGTTGTTATTGTTGTGAGCCGTCTGTTCAGAGGCTCCTACGTTTGTCATACTGTTAACTGGGTTCAGATCACAAGTTGTACGGTGTGATTGGTGTGGCTGGTATGAGTCTTACCCGGGATTCAAAATCCTTCCTTATTGTGTACGCTCGTCCGGGCACAGTATCCTAACTGAGGCTTGGAGGAGGGTCATAGGGGAGGAGCCAGTGCACACCACCTAGTCCTAAAGCTTTTATTTTTGTGCCCTGTCTCCTGCGGAGCCGCTAATCCCCATGGTCCTGACGGAGTCCCAGCATCCACTACGGACTACGAGAAATAGATTTATCGGTAAGTAAAATCTTATTTTATATATCGCAGGGCACAGAATATTAAGAATAAAGTAGTACGTAGTTCGGTGGAAGATGAAAAACCTACAAGTCTGAGGATCCAAGGTTTCCATCGTTGTGGCCTATGTGCGATGTGTAGACTAACAACAGAAAATAATCCATCTAAAATTAAAGAGTTCACTGCCAATGGGAAAATATATCCAATCAGGGATTTTATCACCTGCAATTCTAAGTATGTGATATATGCAGTAAAATGTTCCTGTGATCTATTATATATTGGTAAAACGACCAGGACCCTGAAAACCAGGATGGCTGAACACATTTATAATGTAAAAAAAAGGCCTTGAGTCACACACTTTTTCTGCTCACTTTAAGGAGAAACATAAATCAAAGGAATGCTTCATTAAATCTTTTTGGGGAATACAACAAGTAAAAGCCACCTGGAGGAGTAGAGATATAGACCTGAGACTCTCTAAAGCTGAAATGCGGTGGATATTTCAATTAAAAACATTAGTTCCCCAAGGTCTCAATGGAGACTTTGAGTTGAAGCATTTCTTATGATTATAGTTTCTTCCAGTAATAAATTCACCCTGTTTTAGCTTTATTTATCTATTTGTATTGAATCTTTTTCTCCCTTGTTTCTTTTAATTATAATCACTTAATTATGATGTTTTAATATTTTTTTGAGGACCACCGGTTCCTGTGAGGCTGTTTGGTGCCTAATTAATTAGGACGAGCAATGTGTAATGAACCCTCAGTACCCAATATCCAGAAAGGAGCAATTCTCGGGTAAACTACGGGATTTGCACACTGGTGGAACGCATGCGGATGAAACAGATGATTTTTAAAAAAGCCGCGACCGGAAGTAGGTCGGTGGAACGCATGTGGATCTAATACGTCACTTCCGTCGCCGCCGGAAGTAAGGAGCGGGACGTCCGGGAGTGACGTAGGAGAGGGACCACGTCTCGTTTTCGGCTTTTTGGCGCTCAGAAACACAGGAACCGGGAGGAGCTATCTGTTTTGTCTGTTGGGTATAAATATCCAGTGGGACATAAGGTGCACCATGCTTCTGAGGAAGGACCCGAATCGTTGGAGGTCCGAAACGCGATAAGCAAGGTGCCTGTGACTGTGGACATCTCGGAGGGGTTTACTTGGGACTCTTAACATCGGTGTGGACTTCCAGGACTTTTTTTCTGGGATTCATTTCTGCTGTTTGTGAGGAAAAAAAACCCATGTTTCTATATGCTGATATTTTTTATGTGTAATGTGAGTGTGTTTTTTAAAGATTAAAACTGTTTTTAAGAAATATCTCACAGTGTTGCACTAATGATATTTCTCCCGAGGTATTGACCTAGAGGAATACGGGAAAGACGCATGATCTTGGCTGCACTGTGGAATTCTATTACATGCGATGATAAAGTCCTTTCATGTGAGTGGGACTAAAATAAAAAATTGGGATTCCTTTTGTTATTAATTATTTTCTCTTTTGAGGTCAATATCGAGAATGGATACATTCATTAACAAAACATTGGCATCCCCAAATGAGCTAATCAGGTTGTGATTGTTGATATTATTTTGCATGTTCCTTCTGTCTGCGCCACTGGTTTTACTCAGTCTGTATCTTTGCATCCAAATATGATAGTAGGAGATTACTCAGTTAATCGATGCAGCGCTTCAGTAGCCTTATTCAGTGAATAGGGGTTGTCCTTGGTGACTGGAGAGATATGTATGGGAGGCACCTCAGCTCTGGCCAGCAGCAAACTGAAATGACGCCCCAGCTGAGAGATCCAATACCTCCAATGTAACATGGAGATGTAGCTGCAGACAAAAAGATTTCTACTTTGAAAACCAGCTCCAGCGACTTGCAAGCCGTAGAAGAGGAATAGTTGAGTGGGAAAGACTTGCACGTTCTCCCCGATAATCGCGCCCATAAAATGGCGGATGGTCATATCCGCCTGATACCTTGCAGGCTGGATTCCGGCGTGATAAGAGTGGCTCCAGACCCAGGACCCATACAGAAAGTGGCAGTAGGGTGTTAGAAAGTCTGTACGTAGCTGGGTAAAAGCAATCCCAGGGTAAAGCTGCAGTTTGGGAGCAGTTATTGAGCAGCTGGGTCCAAAGCCCATATGAAATGCGGCCACACTTGGTGCCCCGCCCACTGGAAGTCCCATGTTCTATTTTTTAATATGGTTTGGAGCTGCAAATTGCATTGCTGTGTTGAATGAAACTGAAATATTATCCATACGCTCAGTCATACATATAGGCAAAATAGTATCAAGGTGCCTGGAATTATCATGACAAATACGGGTTGAGTATCCCATATCCAATATGCTTGGGACCAGAGGTATTTTGAATATCACACTTTCTCTGACGTCCTAAGTGGATGCTGGGACTCCGTAAGGACCATGGGGAATAGCGGCTCCGCAGTTGACTGGGCACAACTAAAAGAAAGCTTTAGACTACTGGTGTGCACTGGCTCCTCCCACTATGACCCTCCTCCAGACTTCAGTTAGAATCTTGCGCCCGGCTGAGCTGGATGCACACTAGGGGCTCTCCTGAGCTCCTAGAAAGAAAGTATATTTTAGGTTATTTATTTTACAGTGAGATCTGCTGGCAACAGACTCACTGCAACGAGGGACTAAGGGGAGAAGAAGCGAACCTACCTAACTGGTGGTAGCTTGGGCTTCTTAGGCTACTGGACACCATTAGCTCCAGAGGGATCGACCACAGGACCCGACCTCGCTGTTCGGTCCCGGAGCCGCGCCGCCGGCCCCCTTACAGAGCCAGAAGCAAGAAGTGTTCCTGAAAATCGGCGGCAGAAGACTTCTGTCTTCAACAAGGTAGCGCACAGCACTGCAGCTGTGCGCCATTGCTCCTCATGCACACCTCACACTCTGGTCACTGATGGGCGCTGGGGGGGGGGGGGCGGGCGGGGCGCCCTGAGGGCAATATAAGACACCTTGGCTGGCAAATCTACACCATATATAGTCAGGAAGGCTATATAGGTGTAAAAATACCCCTGCCAGAATTCCAGAAAAAGCGGGAGAAGTCCGTCGGAAAAGGGGCGGGGCCATCTCCCTCAGCACACTGGCGCCATTTTTCGCTCACAGCTCCGCTGGAAGGAAGCTCCCTGGCTCTCCCCTGCAGTCTACAAGCTACAGAAGGGTAAAAAAGAGAGGGGGGGCACTAAATTTAGGCGCAGTATATATAATATAAGCAGCTATAAGGGAAAAACACTCATTTATAGTGGGATCCCTGTGTTATATAGCGCTCTGGTGTGTGCTGGCATACTCTCTCTCTGTCTCCCCAAAGGGCTTTGTGGGGTCCTGTCCTCAGTCAGAGCATTCCCTGTGTGTATGCGGTGTGTCGGTACGGCTGTGTCGACATGTTTGATGAGGAGGCTTATGTGGAGGCGGAGCAGATGCCGATAAATGTGATGTCACCCCCTGCGGGGTCGACACCTGAGTGGATGGTGCTGTGGAAGGAATTACGCGACAGTGTCGACTCCTGGCATAAAAGGTTTGACGACATACCAAATGTGGGACAGCCGGCTTCTCAGCCTGTGCCTGCCCAGGTGTCTCAAAAGCCATCAGGGGCTCTAAAACGCCCGCTACCTCAGATGGCAGACACAGATGTCGACACGGATACTGACTCCAGTGTCGACAACGATGAGACTAATGTAACTTCCAGTAGGGCCACACGTTACATGATTGAGGCAATGAAAAATGTGTTGCACATTTCTGATGTTACCCCCGGTACCACAAAAAAGGGTATTATGTTTGGAGAGAAAAAACTACCAGTAGCTTTTCCTCCATCCGAGGAGTTAAATGAAGTGTGTGAAGAAGCGTGGGCTTCCCCTGATAAGAAACTGGTAATTTCTAAGAGATTACTAATGGCGTACCCTTTCCCGCCAGAGGATAGGTCACGTTGGGAAACATCCCCTAGGGTGGATAAAGCGCTCACACGCTTGTCACTACCGTCTCCGGATACGGCCGCCCTGAAGGAATCTGCTGATAGAAAGCAGGAGGCTATCCTGAAGTCTATATATATACACACAGGTGTTATACTGAGACCAGCTATTGCTTCAGCATGGATGTGCAGTGCTGCAGCTGCGTGGTCAGATTCCCTGTCGGAAAATATTGTTACCCTAGACAGGGACACTATATTGCTAACCGTAGAGCATATTAAAGACGCACTCTTATACATGAGGGATGCACAGAGGGATATTTGCCGGCTGGCATCTAAAATAAGTGCAATGTCCATTTCTGCCAGGAGATGGTTATGGACTCGGCAGTGGACAGGAGATGCAGATTCTAAAAGGCACATGGAAGTTTTGCCTTATAAGGGTGAGGAGTTGTCCGGAGATGGTCTCTCGGACCTCGTTTCCACAGCAACAGCTGGGAAGTCTACATTTTTACCCCATGTTCCCTCACAGCCAAAGAAAGCACCGTATTATCAGGTACAGTCCTTTCGGCCCAATAGGGGCAAGCGGGTTAGGGGTGCGTCCTTTCTGCCCAGAGGCAGAGGTAGAGGGAAAAAGCTGCAGCATTCAGCCAGTTCCCAGGAGCAAAAGTCCTCCCCCGCTTCCTCTAAGTCCACAGCATGACGCTGGGGCTCCACAGGCGGAGCCAGGTACGGTGGGGGCCCGTCTCAAATATTTCAGCAATCAGTGGGCTCGCTCACTGGTGGATCCCTGGATCTTTCAAGTAGTATCTCAGGGGTACAAGCTGGAATTCGAGACGTCTCCCCCCCACCGTTTCCTCAAATCTGCCTTGCCAACCACTCCCTCAGGCAGGGAGGCAGTGTTACAGGCAATTCACAAGCTGTATTCACAACAGGTGATAGTAAAGGTGCCCCTACTTCAACAAGGACGGGGTTACTATTCCACAATGTTTGTGGTACCGAAACCGGACGGTTCGGTGAGACCCATTTTAAATTTGAAATCCTTGAACACATATATAAAAAAATTCAAGTTCAAGTTGGAATCGCTCAGGGCGGTTATTGCAAACCTGGACGAGGGGGATTACATGGTATTACTGGACATCAAGGATGCTTACCTGCATGTCCCCATTTACCATCCTCACCTGGAGTACCTCAGATTTGTGGTACAGGATTGTCATTACCAATTCCAGACGTTGCCGTTCGGTCTATCCACGGCTCCCAGGGTCTTTACCAAGGTAATGGCCGAAATGATGATACTCCTTCGAAATAAGGGAGTTTTAATTATCCCGTACTTGGACGATCTCCTGATAAAGGCGAGGTCCAGGGAGCAGTTGTTGGTCGGGGTAGCACTATCTCGGGAGGTGCTACAACAGCACGGCTGGATTCTAAATATTCCAAAGTCACAGCTGGTCCCTACGACACGTCTTCTGTTCCTGGGGATGGTTCTGGACACAGAACAGAAAAAAGTGTTTCTCCAGGAGGAGAAGGCCAAGGAGCTGTCATCTCTAGTCAGAGGCCTCCTGAAACCAAAAGAGGTGTCGGTGCATCACTGCACGCGGATCCTGGGAAAGATGGTAGCTTCCTACGAAGCAATTTCATTCGGCCGGTTCCATGCAAGAACCTTTCAGTGGGACCTGTTGGACAAGTGGTCCGGATCGCATCTTCAGATGCATCGGCTGATAACCCTGTCTCCAAGGACAAGGGTGTCTCTGCTGTGGTGGCTGCAGAGTGCTCATCTTCAAGAGGGCCGCAGATTCGGCATACAGGACTGGGTCCTGGTGACCACGGATGCCAGCCTTCGAGGCTGGGGGGCAGTCACACAGGGAAGAAACTTCCAAGGACTATGGTCAAAGTCAGGAGGCTTCCCTGCACATAAATATTCTGGAACTGAGGGCCATTTACAATGCCCTAAGTCAGGCAAAACCCCTGCTTCAAAACCAGCCGGTACTGATCCAGTCAGACAACATCACGGCGGTCGCCCATGTCAACCGGTAGGGCGGCACGAGAAGCAGGACGGCGATGGCAGAAGCCACAAGGATTCTCCGATGGGCGGAAAATCACGTGTTAGCACTGTCAGCAGTGTTCATTCCGGGAGTGGACAACTGGGAAGCAGACTTCCTCAGCAGGCACGACCTACACCCGGGAGAGTGGGGACTTCATCCAGAAGTCTTCCAACTGATTGTAAACCGTTGGGAAAGGCCACAGGTGGACATGATGGCGTCCCGCCTAAACAAAAAGCTAGAAAAGTATTGCGCCAGGTCAAGAGACCCGCAGGCGATAGCTGTGGACGCTCTAGTGACACCGTGGGTGTACCGGTCGGTTTATGTGTTCCCTCCTCTTCCTCTCATACCAAAGGTACTGAGGATAATAAGGAGAAGAGGAGTAAGAACTATACTCATTGTTCCGGATTGGCCAAGAAGAGCTTGGTACCCGGAACTTCAAGAAATGATCTCAGAGGACCCATGGCCTCTGCCGCTCAGACAGGACCTGCTGCAGCAGGGGCCCTGTCTGTTCCAAGACTTACCGCGGCTGCGTTTGACGGCATGGCGGTTGAACACCGGATCCTGAAGGAAAAGGGCATTCCGGAGGAAGTCATTCCTACGCTGATTAAAGCTAGGAAAGAAGTAACCGCAAACCATTATCACCGCATATGGCGAAAATATGTTGCGTGGTGTGAGGCCAGGAAGGCCCCAACGGAGGAATTTCAGCTGGGCCGTTTCCTGCACTTTCTACAGTCAGGGGTGACTATGGGCCTAAAATTGGGTTCCATTAAGGTCCAGATTTCGGCTCTATCGATTTTCTTCCAGAGAGAACTGGCTTCACTACCTGAAGTTCAAACTTTTGTTAAGGGAGTGCTGCATATTCAGCCCCCTTTTGTGCCTCCAGTGGCACCTTGGGATCTCAACGTGGTGTTGGATTTCCTAAAGTCACATTGGTTTGAGCCACTTAAAAGCGTGGAATTGAAATATCTCACGTGGAAAGTGGTCATGTTGTTGGCCTTGGCTTCGGCCAGGCGTGTATCAGAATTGGCGGCTTTGTCATGTAAAAGCCCTTATCTGATTTTCCATATGGATAGGGCAGAATTGAGGACTCGTCCCCAATTTCTCCCTAAGGTGGTATCAGCCTTTCATCTGAACCAACCTATCGTGGTGCCTGCGGCTACAAAAGACTTGGAGGCTTCCAAGTCGTTGGATGTAGTCAGGGCCCTGAAAATTTATGTTTCCAGGACAGCTGGAGTCAGAAAGACTGACTCGCTATTTATCCTGTATGCGCCCAACAAGTTGGGTGCACCTGCTTCAAAGCAGACTATTGCTCGCTGGATCTGTAGTACGATTCAGCTTGCACATTCTGCGGCTGGACTGTCGCATCCTAAATCAGTGAAAGCCCATTCCACGAGGAAGGTGGGCTCTTCTTGGGCGGCTGCCCAAGGGGTCTCGGCTCTTCAACTTTGCCGAGCAGCTTCTTGGTCGGGGTCAAACACGTTTGCTAAATTCTATAAGTTTGACACCCTGGCTGAGGAGGACCTAGAGTTTGCCCATTCGGTGCTGCAGAGTCATCCGCACTCTCCCGCCCGTTTGGGAGCTTTGGTATAATCCCCATGGTCCTTACGGAGTCCCAGCATCCACTTAGGACGTCGGAGAAAATAAGAATTTACTCACCGGTAATTCTATTTCTCGTAGTCCGTAGTGGATGCTGGGCGCCCATCCCAAGTGCGGATTGTCTGCAATACTTGTATATAGTTATTGTTTAACTAAAGGGTTATTGTTGAGCCATCTGTTGAGAGGCTCAGTTGTTATCATACTTTTAACTGGGTATTTGTATCACGAGTTATACGGTGTGATTGGTGTGGCTGGTATGAGTCTTACCCGGGATTCAAAATCCTTCCTTATTGTGTCAGCTCTTCCGGGCACAGTATCCTAACTGAAGTCTGGAGGAGGGTCATAGTGGGAGGAGCCAGTGCACACCAGTAGTCTAAAGCTTTCTTTTAGTTGTGCCCAGTCTCCTGCGGAGCCGCTATTCCCCATGGTCCTTACGGAGTTCCAGCATCCACTACGGACTACGAGAAATAGAATTACCGGTGAGTAAATTCTTATTTTTCCATATTTTGGAATATTTACATACCGTAATGAGATATCTTGGGGATGGGACCCAAGTCTACATACAGAATGCATGTATATTTCATATACCTATACACAGAGCCTGAGGGCAATTATATACAAAATTTGAAATAATTTTGTGCATGAAACAGTTTGTCTACACTCATGAAATTCAAATATACCTTATACGCATAGCCTGAAGATAAATGTATACAATATTTTTTATATTTTTGTGCATTAAACAACCATCAGAAAACAAAGGTGTCACCATCTCAGTTGTGCTTTAGAAATTTTGGAAGTTTGGATATGGGAGACTTAACCTGGATTGCTTGTTTTTCTTCAGAATAATACCTTTTAAACTCTGAAAATTGTCATTCATTAATTTATTTATGAAATAGAATACAGGTTGAGTATCCCATATCCAAATATTCCGAAATACGGAATATTCCGAAATACGGAATTTTATTGAGTGAGAGTGAGATAGTGAAACCTTTGTTTTTTGATGGCTCAATGTACACAAACTTTGCCACCAAAACAGCTCTGACCCACTGAGGTACAGATGGAGCCACACTAATCGTGGCTCCATCTGTGCCTGTGCGGGCGCGCCTATTGCCTGGTCCGGGAGGGCGCGCGCACGTCCGTGATGCGCACACGCTCCATTCAAGTGAATGGGAGAGTCTCAGTGCGCTCCCGGCATGACTAGGCAGACGGATCGCCTAGTCACGCCGGGAATGCTGGTATGCGACGGAGCTACCTCAGATGAGCGAGGCTCCATCTGTATGGGCTCCACAAAACGGTATCCGGACTCCAGGTCGACAACAAAAAGGTCGACACACCTTAGGTCGCCGCCAATTGGTCGACTTTAGGTCGACAGGAACAAGGTCGACATGGAAAAGGGTCGACATGAGTTTTTCATAATTTTTTTCTTTTTTTGGAACCTTTTCATACTTAACAATCCACGTGGACTGCGATTGGAATGGTAATCGGAGCGGAGCGAAGGCACCATGCCCGAAGCATGGCGAGTGAAGCGGTGCACTAATTGGGGTTCCCGGTCACTCTACGAAGAAAACGACACCAAAAAAACATAAAAAACTCATGTCGACCTTTTTCCATGTCGACCTAAGGTGTGTCGACCAATTGGCATCGACCTATTGTGTGTCGACCTTTTTGTTGTCGACCTGGAGTCCCAGACCCCCACAAAACATCTGAGGGTACCCCATTGTGTGTGTTGTAAACTGTGGGTGTGATTGTGTCTGAAGATGTGTATACCACACATCTTCAGACACGAAAGATAAGAAAGGGGATAGCGTGTGGGTAAATGTCAGTGATTCTGATGTGATGACTTTATGTATATCTTTCTCCAGGTGGTTTGGATGACACTCTGCAAACAATTATTAACTGTGCCTGTGAGCAGAATGTTCCCTTTGTGTTTGCACTTAATCGCAAATCTCTGGGCCGATGTGTGAACAAAGCTGTCCCTGTTAGCGTGGTTGGGATATTCAGTTATGATGGAGCCCAGGTGAGGAGCTTTTTAACCTTTGTTTTCTAGTAAAATAGCAGGTATTGTATGGAGAATTAGAAAGTAACCTTGAGAATGAATCAACTTGTATCTGGCCAAAAGGTGTGTGAGTAATCTATACGCATGTAACTGGTAATTAATCATGGTTGTGCTCCTGTGATGTACAGTTCCGGCTTAGGTGCCCAGTGTGCTCCGGTAAATAACATCTAACATAGGAGTATATTCCTGTTTGTTTTGTCTTTGTACAACCCAGCTAAATTCCGAGAGTTTGAAGCAGGTTCAAGCAGTAAATAAACATTGGAAAATATGTCGCTGGAGTTTTCTTACCAAAATTCACACACTGTATATAATAGTAAATTAATATAGTTCCTTTGTCCTCTCCTTGTCGTTCCTTCATTTCTTTTTTTATTTTATTTATTTTCCTTCTTTCCTCATTTGTAACCCCTTCTAATATTGCACTTACTTGATCTCAGGGAAACAAACAACATACTTTCTTTATTTCAGCAGCGCTCAATATGGATCCGTATCTCCTCATCTGTCCATACTGTACAGTGTCTCTCCAATATATGCTTTCCCATGGCTTCAAATATCTTCAAATTGTTTCTGTCTCCCAATCCACATTCAGTCCACTGTTATCTGCTGATAATCCTAGTGTCCTCCAATATGAGCAGCATATATACTCCGAAAAGGAATGAGAAAAAATATGGAGAGCATCTACCACATTAAAAGTGGCACAATTTATTTCACACACAATATAAAATGACATCCACATGGTAAATGTTAATCATAACTCTAGGATCAGGAAGACTTTACAAGTATGAAATGGAAGGGCAGCAGTACATGCCCCTTCTTCTGAACAAAGAAATCTTGCAGTTTGGCTTAAGTTTGCAAGTTTGCATCTGACTGACTTCTAGATCAGTGCCCTTTGGACAGACAAGGGGGCTAATTCATACCTGATCGTAGCCGTGCAGCTACGATCAGCCACCCTGACGTGCGGGGAGACGCCCAACACAGTCCGCCCGGCATTTCTGTGCCCCCCCTCCCGCCACACAGATACAAAAGCGTTGCATGGCTGCAATGCTTTTGTACCTGAAGATTAGCTCCCTACCAGCGCAGCGCCTGCACGCTGGCAGGGAGCTACCCGTCGCACTCCGGGTCACTGCGTATGACGTCATGCAGCCGCCGAAGGTCCGCCCCCCGCACAGTCCAGGCACGCCTGCGTTGCTCGGACCGCGCCCCTAAAATGGCGGCCCAACCCCTCCCGCCCAGTAAACGCCTCTGCCTGTCAATCAGGCAGAGACCATCGCTGAGCAGAGATGCTGATTGCATCTCTGGCATGCACCGGTGCACTGCGGTGCATGCGCAGTTCAGACCTGATCGCCCGCTGTGTGAAAACGCACAGCAACGATCAGGTCTGAATTAGCCCCAAGGTCAGAGTGGATTTGTTTAGTATTACTGCACAGGATAAATTTGTCAAAAACATACAATGGCCGAATGTAATAACCTGTGAATTTGCAATGATGTGCGATTTACTGGTGATTTTGTCTTGTATATCGCCAGATGTAATTTGAAGGCTGACCAGCCACGATGCATGTCTGTTACCCACCACACATTTTGAAACCAGTGCTGTCAGCTTAGGATGGTGGTGGGAAGATCAGGGGGTCAAAGAGTTTGGGATCTCCCCAAGTTTTCTAAAACAAGAACTAGGGTTTATAAGCCTGTGCTGTTAGCACTATAGCTCAATGTGCGTCTCCCTGCCATAGGGCCTAATTCAGACCTGATCGCTAGGCTGCGTTTTCGTACATCTAAACTGCGCATGCACCATAATGCGCAGGCGCATCGTACGTGTACAAAGCGGATCGCCGCTCAGCGATGGGTTTGTGCGAAGGATCCGTTCGCACAGGCGTTTGCAAGGAGATTAACAGGAAGAAGGTGTTTGTGGGTGTCAACTGACCGTTTTTTGGGAGTGTTTGGAAAAATGCAGGCATGTCCAAGCGTTTTCAGGGAGGGTATGGGCGGCGACTATGCGAACGCAGGACTGCAAAAAAAACCTAGCGAGCGAACATGTCTGAATTAGCCCCATAGTGCTGGTCAGAACAGGGCTGTATTCGCTGGTCAGAACAAGGCAGAGTTTTCCAAACTTCACCATTCCAGTGCAGCTGTTAAGGATTATTTATTTATTATTTATTTATTAACAGTTTCTTATATAGTGCAGCATATTCCATTGGGCTTTACAATTAGAACAACAGTAATTGAACAAAACTGGGAAAAAAACACAGACATAGAGGTAGGAAGGCCCTGCTCGCAAGCTTACAATCTATAGGGAAACAGGCATAGATACACAAGGATAGATGCAGAACTTGGGGTGATACCAGCTTCTTGCGCATCCGGATGTACTCAATCACTTAAACAGACACAATAGGGCTATTGGGTATGTACTTACATATTAGTTCAATCCCGCGTACACATAACCGTTTCTTTGAGTTTCATAAAACGAGGATGAGCCTCAGTCAAAAATCAACTTACATTAGATTTCTGTCACGCATGCCCATAAAGGTTTCTTTTACTTTTCTTCTTTTTTTCTTCTTTTTTTCTTTTTTTATTTCTTAAAAAGCTTGTAAGAAATAAAAAAAGTTTTTTTAACAAAGTCCTTTTGGTGTGGATACTCGAACTTCTGAAGAAAAGTGAAAGAAACCTTTGTGGGCATGCGTGACAGAAATCTAATGTAAATTGATTTTTGATTGAGGCTAATCCCCGTTTTATGAAAATCAAAGAAACTGTTATGTGTACGCGGGATTGAACTAATATGCGCAAGAAGCTGGTATCGCCCCAAGTTTTGCATATATCTGTTTGAGAGCGGGTGCTCTCTTTATTTTACTGGCCGCCTGCTTGTATCTGGATTGAGCGCAAAAGGAGAAGATTCTACCTCTTCTTTTTGTTACACAAGGATAGATGCTATCTATTGCATAATGGTCCACCAGATTGCTAGGTTCTTAATGGGTTGTATAATATGAACACCCCGCAATATTGGGCAAGTGTCAGGAGGGTGTGAGAGTAAAGAAAGACAAAATATGTGATGTTATGTATACTGTACAGAGAGGATATAATTATATAGGGAAGCACTAAAAGTTATGTGAGTGGGTCTGGAATTTGATAGGCTTGTCTGAAGAGGTGAGTTTTCAGGGAACGTTTAAAGGTTTGGAGACTAGAGGTGAGTCTTATTGTGCGTGGGAGGGCATTCCACAGAGTGGGTGAAGTCTGAATAAAGTCCTGTAATTTTGAGTGGGAACAGGTAATACATGTGGATGAGAGACGCAGATCTTGTGCAGAGCAGAGAGGTCTGGTAGGGAGATATTTTGAGATGAGTGAAGAGATGTATGTTGGCGCAGTTTGGTTAATAGCCTTGTATGTCAGTAAAAGTATTTTCTCTGACGTCCTAGTGGATGCTGGGAACTCCGTAAGGACCATGGGGAATAGACGGGCTCCGCAGGAGACTGGGCACTCTAAAAGAAAGATTAGGTACTATCTGGTGTCTCCTCCCACTATGACCCTCCTCCAGACCTTAGTTAGATTTCTGTGCCCGGCCGAGCTGGATGCACACTAGGGGCTCTCCTGAGCTCCTAGAAAGAAAGTTTATTTTAGGTTTTTTATTTTACAGTGAGACCTGCTGGCAACAGGCTCACTGCATCGAGGGACTAAGGGGAGAAGAAGCGAACCTACCTGCTTGCAGCTAGCTTGGGCTTCTTAGGCTACTGGACACCATTAGCTCCAGAGGGATCGACCGCATGGAACTGGCCTTGGTGTTCGTTCCCGGAGCCGCGCCGCCGTCCCCCTTACAGAGCCAGAAGCAAGAAGAGGTCCGGAAAATCGGCGGCAGAAGACTTCGGTCTTCACCAAGGTAGCGCACAGCACTGCAGCTGTGCGCCATTGCTCCTCATGCACACTTCACACTCCGGTCACTGAGGGTGCAGGGCGCTGGGGGGGCTGCCCTGAGGGCAATATATGACGCCTTGGCTGGCAAATCTACATCATATATAGTCCTAGAGGCTATATAGATGTAAAATTACCCCTGCCAGTATTCCAGAAAAAGCGGGAGAAAGTCAGTTGAAAAAGGGGCGGGGCTTCTCCCTCAGCACACTGGCGCCATTTTCTCTTCACAGTGCAGCTGGAAGACAGCTCCCCAGGCTCTCCCCTGTAGTTTTCAGGCTCAAAGGGTTAAAAAGAGAGGGGGGGGGCACAAAATTTAGGCGCAATATTGTATATACAAGCAGCTATTGGGAAAAATTCACTCAATATAGTGTTAATCCCAAAATTATATAGCGCTCTGGTGTGTGCTGGCATACTCTCTCTCTGTCTCCCCAAAGGGCTGTGTGGGGTCCTGTCCTCAGTCAGAGCATTCCCTGTGTGTGTGTGTGTGTGCGGTTTGTCGGTACGGCTGTGTCGACACGTTTGATGAGGAGGCTTATGTGATGGCAGAGCAGATGCCGATAAATGTGATGTCGCCCCCTGTGGGGCCGACACCAGAGTGGATGGATAGGTGGAAGGTATAAACCGACAGTGTCAACTCCTTACATAAAAGGCTGGATGACGTAACAGCTGTGGGACAGCCGGCTTCTCAGCCCGCGCCTGCCCAGGCGTCTCAAAGGCCATCAGGGGCTCAAAAACGCCCGCTCCCTCAGATGGCAGACACAGATGTCGACACGGAGTCTGACTCCAGTGTCGACGAGGTTGAGACATATACACAATCCACTAGGAACATCCGTTACATGATCCCGGCAATAAAAAATGTGTTACACATTTCTGACATTAACCCAAGTACCACTAAAAAAGGGTTTTATGTTTGGGGAGAAAAAGCAGGCAGTGTTTTGTTCCCCCATCAAATGAGTGAATGAAGTGTGAAAAAGCGTGGGTTCCCCCGATAAGAAACTGGTAATTTCTAAAAAGTTAATGATGGCGTACCCTTTCCCGCCAGAGGATAAGTTACGCTGGGAGATATCCCCTAGGGTGGATAAGGCGCTCACACGTTTGTCAAAAAAGGTGGCACTGCCGTCTTAGGATACGGCCACTTTGAAGGTACCTGCTGATAAAAAGCAGGAGGCTATCCTGAAGTCTGTATTTACACACTCAGGTACTAGACTGAGACCTGCAGATAGTGCTGCTGCAGCGTGGTCTGTAACCCTGTCAAACAGGGATACTATTTTGCGAACATAAGACGTTGTCTTATATATGAGGGATGCACAGAGGGATATTTTGCCGGCTGGCATCCAGAATTAATGCAATGTCCATTCTGTCAGGAGGGTATTAGAGACCCGACACTGGACAGGTGATGCTGACTTTAAAAGGCACATAGAGCCTTATAAGGGTGAGGAATTGTTTGGGGATGGTCTCTGGGACCTCGTATCCACAGCAACAGCTGGGAAGAAAAATTTTTACCTCAGGTTTCCTCACAGCCTAAGAAAGCACTGTATTATCAGGTACAGTCCTTTCGGCTTCAGAAAAGCAAGCGGGTCAAAGGCGCTTCCTTTCTGCACAGAGACGAGGGAAGAGGGAAAAAGCTGCACCAGTCAGCCAGTTCCCAGAATCAAAATTCTTCCCCCGCTTCCTCTGAGTCCACCGCATGACGCGGGGGCTCCACAGGCGTAGCCAGGTACGGTGGGGGGCCGCCTCAAAAATGTCAGCGATCAGTGGGCTCGCTCACAGGTGGATCCCTGGATCCTTCAAGTAGTATCTCAGGGGTACAAGCTGAAATTCGAGGCGTCTCCCCCCCGCCGTTTCCTCAAATCTGCCTTGCCGACAACTCCCTCAGGCAGGGAGGTTGTGCTAGAGGCAATTCACAAGCTGTATTCCCAGCAGGTGATAGTCAAGGTGCCCCTACTTCAACAAGGACGGGGTTACTATTCCACACTGTTTGTGGTACCGAAACCGGACGGTTCGGTGAGACCCATTTTAAATTTGAAATCCTTGAACACATACATAAAAAAATTCAAGTTCAAGATGGAATCGCTCAGGGCGGTTATTGCAAGCCTGGAGGAGGGGGATTACATGGTATCCCTGGACATCAAGGATGCTTACCTACATGTCCCCATTTACCATCCTCACCAGGAGTACCTCAGATTTGGGGTACAGGATTGCCATTACCAATTCCAAACACTGCCGTTTGGACTGTCCACGGCACCGAGGGTCTTTACCAAGGTAATGGCAGAAATGATGATACTCCTTCGAAAAAAAGGGAGTTTTAATTATCCCGTACTTGGACGATCTCCTTATAAAGGCGAGGTCCAAGGAGCAGTTGTTGGTCGGAGTAGCACTATCTCGGGAAGTGCTACAACAGCACGGATGGATTCTATACATTCCAAAGTCACAGCTGGTTCCTACCACACGCCTACTGTTCCTGGGGATGGTTCTGGACACAGAACAGAAAAAAGTGTTTCTCCCGCAGGAGAAAGCCAAGGAGCTGTTATCTCTAGTCAGAGACCTCCTGAAACCAAAACAGGTATCGGTGCATCACTGCACACGAGTCCTGGGAAAAATGGTAGCTTCTTACGAAGCAAAATTCCATTCGGCAGGTTCCATGCAAGAACCTTTCAGTGGGACCTCTTGGACAAGTGGTCGGGATCGCATCTTCAGATGCATCGGCTGATAACCCTGTCTCCAAGGACCAGGGTATCTCTACTGTGGTGGCTGCAGAGTGCTCATCTTCAAGAGGGCCGCAGATTCGGCATACAGGACTGGGTCCTGGTAACCACGGATGCCAGCCTTCGAGGGCAGTCACACAGGGAAGAAATTTCCAAGGACTTTGGTCAAGTCAGGAGTCGTCCCTACACATAAATATTTTGGAACTGAGGGCCATTAACAATGCCCTAAGTCTGGCAAGGCCTCTGCTTCAAAACCAGCCGGTACTGATCCAATCAGACAACATCACGGCAGTCGCCCATGTAAACCGACAGGGCGGCACAAGAAGCAAGATGGCGATGGCAGAAGCCACAAGGATTCTCCGATGGGCGGAAAATCACGTCTTAGCACTGTCAGCAGTGTTCATTCCGGGAGTGGACAACTGGGAAGCAGACTTCCTCAGCAGACACGACCTACACCCGGGAGAGTGGGGACTTCATCCAGAAGTCTTCCAACTGTTGGTAAACCGTTGGGAAAGGCCACAGGTGGACATGATGGCGTCCCGCCTAATCAAAAAACTAGATATTGCGCCAGGTCAAGGGACCCTCAGGCAATAGCTGTGGACGCCCTAGTGACACCGTGGGTGTACCAGTCGGTTTATGTATTCCCTCCTCTGCCTCTCATACCAAAGGTACTGAGAATAATAAGAAAACGAGGAGTAAGAACGATACTCGTGGTTCCGGATGGGCCAAGATGAGCTTGGTACCCAGAACTTCAAGAAATGATATCAGAGGACCCATGGCCTCTACCGCTCAGACAGGATCTGCTACAGCAGGGGCCCTGTCAATTCCAAGACTTACCGTGGCTGCGTTTGACGGCATGGCGGTTGAATTCCGGATCCTAAAGGAAAAGGGCATTCCGGAAGAAGTCATTCCTACGCTGATAAAAGCCAGGAAAGAAGTAACCGCAAACCATTATCACCGTATTTGGCGAAAATATGTTGCGTGGTGTGAGGCCAGGAAGGCCCCAACAGAGGAATTTCAGCTGGGTCGTTTTCTGCACTTCCTACAGTCAGGGGCGACTATGGGCCTAAAATTGGGTTCCATTAAGGTCCAGATTTCGGCTCTGTCGATTTTCTTCCAGAAAGAACTGGCTTCACTGCCTGGAGTTCAGACATTTGTAAAGGGAGTGCTACATATTCAGCCCCCTTTTGTGCCTCCTGTGGCACCTTGGGATCTCAACGTGGTGTTGAGTTTCTTAAAATCACATTGGTTTGAGCCACTTAAAACTGTGGATTTGAAATATCTCACGTGGAAAGTGGTCATGTTATTGGCCTTGGCTTCGGCCAGGCGTGTGTCAGAATTGGCGGCTTTGTCATGTAAAAGCCCTTATCTGATTTTCCATATGAATAGGGCAGAATTGAGGACTCGTCCCCAGTTTCTCCCTAAGGTGGTATCAGCTTTTCACTTGAACCAACCTATTGTAGTGCCTGCGGCTACTAGGGACTTGGAAGATTCCAAGTTACTGGACGTAGTCAGGGCCTTAAAAATTTATATTTCCAGGACGGCTGGAGTCAGGAAAACTGACTCGCTTTTTATCCTGTAGGCACCCAACAAAATAGGTGCTCCTGCTTCTAAGCAGACTATTGCTCGCTGAATTTGTAGCACAATTCAGCTGGAGCATTCTGCGGCTGGATTGCCGCATCCTAAATCAGTAAAAGCCCATTCCACGAGGAAAGTGGGCTCATCTTGGGCGGCTGCCCGAGGGGTCTCGGCTTTACAATTTTGCCGAGCTGCAACTTGGTCAGGGGCAAACACGTTTGCTAAATTCTACAAAATTGATATCCTGGCTGAGGAGGACCTTGAGTTCTCTCATTCGGTGCTGCAGAGTCATCCGCACTCTCCCGCCCGTTTGGGAGCTTTGGTATAATCCCCATGGTCCTTACGGAGTTCCCAGCATCCACTAGGACGTCAGAGAAAATAAGATTTTACTCACCGGTAAATCTATTTCTCGTAGTCCGTAGTGGATGCTGGGCGCCCATCCCAAGTGCGGATTGTCTGCAATACTTGTATGTAGTTATTGCCTAACTAAGGGTTATTGTTGAGCCATCTGTTGAGAGGCTCAGTTATATTTCATACTGTTAACTGGGTATAGTATCACGAGTTATACGGTGTGATTGGTGTGGCTGGTATGAGTCTTACCCGGGATTCAAAATCCTTCCTTATTGTGTCAGCTCTTCCGGGCACAGTATCCTAACTGAGGTCTGGAGGAGGGTCATAGTGGGAGGAGCCAGTGCACACCAGATAGTACCTAATTTTTTTTTTAGAGTGCCCAGTCTCCTGCGGAGCCCGTCTATTCCCCATGGTCCTTACGGAGTTCCCAGCATCCACTACGGACTACGAGAAATAGATTTACCGGTGAGTAAAATCTTATTTTATATTTAATACGGTAGAATTCCGGTAACCAATGGAGGGACTGACAGAGCGGATCTGCAAACGATTAACATCTAGCGAGGAAGATTAGCCTCGCAGCTTCATTCAAAATGGATTGTAGTGGTGAGAGCCTATGGGGGTAATTCCAAGTTGATCGCAGCAGGAACTTTTTTAGCAGTTGGGCAAAACCATGTGCACTGCAGGGGATGCAGATATAACATTTGCAGAGAGAGTTAGATTTGGGTGGGTTATATTGTTTTTGTGCAGGGTAAATACTGGCTGCTTTATTTTTACACTGCAATTTAGATTGCAGATTGAACACACCACACCCAAATCTAACTCTCTCTGCACATGTTATATCTGCATCCCCTGCAGTGCACATGGTTTTGCCCAACTGCTAAAAAATTTCCTGCTGCGATCAACTTGGAATTACCCCCTATGTTTGGGAGACCGGTCAGGAGACTTTTACAATAATCAGTGTGGGAGATAATGAGAGCATGGATTAGAGTTTTTGCTGTGTCTTGTGTAAAATATGGTCGTATTTTGGATATGTTTCTTAGATGTATGTAACATGATCTTGAGACAGATTGAATGTGGGGAACGAAGGACAATTCAGAGTCAAGAATGACACCTAGGCAGCGAGCTTGTGGGGTAGGGATGATTGCCGAGTTCTCAACAGTGATAGAGATATCAGGTTGGAAACTACTATTGGCCGGTGGAAATATAATTAATTCTGTTTTGGAAATACTAAGTTTGAGGTGGCGAGAAAGGCATTCAGTGACCCTGACCAATACAGATGGTGACAAATCAGGAGAGGATAGGTAGATTTGAGTATCATCCGCATACAGATGGTACTGAAATCCGAAAGAGTTGATTAGTTTCCAAGAGATGTGGTATAGATAGAGAAAAGCAGAGGACCTAAGACTGAGCCTTGCGGTACTCCAACTGAGAGAGGTAGCGAAGAGGAGGTGGAATCAGAGAAAAGAACACTGAAGGAGCGATTAGATAGGTAGGATGAGAACCAAGAAAGGGCTGTGTCCTGAGTACCTAGGGATTGTAGTGTTTGTATGAGAAGAGAGTGGTCAACAGTGTCAAAAGCAGCAGAGAGATCAATGAGAATAAGTAGAGAGTAATGTCCTTTAGATTTAGCAGTGACCAAATCATTCACTACCTTAGTCAGTGCTGTCTCTGTGGAGTGTTGAGCACGAAATCCTGACTGAAGTGGGCCCAGTAGGCTGTGTGAGTTAAGAAAGTGTGTGAGGCGAGTGTAGGCAAGTCTCTCAAGTAGCTTGGAGGGGCATGGGAGCTGAGAGATGGGACGGTAGTTTGAGAGAGAGTTATGGTCAGAGTTTTGTTTTTTTCAGAATGGGAGTAATCACTGCATGCTTGTATAGAGAAGGAAAGATACCAGCAGACAGAGAGATTATAGATTTTTGTTAAGGTTGGGATGAGCACAGCAGACAGAGCTTTACTAATTTGTGAGGGTATTAGAGTAGGCAGATGAAGAGTGCAGATACTTCATTTTCATTTGTAGTATCAAAGGAAGAGAAGGTGTTAGAGCAGTGTTTTTCAACCACTGTGCCGTGGCACACTAGTGTGCCCTGAGCAGTCTCCAGGTGTGCCACCATAGAAGCACAGCCAGGCCCGTCAGTGTTTTGCCGCTACTGAGGCCCTGGAACGATCAATACTGGTGGGTTTAGTGGTTGCAGAGCCAGTTCTTATTTTGGACCCGGGCAGTGTTGGGCTCTTCTGGCTTTCTCAGATGTGGCTCAGGCATTACCTATGTTGAAGCTGCAACATGACATCATAGGACATGCAACTGCACCATGCATCACCATTATATTTGAATGTGCCTTGGCAATACTTAAATCTTGTTCAGTGTGCCGCGAGTTGTAAAGGGTTGAAAATCTCTGTGTTAGAGGGTTCAGGCAGGGAATTGAGCAGGTAACTTGCTGTGGAAGATCATACCATTTCATTTCGGATCTTGTCCTTGAAATAGGAAGCAAGATCTTGCGCACTGACAGTGGCTGGTGGGTTGGGTGAGGGAGGGAGGGACGAGAAGTGATTTAAATGTATTAAAAAGTCTCGCTTCTGGTTAGAGGCTTGAGTAGATATGAAAGATTGAAAATATGTTTGTTTGGCAGTGTCCAGAGCATTACAATAAGAGTGGTAGGTGGTCTTATATGTGAGAAAGTCAATTGAACTACGAGATTTACGCCACTCTCGTTCTACTTTATGTGAGAGTTTTTGTAGGTGTCTAGTGTATTTAGAGTGCCACGGAAGACATCTAAGTCTACATGGAGTGTGATGGGTAGCTGGAGCCACTTCATCAAGTGCTGTTTCTAGAGTTTGGTTAAGTTGTGACACAGCAGTCTCAGGAGAGGTGAATGTAGAAATTGGTGAGAGCAGTGGTTGCAGTGAGGTAGATAGCTGTTGAAAATTAATAGCGTTAATATTTCTGCGGGTTAGAGGCGGCTTGGTAGACTTCAGGGACATTGAGTTTGAAGTAATGTTGGAGAGCATGCAGGTGATAAGGTGATCTGAGAGAGGGAAAGGAGTGTTAGTGAGTTCAGAAACAGAGCATCGTCTGGTGAATACAAGATCAAGTCAGTGGCCCTCCTGATGAGTAGGGGAGTCAGTCCATTGGGAGAGGCCAAGAGAGGAGGTCCATGCTTCAGCACAGGTGACTTAATTATTACCTCAGTCAATTTGGTTTAACCGTCTGGATTCAAGCATGGATATCCTTAAAACCTGGACTGTAATGGCAGAGTTTGGGGAAACTCTGCCTTAGAGGGTTCAGACCCGCAAATAATTGTCCCTGCCCCCTAGGGCAAACCAGCCCGGTGCTGCTTTTCCCATCACCCCTGTGCAATGGTAGCGTCCTAGCATTCATTTAAATTGGGCACGATGACTTGCTATAGTACCTGTACTACACCAGAAAAAATATTTTATATATTTTTCAATTTAAATTTTAATGTAAAACCAACAGTAATGCAGCTGCAACTGACTTTGGTGCAACTCTGAATCTTGCCGACTGTGCATTTTGAATGTTCCAAAGTGGATTCCATATTAAAAAATTCAAGCTATACCTGATTTTTTTTTTTTTTTTTTTTTTGCAGATATGGCAGCACAGAATGCTTTGTACATGTAAGTAGAAGTTTAGAAGGACACATATATATATATATTTTTTTGTTCACATGTTTTATAGGGTCATTTTCACAAGTTATATGAGCTCACAATGAAAGCCAGAGAAGCCTACACGGACATGGTTACCTCATTACAAGAGCAGCAGAAAGAAGATGAGGTAGAAGGGAATGACTTAGAAAACACTGAGCAGAAACCTGTGGAAGTGAGCACTGCGTACACTCCAGACGATGCAGATGAGCCAAACTATAGTGAGTACCACCAACATCCTCATGTGTCACATCCAGCCTCTGTTTAATGGTCAGCTTGCTTACAGAACATAACCCATTTAAGAAACAAAACGCCAAAATAGTTATGGGACGATGTTGGCCACACATAACACAATGACCAGTTTGGTTATGGTTGTCATGATCACAGACCTTTTCAGACTGCACACTGCGATATCTGGCAAATTGCTCCATTGTACAGGCTGTGATATCATAGCACTTGTCAGCATTACCCATTCTTCTCTTGATGCTGTCATTTATATCTAGATATTTTTTATTTATTTCTCTTACGTCCTAGAGGATGCTGGGGACTCCGTAAGGACCATGGGGTATAGACGGGCTCCGCAGGAGACATGGGCACGCTAAAGACTTTAGAATGGGTGTGCACTGGCTCCTCCCTCTATGCCCCTCCTCCAGACCTCAGTTAGATCCTGTGCCCAGAGGAGACTGGGTGCACTGCAGGGGAGCTCTCCTGAGTTTCTCTGAAAAATACTTTTGTTAGGTTTTTTATTTTCAGGGAGCACTGCTGGCAACAGGCTCCCTGCATCGTGGGACTGAGGGGAGAGAAGCAGACCTACTTAAATGATAGGCTCTGCTTCTTAGGCTACTGGACACCATTAGCTCCAGAGGGTCGGAACGCAGGTCTCCCCCTCGCCGTTCGTCCCGGAGCCGCACCGCCGTCCTCCTCACAGAGCCGGAAGATAGAAGCCGGGTGAGTATTAAGAAGAAAGAAGACTTCAGATCCTCACTGAGGTAACGCTGCGCGCCATTGCTCCCACACATACACACACAGCGGGCACTGTAAGGGTGCAGGGGGGGCGCCCTGGGCAGCAATATTAACCTCAAGGGACACTGGCATATAGATTAGATACTGCGGAGGCGGTATGTTAAAAAAACAAAACCCGCCAGTATAAATAATTTGAGCGGGACCGAAGCCTGCCGCTGAGGGGGGCGGAGCTTGATCCTCCAGCACCAACCAGCACCATTTTCTCCACAGCACACTACAGAGAAGCTGGCTCCCCGGACTCTCCCCTGCTGAACACCTTTACAAAGGGCAAAAAAGAAGGGGGGGGGGGGGGGGGCACATTAATTGGCGCAGTGAGTGTAGTTATATATTTATATAAAAGCGCTGTACTAACTGGGATTTTATTCCAGTGTCCGGTGGCGCTGGGTGTGTGCTGGCATACTCTCTCCCTGTCTCTCCAAAGGGCCTTATTGGGGGACTGTCTCCATATAGATATATCCCTGAGTGTGTGGGGGTGTCGGTACGTGTGTGTCAGCATATCTGAAGCGGAAGGCTCATCTAAGGAGGAGGTGGAGCAGATGATTGTGGTGCCTCCGTCGGCAATGCCGACACCTGATTGGTTGGATATGTGGAATGTTTTAAATGCAAATGTGTCTTTATTACATAAGAGATTGGACAAAGCAGAGTCCAGGGATAAAACAGGGAGTCAATCCATGGCTTTGACTGTGTCTCAGGGCCCTTCAGGGTCTCAGAAACGTCCGCTGTCCCAAGTAGCAGACACTGATACCGACACGGATTCTGACTCCAGTGTCGACTACGATGATGCGAGGTTACACCCAAGGGTGGCCAAAAGTATTAATTATATGATTATTGCAATAAAAGATGTTTTACATATCACAGATGACCCCTCTGTCCCTGACACGAGGGTATGCATGTTTAAGGAAAAGAAACCTGAGGTAACCTTTCCCCCATCTCATGAGCTGAACACGTTATTTGAAAAAGCTTGGGAAACTCCAGACAAGAAACTGCAGATTCCCAAGAGAATTCTTATGGCGTATCCTTTCCCTGCACAGGACAGGTTACGGTGGGAATAC
Source organism: Pseudophryne corroboree (assembly GCF_028390025.1). Lineage (NCBI taxonomy): Eukaryota > Metazoa > Chordata > Amphibia > Anura > Myobatrachidae > Pseudophryne > Pseudophryne corroboree. The sequence continues at coordinate 463,750,527 of NC_086444.1, read as the reverse complement.
TCACCCAAGGTGGACAAGGCTTTAACGCGCTTGTCCAAAAAGGTGGCGCTACCGTCTCCAGACACGGCAGCCCTCAAGGATCCTGCTGATCACAGACAGGAGACTACCTTAAAATCAATTTATACACATACGGGTGCCTTGCTCAGACCGGCAATAGCGTCGGCTTGGGTTTGTAGCGCTGTAGCAGCTTGGGCAGATACCTTGTCAGCTGACATTGATACCCTAGATAGGGATACTATTTTATTGACCTTAGGTCACATTAAAGACGCAGTCTTATATATGAGAGACGCTCAGAGAGACGTTGGGCTGCTAGGTTCGAGAGCCAACGCCATGGCGATTTCTGCTAGGTGAGCCCTGTGGACCCGCCAATGGACGGGTGATGCCGACTCAAAGAGGCATATGGAAGTTTTGCCTTACAACGGTGAGGTTTTATTTGGGGAAGGTCTCGCGGACCTGGTTTCCCCAGCTACTGCGGCTAAATCTACTTTTTTACCTTATGCTCCCCCACAGCAAAAGAAAACACCACAATATCAGATGCAGTCCTTTCGGTCGCATAAGTCCAGAAGAGGTCGGGGCTCTTCCTTCCTCGCCAGAGGTAAGGGTAGAGGGAAAAGAATGCCGGCTACGGCTAGTTCCCAGGAGCAGAAGTCCTCCCTGGCTTCTACTAAATCCACCGCATGACGCTGGGGCTCCACTGGGGGAGTACGCGCCGGTGGGGGCACGGCTTCGACTCTTCAGCCACGTCTGGGTTCAGTCAGACGTGGATCCTTGGGCAATGGAAATTGTATCCCAAGGCTACAAGCTGGAATTCGAAGACGTGCCTCCTCGCCGGTTTTTCAAATCGGCTTTACCAGCTTCTTCCCCAGAATCGGAGATGGTTTTAGCTGCAATTCAAAAACTGTGTCAACAACAAGTGGTTGTCGAGGTTCCCCTAGTTTAACAGGGGAAGGGGTACTATTCAACCCTATTTGTGGTCTCGAAACCGGATGGCTCGGTCAGACCCATTCTAAATTTAAAATCCCTCAACCTGTACTTGAAAAAGTTCAAATTCAAGATGGAATCGCTCCGGGCAGTTATCTCAAGCCTGGAAGGGGGGGGGGATTTTATGGTGTCACTAGACATAAAGGATGCATACCTTCATGTCCCCATATATCCCCCTCATCAGGCATACCTGAGATTCGCTGTACAGGACTGTCATTACCAGTTTCAGACGTTGCCGTTTGGGCTTTCCACGGCCCCGAGGATTTTCACCAAGGTAATGCCGGAAATGATGATGCTTCTGCGCAGGCAGGGAGTCACAATTATCCCGTACTTGGACGATCTCCTGATAAAAGCGAGATCGAGAGATCAATTGCAGAAAAGCGTGTCGCTCTCCCTGAGAGTGCTGCAGCAGCATGGCTGGATTCTAAATCTACCAAAGTCACAGTTGATTCCAACGACTTGGCTATCTTTCTTAGGCATGATTCTGGACACGGAACTAAAGAGGGTTTTTCTCCCAAGGGAAAAAGCCCAGGAACTCCAGAACATGGTCAGAGACCTGTTAAAACCGAAAAGAGTGTCAGTTCATCAATGCACTCAAGTACTGGGAAAAATGGTGGCGACCTACGAGGCCATCCCCTTCAGCAGGTTCCATGCGAGGACGTTTCAGTGGGACCTTCTGGATAAGTGGTCGGGGTCCCATCTACAAATACATCGGAAAATAAGCATGTCCCCCAGGGCCAGGGTGTCTCTCCTGTGGTGGCTGCAGAGTGCTCACCTTCTCGAGTGTCGCAGGTTCGGCATTCAAGACTGGGTTCTGGTGACCACAGACGCGATCCTCCGAGGAGGGGGAGCAGTCACACAAGGAAGAAATTTTCAGGGACTCTGGTCAAGCCAGGAGGCTTGTCTACACATCAACGTACTGGAATTGAGGACCATATACAACGGCCTACAACAAGCGGAGAATATTCTTCGTGACCTACCGGTTCTGATTCAATCAGACAACGTCACAGCTGTGGCTCATGTAAACCGCCAAGGCGGGACAAGGAGCAGAGTGGCAATGGCGGAAGCCACCAGGATTCTTCGCTGGGCAGAAAATCACGTAAGCGCTCTGTCGGCGGTCTTCATTCTGGGAGTGGACAACTGGGAAGCAGACTTCCTCAGCAGGCACGATCTCCATCCAGGAGAGCGGGGACTTCATCTGGAAGTGTTTGCAGAGATAACAAGTCAGTGGGGACTTCCACAAATAGACATGATGGCGTCACGCCTCAACAAGAAGCTTCGGAGGTATTGTGCCAGGTCAAGGGACCCTCAGGCAGTAGCGGTGGATGCCCTGGTGACACCATGGGTGTTTCAGTTGGTCTATGTGTTCCCTCCTCTTCTGCTCATCTCAAAAATACTGAGAATCACAAGACGAAAAAGAGTGCAGACAGTACTCATTGTTCCAGATTGGCCTCGAAGGGCCTGGTATTCAGATCCTCAGGAAATGCTTACAGAAGATCCATGGCCTCTTCCTCTCAGGGAAGACCTGTTGCAGCAGGGGCCCTGCGTGTTCCAAGACTTACCGCGGTTACGTTTGACGGCATGGCGGTTGAACACCAAATCCTAGCGGGGAAGGTTATTCCGGAGGAAGTCATCTCTACTCTGATTAAGGCTAGGAAGGAGGTGACGGCGAAACATTACCACCGCATCTGGAGGAAGTATGTATCTTGGTGTGAAGCCAAGAATGCTTCTACTGAGGATTTCCATCTGGGCCGTTTTCTCCACTTTCTACAGACAGGAGTGGTTATGGGCCTAAAGTTAGGCTCCATTAAGGTACAGATTTTGGCCCTATCAATTTTCTTTCAGAAGGAATTGCCTTCTCTCCCAGAAGTCCAGACTTTTGTAAAGGGAGTGCTGCATATCCAGCCTCCTTTTGTGCCCCCAGTGGCACCATGGGACCTTAACGTGGTGTTACAGTTCCTAAAATCTCACTGGTTGAATTAAAATTTCTCACTTGGAAGGTGGTCATGTTGTTGGCCTTGGCATCTGCAAGGCGGGTGTCCGAATTGGCGGCTTTGTCTCACAAGAGCCCCTATCTGATTTTCCATGTGGATAGAGCAGAATTGAGGACTCGTCCTCAATTTTTGCCAAAGGTGGTTTCATCTTTTCATATGAACCAACCTATTGTGGTGCCTGTGGCTACGGGTGACTTGGAGGATTCCAAGTTCCTTGATGTAGTCAGGGCCTTAAAAATTTATGTAGCCTGGACGGCTCGGGTTAGGAAAACAGAGGCACTGTTTGTCCTGTATGCAGCCAACAAGCTTGGCGCTCCTGCTTCTAAACAGACTATTGCTCGCTGGATCTGTAATACGATTCAGCAGGCTCATTCTACGGCTGGATTGCCGTTACCAAATTCGGTAAAGGCCCATTCCATTAGGAAGGTGGGCTCTTCTTGGGCGGCTGCCCGAGGCGTCTCGGCATTACAGCTTTGCCGAGCGGCGACTTGGTCGGGGTCAAACACTTTTGCTAAATTCTACAAGTTTGATACCTTGGCTGAGGAGGACCTTATGTTTGCTCAATCGGTGCTGCAGAGTCATCCGCACTCTCCCGCCCGTTTTGGAGCTTTGGTATAATCCCCATGGTCCTTACGGAGTCACCAGCATCCTCTAGGACGTAAGAGAAAATAAGATTTTAAACCTACCGGTAAATCTTTTTCTCCTAGTCCGTAGAGGATGCTGGGCGCCCGTCCCAGTGCGGACGAAGTTCTGCAAGACTTGTATACAGTTTTGCTTACATAAGGGTTATGTTACAGTTTTGATCAGTCTCTGGCTGATGCTGTTTTGTTTCATACTGTTAACTGGTTCGTATGTTCCAGGTTGTTCGGTGTGGATGGTGTGGGCTGGTATGTATCTTGCCCTTGGATTAACAAAAATCCTTTCCTCGTACTTTCCGTCTCCTCTGGGCACAGTTCTCTAACTGAGGTCTGGAGGAGGGGCATAGAGGGAGGAGCCAGTGCACACCCATTCTACAGTCTTTAGAGTGCCCATGTCTCCTGCGGAGCCCGTCTATACCCCATGGTCCTTACGGAGTCCCCAGCATCCTCTACGGACTAGGAGAAAAAGATTTACCGGTAGGTTTAAAATCTTATTTTTTAGTCTCAAGGGAAGATAACTGTGCTAGTTAGATTGAGGAAGGAACGCTGGTAATGATGCCCACTAGCCAGTGCAGTGTGACATCTATACAGAAACCCATGTAAGGTTCTGGCATGTGCCTTCAGTTTTTCCCTATTCATAGTATGCTTATAACTCCTCATCATAGCAGAAACCAGTCAGTATACACAAGGCCTTGGTCTATAGAGAGTGTTCTAAGGAAGTCTAGGAGCATAGTAAGTCACACATGAACCATTTAAATGGTAGGCTCAC